>NW_022589713.1:22295358-22834311 GCF_004348235.1 Phoca vitulina
GGGGCGGCGCGGCCGGGGCCGCGGGGCCGGGGCCGCCTCCCCGGGACCCGCGGCCTCAGGGCCCCGCCGCCGCCGCTGCTGCTCCTGCTCGCGTTGCTGCCGCTGCTACCCGCACCCGGCGCCGCCGCCGCCCCGGCCCCGCGGCCTCCCGCGCTGTCGCCCGCGGCCGCGGGGCCCAGCGTGAGCCTCTACCTGAGCGAGGACGAGGTGCGCCGGCTCATCGGTGAGTGGGGCCCTCTGCGTCGGGGTGGGCAGGTCGGGCCCGACCCCGGCTGCTTCCGGCCGCCAGCGGCCCAGCCCTAGAGCGGGGGACCGGGGCCAGGTCGCGTCCCAGCGCCCGGGGGTCGTCTCGGGGCCCTGGCCTTTGCCTGCCTTACTTGGCCAGGAGGTGTGGTCCCTGCCCGGCCCCCGCCCCGGGTCAGCCTTCCGGCCTACCCCCTACGTCCTCACTGTCCCGCCGCGAAAGACCGGGGATCCACCCCGTTCTGTCTTCCCCACAGCCTCTTCGGCTTTTCGCCCTATTCCCTATTCAAGCGCCCAAACTTTTCTTCCCTGATGCACCAAGTTTCTTTGATCCTTCCTAGGCGTGTCATTGTAGGGCCCTGGATTTTGGATATTTCGAAGTCCACGTTTTATTTAGACCAAACCTGCAAACCCCTGGCTGTGGTTTTGATGCCCCAGCAGAGGCCACAATACTGTGCTCTTACTTTCTGGTTATCATACTTCTTTTTAAAAATGAGGTGGGGCGGGAAGGGATAGGTTAGAAGGGCACTACATGTTCGTGGCAGTCTCCAAATCTTGTGAAGGATAAGCGTATTTTTAAATGGGGAATGAATCTCTGGGTAGCAGACCTGTTAGCTTCTTCAGTATCTTTTTGGTTCTTGTCTTGGATATGTTGGACTGTGGACTGATCTGTATTTCAGGGCCACTCTCCTGCTCTGAATACCTTGTAGGGAAAGGAGAACTTAGCATTGGATCAGTTGGTTGTACCTTTCCACCTAATTAGCTTTGTCGTTTGGGGAATTAATTTGAAAAATAATGGTGTTTTTGTGCTGAGACTGTGGATTCTGGAAATGAGCCCTAAGAGGAAGGTCTGATAAAAATGGCCCCAAATGGGAAGTCTTTGGTAGTTAAGGATACCTACACATTCTTTGTGTGTTAGACTTTCTTTTGTGTGTTGTGGCACAAAATAACATTTCTCCCTCCTCTTTATTTAATCTCAGGTTTGTGGTACATCTTAGTGAAGGGGGAGATTATTTTTTAATCATCCATTATCTGTCAGTTTTATTTTTATTTTTTTAAGTTTATCTTGAAGTCGACTCAATGTTGAAATGGTATTGCTTTTAGCAGTCTGTTTAGACATTGTTACATATATGGGTTTGTAGTCTTTAATCAAAGAAGAATGCTGTGTTTTTGTAATGTCCTGCCCTTCTTAATCCTCTTTTTAGTCTAGTTGAATTAGCTAAATTTAGTTGAGATGAATTAAAACTGCAAATTAGGTTAGTACTTGGAGCATAAGACTAAGGTTTAGGAAAAATAATGAATGCTTACAAATAGACTCATATCACATAATTATTTTAAAAATATTAATGCATTCTGCATGGTTTTTAAAGGTTTTTTGGTTAAAAGCTTGTATATAATTTGTGACTTTGTTTACATATAAGAGTACATGTTAGAAACCAGCCAGGTGGGGGTAGGGGTTAGGAACAACCAGAGGCTGACAGTGATTGAGTGCCTGCCATTTACGGGCCCCTGCATGTTTTATACACATCATTTCCTCTAATTTTCTTGTGACCCAGTTGAGTAGATACTATTACTCCCATTTTAGAGTTTAAGAAAGTGAGGCTTTAACTTTTTCAAGGTCACACAATTTATAATCATTAAAAAAAATAAACACAGTGTTGACATAGGCCACGAAGTTATATTAAATTTAATGAAGATATTGTTTATATAGAAGGTTTGTTACGGCATGGTGGAAAAGAAGTCATTGCTAATTAATACTTGAAATAATGTATATGTATTTGTCACCTGACCGATGAACATCCAGCTTTATGACCAGGAATGAGCTGTTGGGAGGCGGGGAGGGAGGACTGCTTCACTGATCAATCTCTGAGGTAAGAGGGACCTCCAGTGGTATTTTTTCTAATGCAGATAGAGTTGACCTGTTAAATTTTGACTCCTTGCCAGATCTAGGTCCATCTCCCTCATCCACCCTACCTTTAAAGTATTCCTTGGCTGTTCCTGGGTGGGGAAGAACAAGTGGGTAGGACTCAGATGTGTACCAGGCATCTTGAGTTCTCAGACTGCAGTTTCTCATAGAAACTCTTACGGTGTTTGAGACTACTTGAAATAATAGTTTGCACTATATTTTTGTATCATTGTGGGTTAAATGCCTCTGAAAGCTGACTTGGGAAACTAGTCATCATTTTATAATATTTCTAAGACGAGGGGCGCCTGGGTGGCTCAGTTGGTTAAGCGACTGCCTTCGGCTCAGGTCATGATCCCAGGGTCCTGGGATCAAGCCCCGCATCGGGCTCCCTGCTCCTCGGGAAGCCTGCTTCTCCCTCTCCCACTCCCCCTGCTTGTGTTTCCTCTCTCGTTGTCTCTCTCTCTCTGTCAATTAAATAAATAAATAAAATCTTTAAAAAAAAAAAAATTTCTGAGACGATGAGTTTGGAATTCCAAGTAAGAAACTTATAAATGAACTTGATAGTGACAGCTTTATAAATTGAACTAATTGCCCTTGATATGAGAATAAGTTGGTGTTTTAATCCAATTAATACGTGCACACAGTTTAAAAATCAAATAGTGCTAAAAGGCTTAACAGAAAACACAGCAGTGTCCTACCCTTGGTCTTTTTATCCTCCAGGTCCTACTTTCCAGTGGAAGCTACCAATCTTATACTAGTTCTGTTTATTTATTTATTTTCCTGTTTTTTACTTTCATGTTTTGAAATTAATATAGAATAAGCATTCGATTGCCTAATACCATAATTGAGCACTTGCACTGTTCTCTGCCCCAGTTCCTCGATATAGCTACGTAACAATTTTTGGTAAAACCAACAATCAGTATTTACATTATTGCATATATATTTATTGCTCACTTCTGAGTTAAATAGTGATGCCAGATTATGGGGGTTTTTTTCCCTGGAGCAAATAACTGCCTTCAACTTTTTGGTTAGTTTTTCATGTATTTATGGCTACATTCCTCAAATACCCCAAGAAATATGTTCAATGCCTTTGATATTTTTTTCCAGGTAGCACAAATCATCTCTCATTTCTACTTGGTTTCCTCGTAGAGACTCCCTGCTTGGGAGCCTTCCATCCTCTTGTTCCATTCTGGACAGTAGGATTGTTTTTCTTGTAATTTCTGTTCCCTTCTCTCCTGCCTTGGAGCCTGTTTCCTGGATCACTTGTTTTCTTTTTCTTGGTTTGCTTTGTTTTGCTAAAGCGTATCTTCAGTAGCTTCCTAAGAAGGGATGCATGGGAGGTAAATTATTTGAGGCCTTGCATGTCTGAAGGTGTCTACCATAGGTGCTTTATAGGTCCTTTATAGATAATTTGGCTACATTTAGAATAGTAGGCTGAAAATATATTTTTTTCCCATAATTTTGGATTGGATTTAAGGGTTTCTGATGAAAAACTCAAAACCATCTGATTTTTGTTTGTTTGTTTTTATTTTTCTGTTTTTATTGAAGCTCAGGGCCTTTTTCTCTGGTATTCTGAAATTTATTTTTAAAAAGATTTTATTTATTTGAGAGAGAGAGAGAGCAGAGAGGGAGAGGGAGAAGCAGACTCCCCACTCAGCAGAGAGCCCGATAGGGCTCAATCCCAGGATCCTGAGATCATGACCTGAGCCGAAGGCAGACGCTTAACTGACTGAGCCACCCAGGCACCCCTGGCATTCTGAAATTTTAATAAGCTTTTGTGTGGGTCCTTCCTTCTGTTCGCCTGTTGTCTATCTTGTTTTAGTAGGCCCTTTGGATCTAGAGACTCATATTCTTCAGTTTTCAAAAATGTCTATTACTTTGATGATTTCCTACCCTTTGTTTTTTGTTTTTTTCTTTCTGAGACATCTATTGGTTTGATTATTGAATCTCCTGGAATTGATCTTCAGATACTCTTAACCTATGTTGCCTCTTGTTTATATCTTTGTATTTGGAGGTGGAAACTGTGTGGGTGGGAATCTTCTCAATTATGTCTTCTAAACTTTTATTTTTAAAATTTTAATGATGCTTCTAAGTTTCAGAAGCTCTTTTCTCTGTTTTCATTTCCATTTATTTTCATTTTCTGTTTCCATTTTATTCTTTATGGTTGTATTATCTTTGAGGTGTGTGTATATATATTTTTCATTTTTCCTATATGTTTAATATGTTTTTAATATTTCTTCTGCTTCCTCCAGTGTGCTTGTTCATTTCAGGGTTCTTTTTATGGTGGTTTAGATCACAAACGTCTGGTCATCCTTGGCTGTCTGCAATTAAGAGTGAGATGCTGAAAAGTTGATTAGGAGAGAGAGTATGTGTGCTGGTGGTCTAGTGACTTCCTTTGGAGTACAGGTAGACTTTTCATTGCCCATCTACTCCACATATCGGCACCTTCACATCTTCCTTGAGAACAGTCAGTGTCTGCAGAGAAGATACTTCGAATAGCCTGCCGCTGATGTGTTTGGTAATACACTGGCTGCCTGGGTTTGGGTTATGTGGTTGAGGAGGGAAGGAATGGAGATAAAGGCCACCCACCATTCAAGCTGTAGACTTTGACTGCTCCTCTTTACAGTTCTTCTGCCTCTGTGGTTCAGTTTCTTCAGAAAAAACTTAGGGTCTCCTGCTGGATCTGGTGGCCTACCCCTTGTAGAGGCACCCCCTTTGTCAGTCCTGAGCCTCAGGCTGGCCTTTGGTACCTCAGGGGTCCTGAGGAGCAGTGACCACTTCTTCCTCTGGCTCCCCTCTTGGAAAAGTTTGTTGAAATGTATGTTGTGTTGTTGTCTTCTTTCCCTTTCTGTTTGTCTTTGTGGTTTAATGTCTTTGTGATTTCATTAGTATCATTCAAAGGAGTTTGGGGATGAAATGGGGATAAAGGCCAGTGGTCATTCCACAATATGTAAATGACAGTTAAGGTTGGGCTTTGACTATTGAAGAGCTGTTGATGTGTAACAGGTTTTTTTGTTTTGTTTTGTTTTTTTGTAGTAATATTTAGAAGAGTAGTGGTTGATACTTTTTAGAATGCTGCTGGAATGTAGCAATCTTTTGCCTTTGTCAGGCACAAAGGTAATTCCTGTTTCAAGTATATACTGTTATTTCCATTTTATAGATGAGGAAACAGACTTAGAGGAAGTATGTAGTTAACCCAGTTCCTTGGTTGTGGGGCGTATAGTCCTGATGGAAGTCTGTCTGTACAGAGACCCCAAAAGCCTTAGGAGCTTTTACTGTACATGTGGCATCACTATGTCCCCAAGCCCAGTTTCATTGCTCTCATTTACTCTTCTTAACAGGCTGCAATGTAGACATTCATTTCCCCATTTTTACTGGTGAGGACTTTGATTTGGGGCCCTTTGGGCAGTGAGTAAAGGGTCTGGTCTTGCCTCAGTCCTGCTTGAATCCAGAATCCATCTTGCCTCTTTGTCAGCTCTGGAGGAGCTATGATTAACTGAAAACACTCAAGAAGTAGAATCTGAAAGCCTGCTACTACATGTTTGTGCTCTTGACTGTTATCTGCATCCTCCTATGTTCTGTCTCTAATTGTATTAGATAATGATACATAATTCTATGTATCCTAATAATAATTCTAATAGTACTGAGTTCCCTGGAAATCCAGGGCTTGTGAAACTAGTATGTGGCTGGGGCAGTGCTAGGAGTTTGCTCCTAGCAGCATGCTGAGGGGTGAGAGCTATTGTATAAACTGGTTATGGCAGCAGTGGTGGTAGTGATAGGGACTCTTGTAAGGGTCAGGGGTCTTCTAAGAATAGACTCTGCCTCCCACCAATTAGAAATTCACTTTGGGTAACTTGCTTTTCTGTTGAAGTAAATACCCTCTGGAAGAGTTAAGCATTGTTCACATCTTATTTAAAATCAATTAAATACAAGTTGAGATCAATGCTCCCCAGATCAGTCCAGTAAAAATTTTTGAAGCCCAACCAAGTACTGTATATTGTGGTAGAAAATGGTGACTCAAAATTATTAAATTCCTTTTCTGGAGGAACTCAGAATTTCGGAGGGGAGACTAACCATTTTATTGAGGACTGTAACACTGAGATAAGAGTCATAGTGCTGATTGACATAAGTAAGTTATTGTAGGAGTGAATACTTTCGACTCTAGAAAGGGGAAGGGGAGAGAGCCTTAGAGAGTTTAATGAAAGTGTTCCAGGAACAGAGACATTTGAGGATGACTTTGATAGGCAGAAAAGAGGAGCAATTCTTGTCAGGTGAGAAAACAGCATGAAAAAGCTATAGATGTACGGAAGTAGATGGGTGTGAAATCAAGAAATAGGAAAAATCTAATGTGGCTAAAATGAGAAAAATTGGCAAAGCCAGGGAGTGGCAGAATATAAAGCTGGGAGGTAGGTTGAGATTGGATTAGGAATTTAAATTTCATCTTATAGGTAATGAGCAGCTGTTGGAAGAATTTAGGAAAAGAGAGTGCACAAACAGGACTGGGTTACAGAAAAGTTGACTTTTGGCTCCAGTGGAAGGGGGCTTGGAGAAAGACAAGCTGGATTTGGGAAATGGGATAGAGTCAGCCTTGTGCTGATAAGAGGGATCAACTAGGGTAGTTGAAGGAGTGGGATAGATTTGTGAGGAATGTGCGCGGAGTTTGGAAAAGACTTAGTGGGGGAGACCTGACGTTAAAGCAAAGAGAGGAGTCAGAGAGGACTCCAGGGTTTCAGATTTGGGCTGTTGAACTGAGGAACTCTTTCCATTTGGGAGGTGGTTGAGGGAAAGAAAAATAAGATGAGCCATGTGTTCCTCTCCTCCCAGCACCTCTCTTTCCTCTTAAACCTCAGGCCAAGTGCTTGGTGGGGGAGGGCAGTGAGAGTGTCCTCCCTACTGATGTGTCTGGCATACCCTGAGAGGTGTGGGGTGCTTGCTGGTGGAGTTGGTTAGCACCCTGCAGCAAACTCTTAACCCTGGGCATTTTGGGTGGGGTTGGTGGCATTGATGCAGCATTAATTTGAGTCCATGTGTTCTTCATTGGGAGAGCAAGGCTGAGACATTGTGCAATTGTGGGTTTTGAGTTTTTTTTCCCCCTTCTTCATGCTACACATGTGGGAGAACTCTATCTAATTATGGCTAAACCTGTCCCCTATGAGTCACATCCTGAGTTGACTAGTCAGTTCTGAAGGTGCTGCCTAAAATACTGTTTGGATTTTAAGGGTCACTTTTAGAAACAAATGAAATCTGAGGGTATTTTTTTGAGCATCCTGAATTGAGAAGTTTCATAGCATTACTTTTGTGGTTTTAATGCAGTTATGCCAGTGTTGTGAAAAAACTTGCCAGCTATACATACTAAAACAAAACAAAACAAAACTTGGACATGAAACAGCATGAAGAAGCTATAAATGTATAGCTTTAGCTACTCTGAAGTTATATTACACTTAAAAGTGCTTTTTTGTGTTATCCTTGTTGATGCAAATCAAGTACAATATTTTCTGATCAAAATGTTATTAAACAACTTTCATTTATGTGGGACCTCTTAAGATGTGATGTGCCAAAACAAATGTGTGTATATTGCTGAGTTACATAATAAATACTTAGTGAGTGATTCTTTTTACTGTGCCCAGCAAGTGTTATTACTAAGCAGTAGAATATTTCTGAAAAGTAATTTCATAGGTCTCATGCTTGTTCATGAGATAAATATGTTATGTCTTGTTTATAAATAAATATGTTCTTATATAAATATGTGTGTTTTAGTATACCTCTTGCTATATGCCAAGTACTTCACATGTGTTCTCTTTTCCTTTATCAATCATACAAAGTAGGTGGCATTGACATTTTTTTTTTTTAATAGATAAAGCTGAGGGTCTGGGAAATTACAGAATTCACGGGAGGTCACAGAGATGTCTGGGGCTTTGTGACTCCAAAGTACATACTTTCTCTCTGTGTTGCCTCTGAAGGTTAGCAGTTTACTTAGTCTATCTAACTAGAATCATCTGAGGGGCTTAAACATAATATGGATTCCGAGACCTATCCTGAGCAATTTATTTAGGAGATCAGAGATTGGGCCCAACTCATGAGCTTTTTGAATGCCATGTTTCATTGATTATAAGATGTTTCATTGATTATAAGTTTTCTCACGTTTGAACATCTCTGAAATTGGAACCATTTTACAATCAAAGGTGAGTCATCAGTTAACTGACAGTTCTTTTTTATCTTTCTTAGTGGCACAAAAAATAATGGTGCAGTTTAGATTAAATGAAATATGGTATTGTAAAAGGATTACCATCTTTCCTTTTTTGGGGGGTGGGGGAGATATCTCTCACAACTCTCTTTCAGCGTTGTAAAATTCACTGGTGGTATTTATTATTTGCTTGTGGTAATGTAGTAATATCCTTGCAAGGAAAGCAAATGATGGCAGTGAGATATTACCATTAGGTTTACAAGCAATAGTAACTCAGTTATCAGCTAGGAAGTGCTGCCAAAAGAAATATCAGTGATTCTCAACCTTATTTTGTGAAAGTTTTCTGGCCTTTCCCTAGACAAAGGCATGGCTACCCAACCATATTATGTTTTGCATACTGTGCTGACTTAGACTTTGGGAGCTTTGTAGGGACCTCTGATGAAAGCTTATGGATGCATCTGTGTCCCACAAAAGCTGGTTCTGGAAGGGGGCATATTACATTCTGTATTTCATCCTGGTATTCCCTGACCTCCTACATGAATTTTTAAAGATTTGCATACATTAAGGTTCACTTAATTGTGTTATATGACTTTTGACTGATGTATAGTGTCATGTATCCACCATCGTATCATATAGGATAAATTTACCACCCCCCAAAGATCCCCTGATTTATTTTAAATAAATTTGCCTTTAAAAATGTATTTATTTTGGGGACGCCTGGGTGGCTCAGTCATTAAGCATCTGCCTTCGGCCCAGGTCATGATCCCAGGGTCCTGGGATCGAGCTCCGCATCCTTGATGAGCAGAGCAGAGAGCTGAGCAGAGAGCCTGCTTCTCCCTCTCCCACTCCCCCTGCTTGTGTTCCCTCTCTTGCTGTGTCTCTTTCTGTCAAATAAATAAATAAAATCTTAAAAAAAAATGTATTTATTTTGAAAAAGCTCACAGATTCAAAAATAGAATAATATAATGAACCTATGGTACCCATCATCCAGCTTCAACAACTATAACTAATGGCCTTTTTTTTTTTGGTCTGTATCTCTCCACTCCCCAGTCTACTCCTTTGCTCTCACTGCCCTGATTCCCCACTTGGATTATTTGAAGCAAACTCAGACACATAATTTTGCAAAAACTTTTTAGTATGTATCTCTAAAAGATAGGGACTTAAAAATTTATAATAACCATTACCACGCCTAAGAAATTAACAGTTCATAAATATCAAGTATCTATGCTGTTCAGATCTTTCTGATTTATAAAAAAATGTTTATATGGAGACTCTTGCCTGCCACCTCTTTCCTCTTTTATCCCCCTTCACTTCCCATGTGTTTAGTTCCTCTGGTGCCAAGCTCTTTCTCACCCTAGGATCTGCATTTGATGGTTGCTTTGCCTCACATACTTTCCCCAGATCCTTACAGGACTGGAGCCTTACAGATCCAGCTTACAACGTCACTGCCTCAGAGACCCTTGCCTTCCTAGGGTTGACCCCCAGTGCCGCTCTGTTCTTATCACCCTGTTTTATTTTAAGCATGTTATACTTTTGTTGTTTCTGTCTCCCCCTATATGAAAGTTAGTTCTAGTTGAGTAAAGACCTTTTTTATTGTTCCACTCTATATCCCCAGCACTTAAAACAATATCTGGCATGTAGTAGACATTCAGTAAAAGTTCAATGAATGAATAAATCATACTTCTTTTAGGGAAGATTCACTATCTTATGCCTTATGGGGGTCATCATTCTCTTTTTTTTTTTTTTTAAAGATTTTATTTATTTATTTGACAGAGAGAGACATAGCGAGAGCAGGAACACAAGCAGGGGGAGTGGGAGAGGGAGAAGCAGGCTTCCCGCAGAGCAAGGAGCCCGATGTGGGACTCGATCCCAGGACCCTGGGATCATGACCTGAGCCGAAGGCAGACGCTTAACGACTGAGCCACCCAGGTGCCCGGGGTCATCATTCTCTTTATCATTTCCCATCGCCTGCTGAGTTATTATCCAAGAAGGGAGTTGGGCTGGACTTATATTTATGAATGGGAGTTTAAATAAATTAGTTTTTAATACCTTATTTTCTTTGAGGTTGCCTGATTTTCCCATCTCTGTTCCTTGTACCCCTCTCTCTGGGTAAGGTGTCCCCCATCTTGGCTTCCATAGCTCTACACTCTGTACAAACAAATCAGTATCACTGTACCCATCACATTCTGTCTTTTCCATATACTGCACTAAGGCCACCCCAAGGCTTGACTAGCAGCTCCCAGCAGACTGTTGGTCTGCAGGACAGTTGGAAGGATGGAAAGTATTCAAAAGAGATTCTGGCAAAAGCCTTTTCCAGTTATTAAAAGCTGGGAAGTGCAATTTCTCATCTTTTCTTCTGAAATGTTTAAGCTACTGTTAATTCTATCCAGTGCATTTTTTCATCATACACATTGTAGTTTACACCTCTAGAAAACTGATTTGTGTCTTTTCATATCTTCCATGTCTCTACTTAACTTTTGACCATGTGAAGTACAGTTATAATAGTTGTTTAAATGTTCTTGTCTACTAATTCTAACATCTGTGCCAGTTCTGGATTGGTTTCAATTTATCACCTATCTATCTATCTATCTATCTATCTATCTATTTATTTATTTATTTTCCTTTGGGGGGGGGCAGGGCATGCCTGGTAGTTTTTGAGCGAATGACAGGCATTATGAATTTTACTCTGTTAAGTGCTGAATATTTTTGTATTCCTATAAATAGTCTTGGGTTTTGTTCTGGGACTCAGTTAAGTTACTTGGCAGCAGTTTGATCCTTCTGATCTTGCTTTTCAGACTTGTTAGATAGGACAGGAGCAATGCTCAGTGTAGGGCTAATTATTCCCCACTACTGAGTTAAGACCCCTTTTTGTACTTTCTCTGGTGACCTGTGTGAAGCGTGAGATTTTCCAGTCTCGCTGGTGGAAATAGGTGATATTCTAGATCCTATGTAAGTAGGATTGTACATTTTATCCTCTCTCTGTCCTTGTGCAGCTTCCTTGTTCATCCTCTGGTCAGTACTTAGCTGAAGACTGGAGGGCAACCATCTGCAGATCTTGAAGGTTTTCTGTGCTGCTTTCTCCTCTGTGGTACTTCATCCTGCATACGCTAGCTGTCTTTGTCTTTCTGAACTCTCATATTTTGTATGGGTCTTGGGTATCTCAGACAAGAGAGTTAGTCTGTTCCTATTATTTTATCTTATCTAGAAGTGGAAATAGTCAAGGATTATCTTTATGATTGCTTGCATCTTTTCTAACTTAAATTATTTGTCAAAGAGAATTTAGTTCAATTTAAAGAAAAAAGTTTTATGGTTTTGTATAGGTGTGCATGCACATGTACACAAATGTGGGAATACAGTAGATAAAGTGGTGTGGGACAGTACTGAATTCTGCATTTTTTAGTTTTAATTTCATCTTATGGCATATGTGTTTAATCAATGTAAGTGTTGGTTTCTTCATATGTAAGACGAGATGCTTTTCAACTACAACAGGATGTCTGTTACCACAGTTGGTATAATGTATGTGAAAGTGCTACATAATCCTCAAAACAATTTATTTTAGTTATTGGTGGGAGATTTGCATGGTTTTGGATGAAAACTAAAATTACAGAATGTTTGAAAGAGAGGTCACTTAGATATTAACCTGGTTGATTGATTGTCTTTATTAGCAACACTTAAAACTCATGCTCCAAACAATTATTTACTGAATGTTTACTAGGCCTTATTTTAGGGGCTTAATGTATTTTAATAAAACAAATAAATATCCCTGCCCTCATGGAACTGACTTCTAGCAGAGGGCTAAGTGACTTGCCTGAGAAGAGAATGTAGCTTTGGAACTGGACTTCAGGTTAGCACTTTGCAATGCAAGTTGCTGGTAGAGAGAAGTGATGTTTGTGAGTTCTCCATTGTGCTTTGAGCCACTGGACATAACAGTCAACTCTAAGTTACTAATGGCCTCCATGGCTGACTGAGTTCAGAGATCATGCTCCTATTAGGAGTTGGCTATGAAGTAAGTTGAATGATGATCACATAAAATGGTAACTTATTCCATCTCTATTACAGAGCTGTACCTGCAATGCATGTTTGAGCTGGTGGTCAGATTATTTTCGTTTTCAGATAGGACAGGAACCAATGACAAATTATTTTCCAGAGTATCTTTTGACCAGATACTGGAACATTGTAGCACTATGGCAGGGCATGCTTCATATGTTATGCTATAGTGCTGGAGATTATGGGTTGTTTTTGTCACTTGTTTTACTTGGATAGGATTTGGGAAGCACTTTTATCATCTCTGCAGTTGTGGCACAAATCACATCTTTGGGGGCATTCTTTTATGGATTTTTTTTTTTAGATGACAAATATGTTGATTAGACCCAAAATCTTGTTCTTTATCTTCTATTTTAGTGTCTAGCTCTCTTTATAATTTCTTATCCATCTACTATAGTATTTTCAGATGGGGAAGGTGACAGTCATCATTTGAGTCATCCATTTGAAATCAAAAGTGACCTCACTCTCCTTTTGATTCCACATAGGTGATATCATCACAGGTACTAGAGAGATAAACCTGAGCACAGTATTTATGATGGATAGCTTTGGGCTTCCATTTTCAGGGATCATGGAATTACATTGAAATCTACTTTCTGAAATGTAATCTCTGGAAGATAGGGGAGGAGAGATGATTAGTAAATGGATCTTTGCACCCTGTAGCCTCCTGATCTGTTAAATCAGTGGTAACAAATAGCTACTTCAGTGGATTGTTTTTTTAAGTAAACTGTTGATTTTGACCACATTATCATGTTTTCTTCCTGAAGTGGCAAAGTAAGGAAAGGTGCTTTGTGATTGCAGATGCCTGGCTTTTCCTTGGGAGGACCAGGAGATTCCCTTCCTTCAAGTTAACTCCTTAGCTATACATCTCAGGGACCAAGAGGGTGGGCCTGCTGCCTTTCCTTCGAGGAGGCCAATTTTAGGCAGGAGATGAGGAGGCAACCTGGAGGAAGGGAGTGGAGGGAGGGGGCATGTTTACTGTTGTCTTCTATTGTCAGTCAGGCATACTGTTTTTCTCTTCAAAGCTCACTTTTATTCTTTTTATACTCTCTGTGTGTACATGTATATGCTCTCATTTGAGTTCTTTGGAGATGCTTAAAGTTGTAGGAGAAAGATTGGAGGAAAATGATGAATTGGTAGAGGATTACATGAAAAATCTTATTCTATAAGATTATGGTTTAAACGGTTACAGAGATTGAAGATTTATGTGCTTTTTCTTTTTAAAAGATTTTATTTATTTTTTTCAGAGAGAGACAGAGGGAGAGAGAGAGAGAGTGAGAGAGCACAAGTAGGGGAAGCAGGAGAGGGAGAAGCAGGCTCCCCACTGAGCAGGGAGTCTGATGCGGGGCTTGATCCCAGGACCTTGGGATCATGACCTGAGCCGGAGGCAGATGCTTAACCCACTGAGCCACCCAGGCGCCCGTGCTTTTTCTTTTTTAATTATGAGGAAAGAATGCCCCTTTCCTATAGTCTAATTTAATTTGTAAATTCCTTGTCTTATGATGTAGTTAAATATTAGGTCTCAGCTAATTTTCTACTTATAATTTGACCATAGCTAGATTTATTAGATTCTGAAGGACAAATTATTTTATTGTATCTATTTCAGCTTATTAGTTTCCATAAACCAGGAATATTCGAAATAAGATCGATCACCTTATTTATTTTCTTTTAGCATTGATTAAAATATAGAGTATTTAGTGGTTTTATGCATAGAAAGTGATGTTGGCTTTTTTTTTCCTCTGGCTCATGTATTACACTATACTCAGATTATCTTGGCTAAATCAATTTTTTACTTAAGTTTTGACTAGCATTTAGAAACTGGATGATATCATAGAATATAATAGAGGTTTGGCTGACATTTGGAAATCATAGATGATATCATAGAATAATAGAATTTTGTGGCTGGGAGGGACATTAACATCATCTGGTTTAACTCTCTTGTTTTATAGTTGAGAAAATTGATGCCTAGAGAAAGTGGTTAAATAATTGATTGCCAGAGTTCACTCAGTTACTTACTTGTAAAAAATCTGCTTTAGTTCTGTTTCCACGACATCATTTTTGTTTTCCTGCCTTAACTGATTTCTGACGTTTTCTTTAAAATATGATTTCCCTTAAAATTCATCTTTGATGTAGTTGATTTTTATCAACAGGCTGCCATTCATGCATCTAACATTTGAATAGCTACAAATATTCTAAGACCCCAGCCCTGCTTGTGAGGTGTACGGGGTAATAGGGAAGACAGATGCGTGAACAGCTCCCTGGAATGTATTTTGTTAAGTGCTATTAAAGGTAGCTCATTTTATAAAGGGAGACGGTTTCCTCCTTGGTACTATTCAGCTATTGTTGTGGCCTTGAGAAACCAATAGTTAACTTTTAAAATCATTTGGAAAATTCTTTGAACTATTGAATTATTTGAACTTGAGCTAGACAGGCCAGATCATGTAGGACACAGGCCTTGAATTAAAGTTTGGACTTAAGGGACGCATGGGTGTCTCAGTCGGTTAAGCGCTTGCCTTTGGCTCAGGTTCTGATTCCAGGGTCCTGGGATCGAGTCCCGCATTGGGCTCCTTGTTCAGCGGGAGCCTGCTTCTTCCTTCTCACTCTGCCACTCCCCCTGCTTGTGCTCTGTCTCTCTCTGACAAATGAATAAAATCTTAAAAAAAAAAAAAGTTTGGACTAAGATTGTATAGGAAAAAATGAAATTTTCTTGATGAGAATTGAAAGTATTGGGGAACAACTTTGGTTTCTTGGCTTCAAATTTGGGTTGTTTAAAAATAAAATTATGAACAAATGCCATAATTTCTAGTAAGAGCAACATTCCTACTTTGCTGGAATTGGCAGTGAAAAATTTAAGTCTGGTTATTGTAACTGAACAACTGAAATGTTTTTCGTTCTTTTTTAGAACAGAAAAATTATACTTACTTGAATAACAAAATGCTGCCTCTTCAGTCTGTGGCTGTCCACTCTTGCTTCTCTCCACCTTCTAGCAGAGCCCCTATATCCCTCCACCCACTCTACTTTGCCTGCTCTGTTCTCTTTTCTGCTGGCCTTTTCACTTTATCTTGCGGAGCTCCAGTTCAGTTTTGAGGTCCTCTCTGACTCTTTTCATAATCTCTTTTATCTCTTCAGCTTAACTGAGACCTGATTTTCTCTTGTAAGTGATAGTTTCCTCATAATTCTTTCCAGTCACTGAAAGCAATTTTATTATACTCCCTCCCCATTTATGGGGGCAGAGGCCAGCTCTTTTTCTTTTTTAAAAATAATAATTTGTTGAGGTGAAATTCATATAACATAAAACTAACCATTTTAAAGTGAACAGTTCAGTGCCATTTAGTACATGTATGGTGTGCAACCACCACTTCTTACTCCAAAACATTTCCGTTACTCCAAAGTAAAAACTCCTTACCCATTAACTCCTCCCCCTCCCCCAAGCCCCTGGCAACCACCAATTTGCATTCTATCTCTATGGATTTGTTTATTCTGGATGTTTTGTATAAATGGAATGATAAAATGTGAGACTTTGTGTCTGGCTTCTTTTATTTAGCATAATATTTTGGAGGTTCATCCACACTCTAGCATGTATATCAGTACTTCATTCCTTTCTGTGGCTGAATAATATTCCATTCTATGTATATATCAAAATTCATTTACCCATTTATATGTTGATGGACATTTGGGCTGTTTTCACATTTTTACTATTATGAATAATGCTGTTATGAACGTGTATAAATGTACTTGACTGAGTGTCTTCAGTTTTGGATATATACTTAGAAGCGGTATTGTGGGCTATGGTAGTTCTATGATTAACCTTTTTTTTTTTTTTTTTTTAAAGTAAGCTCTGTGCCCAACATGGGTCTTGAACTCACAACCCTGAGATCGAGTTGCATGCTCTGCTTACTGAGCCAGCCAGGTGCCCCTATGTTTAACTTTCTGAGGAACCACCAAACTGTTTTACACAGTGGCTAAACCATTTTGCATTTCCACCAGCAATGTATAAAAGTTTCAGTTCTCCACATCTTTGCTAACACTTCCTATTCTGTTTTTTTTTGTTTTTTTGTTTTTTGTTTTTTTAATTAAAGCTGTCCTAGTTGTGTGAAATGTCCTAGTGGGTGTGAAATCATACCTCATTGTGGTTTCGATTTACGTTTCCCTAATGACTAATGATTGTTGAGCATCTTTTTATATGTTTGTTGGCCATTTGTGTATCTTCTTTGAAGAAATGTCTACTCAGGTCCCTTGCCTATTTTTTGAGCTGTCTTTGTTTGCTGAGTTGTAAGTCCTTTATATATTATGGAAAAGAGACCTTTATTAGACACATAATTTGCAGTATCTCCTCCATTCTGTAGGTTATCTTCACCTTCTTGATAATGTTTTGATGCACAGAAGTTCTAAATTTTATGAAGTCTAGTTTATCTACTTCTGTTGCTCATGCTTTTAGTGACGTATCAATCCATTGGCAAATTCAAGATCATAATGACTTACCCTTATGTTTTCTTCTAAGAGTTTTATAGTTTCAGGTCTTATATTTAGGTTGCTGATCTATTTTGAATTGTTTTTATATATGGTATGAGGTAGGGGTCTAATTTCATTCTGTTGTGTGTGGTTATCTAGTTGACCCAGCATAATTTATTGAAGAGGCTGTTCTTTCCTCATTAAATGGTCTTGGCATCCTTGTCAAAAATCAGTTGGCTAGAAATATATAGGTTTATTTCTGGATTTTCAGTTCTATTCCATGGGTCTACATATCTGTTGTTATGTTGGAACCATACTGTTTTGGTTTCCGTGGCTTTGTGGTGAATTTTGAAATCAGAAATTGTGAATTCTTCAACTATGTTCTTTTTCAAGATTGTTTTGGCTGTTGGGAGCTATGTGCAATTCCATATTAATTTGAGAATCTGCTTTTCCATTTCTGAAAAAAAAAAGGTAGTTAGAATTTTGATAGAGTTTGTACTGGTAGATCCCTTCGGGTAGTATTACCACCTTAACAGTAGTGAGTTTTCCAATCCATGAAGATGGGATGACTTTCCATTTATTTAGGTCTAATTTAATTTCTTTCAGCAGTGTTTTATAGTTTTCATTGTTAAGCCTTTGTTCATATTTATTGTAAGGTAGTTCATTGTTTTGGATGCTGTTGTAAATGGAATTGTTTTCTTAATTTCCTTTTTGGATTGTTATTAAGGGACCAGTTTTTATCATGCATTACAGCCTTCCTTTCCTATTTTGATTGTTTTGCCCCAAGACAGTGATTCCTCATCCTCTTCCTTTTTGATGTCAGTGATATTTACTTATATGATCTTTGACCCATTAGGGTTCTTGGAATCACCTGACTTCTATAAGATGCTCTTCATAACTTCATACCCTGACTTGTTTTTATTTCCCTCCCTTTATCCCAAAGGGTATTAAAACCTGCCCTGATTGTTTTCTCAGCTATTACTCCTTTGACCATAGGTGTTCTAGTTCCCAGGTCTCTTTTCCAAAGAAGACATTTACTGAAATGGCCACTTTAGACTTGGTCCATTTCTTAGCCCTTGGAACTTCCTTTTTCTCACCAGGACACACCAACCTTCTTTCTCAATCACTCCTTTCTACTGAAACCAGTCTCTGTGTCCTAGTGGCCTAAAGAGTTACATATTTCCTGGCTTGCTACAGACTGGCTCAATAAAGCATACCTGAATAAGATTGTTTCCCTCGTTGCCTATCTAACCATTCCCCATTGCCCACTTCACCTCTGTGGAGCCTACCACATCACTTGCAGACAATGATAACTCCTGTCATCTGCTACTCCTGCTTTGAGACTGCATTTAATTACTGTTGTCATCTTTGACAAACTAATAATTGATAGCAATTAGAAAAGAGTGAATTATCTAGATCCCATCTTCGTTTGTCTTTTATTTTTTCTTTTCTTTTATTAAGATTTTATTTATTTATTTGAGAGAGAGAGAGCACAAGCGGGAGAGGGAGAAGCAGGCTCCCCACTGAGCAAGGAGCCTGATGTGGGGCTCGATTCCAGGACCCCGGGATCACGACCTGAGCCGAAGGCAGACGCTTAGCTGACTGAGCCACCCAGGTGCCCCTGTCTTTTACTTTAAAAAAATTTTTTTGTGAGGGGCGCCTGGGTGGCTCAGTCAGTTAAGCGTCTGCCTTCGGCTCAGGTCGTGATCTCGGGGTCCTGGGATGGAGCCCTGTGTCAGGCTCTCTGCTCTGTGGGGAGTCTGCTTCTCCCTCTCCCTCTATTCTTGCTCTTGCTCTCTCTCAAATAAATAAATAAAATATTAAAAAAATTTTGTGAGCATATGATGGAGAAGGAAAGAGAAAGAGTATATTCAAAAATAAAGCATGATGTTCTCCACAGATTTTATCTTTTCCAAAAAATCAGCTTGTTGAAAATTCTTTTTATTTTATTAATTATATTTTCTGATTATCAAGGTAAAAACATACTTATTTAGCTTGTTTGGAAAGTGTATAAGACCATAAAGAAGAAAAATATACATTATTTAACCATGCCTTGGTAATCTTTGGTAAATATCTTTCCAATATTTTTTCCATGTTCTCATTTTTTTTTAAAGATTTTATTTGTTTATTTGGCAGAGACAGAGATAGCGAGAGCAGGAACACAAGCAGGCGGAATGGGAGAGGGAGAAGCAGGTTTCCTGCTGAGCAGGGAGCCCGATGTGGGACTCCATCCCAGGACCCTGAGATCATGACCTGAGCCAAAGGCGGACACTTAACGACTGAGCCACCTAGGCACCTGTATTCTCATTTTTTTTTAAATGTAGTTGAACTCTTATGTAATGGTTAAGAATATAGGTGACTTTTTGAGGTAGAGAATACTTCAAAATTTGTAGTGTTAAGTTTTCCATTCCTCCCTGCCTCCTTCTCATTGCCCTGTGGTCAGATTGTGGCATATACATTTTCTACTTTAAGAAACTAATTGTGCTTTCCTTATGGCTGATCACTTTTTGTAAATCTCTTACAGATGCTTTGAAAGAATTGAATTTCCTATAAAGTGCTATCTTAATGTGTCTATATATCTATCATATTAATTATATATATATATATAAATTAAATACTCTACATGCTGGTATCAGTCATAGACTAATAGTTTTGTACCATGGTTATACTTACATTGGGTTCTCTCTGTATTTCCAGTATTTGGGGAAGGTTGTACTTCCATTGGGATCTCTTTGTATTTCTAATATTTGGGGATTTTTGGACTCTTGGCATTTTGATTTAGAGCTGTAAAGATTCAGGATTATAATACTTTCATCATGAGTTATACCTTTTCTCAGTATACAGTGCTTCTTTATCTCCTGTTAAAAATAAAACCGTTACTAATGTCTCAAAATGTTTTAGATTAACTTTTGGGGGGAAGAATATATAATTGGTCTGTTCTCTGATGCCTTCTCAGAATCTGTTGTCTTTACATATGATGAAAATTTGTCTAGGAATAGAATTCCTGGCCTGCTTGCTATGCCCCTGAAAAATACTGCTTTATTGCCTTCCCTGTCATGTTCAGTTTCCCGTATTACTGTCATTCAGATAGTGAGCATGGGTATTCTAAGAATTTTCTTCTCATTTCAGCCCCATTGTTAGTGTTGCATGTGAAAATTCTTTGATCTTCTCTTTCCAGTTCTTAGTGCTTTGCCAGATTTTACCTTTTGGTATACCTGGGTATTTTAAGGGAAAGTTAGAGGAAGGTGTATTAGTCACTAATAATTTATCATTGCTAGTGTTAATATTACTATATCAAAGATATTATCTTTGCTAGTGTGGTTTTTGTTGAATTTCATTGCTTAGGGGCTTTCTCTCTAGCTCTTACTGGCCTTCGTGGATTACTTTAGGCAGTAACTGGATTTTTGTTCAATGAATTGCTGCAGATATGTGTGTATTTCTTTAAACATGTTTTTGAAAACCATGTTTTTTCCAGTTTTAACTTTCATAGGAAATTTAAGAAAAGAAAAAGAATGAAAGCATACAATAAAAAAAAATCCATAATCCACCATTTATGATCAACCGCTATTAATATTTATTGATATTTCCCTTCTTTTCTGAGAAGTGGAGCGCACACATCATGCATATACATATACATTTAACTTCAGTTCACTGAACATTTGTTGAACACTTATTACATGGACAGTGTATTCTAGGTGCCAGACATTGTTAAAAATGTGCTGTATATGGTTTGTATCTTTCCTGTTTTTATTTTATGTTGCAGTCTAAGCAAAACCCAATTTATTAAAATGTATTTGTAACAGTCCTGTTCATGACTTCGCACTAAAACATGTCCTCAAAGGGGAAGCTCAATATATCATATAGATGAACAGGGAGAGATTTGATTGAAGGGGTGTAATGGCTTGGGGTACCATCATTTTCCTTCTCCAAAGAAAGAGAAACTCTTGAAAACTGTTTTCTGTTATGGATGTACAGTATTATAGTTTATTGATTGCTGCTCTATTGCTGGTCATTTATTTTGTTTTCTTCAATTTTAAATATTATTTTGATTAATATCTTTATATATAAAAATTTGAATCTGTATTTGGTTTCCTTAGGGTAGATTCTTAGAAGTGGAATGACTGGGTCAAAGAGTATAAATATTTATAAAACTTTGATATATAGTCACAAATTGTTTGCTTGCTATACCCTAACATTCAGTATTATAGTTAAAGACTATAAACGTTTCTGTTACAACATCAAATGCATTCCTAAAAAAAACCCTTCAGGATTGCCTGTTCACTAAAAATAATAGGACTTACGGGAAAAATAAGGTTAAAGGCGGACCACTCAAGACCTCTGCAGTTTTCAAACCAAGTACTAACAAAAGCATAATTGGTACCTTATGAGATAACTTGGACAGCCCAGTCAAACCACTTAGCACAGCTGAGGCTGCCTCAGAGGAGAGTTAAAGGATATTAAAATGTAATAGGATGGAAATTGCTGGCCTGCATGGTCTTGAGATAGGGCAGATGTAAGTAGATTTGTAAGCCAGTGGAGCTGCCATAGAGGTGGGCACCAGAGGAAGTACAGCTTGCTGTGTTCCAGGAACTGTGTAGGCTGGCTGTGCCCCTCTGAGCAGGAAGCCCTGGGTGCAGGTGCTCATTTTTAGTTAAAATAGGGCAGAGAGGGCTCCTGCCTGGCAGTAGCTGAGCCTTAGTGAGGGTCTTTTTCTTTTCCACAGAAAGGCATAATTTTTACCTCCTGACCCAGTTCCCCTTGCCTGGGAAAATTCAAATGTGAACCATTGTAATTTTTGTGTTATACTGGCATTGTTATTTTATTTACTAACCACTTATAAGCTAATTGGTGTTATAGGAACCTGTCTTATGACAAAACAGAGTGTTTTGCTAATTCGTTGGGCAAAAATTTGAATCTCATTTTAATGGTTTCTTCAAACAAGTTAAAAGCCTTTCAAACTAGGAAAACTGTTAACTATTAATCTTGGTTAATAAAGAATGTCTATTTCAAAACAAATGTTTTCAAAATCTGTAGTCGGAAAACACCAACCGTTTAACGATCACATTAGAATTTAAATACCTTAATCTAGAGTAGTAAATTTCAAATTTCCAATTTATTTTGGTGGCCATTGTTTATAGATATAGATCACAGGACTCCAAACTGTCAGCAGCTTATAGATATTTTTTTAAATTTTTTATTAACATATAATGTATTATTTGTTCTGGGTACGGGTCTGTGATTCAACAGTCTTACACAATTCACAGCGCTCACCATAGCATATACCCTCCCCGATGTCCATCACCCAGCCACCCCATCCCTCCTACCCCCACCACTCCAGCAACCCTCAGTTTGTTTCCTGAGATTAAGAGTCTCTTATGGTTTGCCTCCCTCTCTGGTTTCGTCTTGTTTCATTTTTCCCTCCCTTCCCCTATGATCCTCTGTCTTGTTTCTCAAAATCCTCATATCAGTGAGATCATATGATACTTATCTTTCTCTGATTGGCTTATTTCACTTAGCATAATACCCTCTAGTTCCATCCATGTCATTGCAAATGGCAAGATTTCATTTTTTTTGATAGCTGCATAATATTCCATTGTACATATATACCACATCTTCTTTATCCATTCATCTGTTGATGGACATCTAGGCTCTTTCCATAGTTTGGCTATTGTGGACATTGATGCTATAAACATCGGGGTGCATGTGCCCCTTTGGATCACTACATTTGTATCTTTGGGGTGAATACCCAGTAGTGCAATTGCTGGGTCGTAGGGTAGCTCTATTTTCAACTTTTTGAGGAACCTCCATACTGTTTTCCAGAATGGCTGCACCAGGTTGCATTCCCACCAGCAGTGTAGGAGGGTTCCCCTTTCTCCGCATCCCCACCAACATCTGTCGTTTCCTGACTTGTTAATTTTAGCCATTCTGACTGGTGTGAGGTGGTATATCACTGAGGTTTTGATTTGGATTTCCCTGATGCGGAGTGATGTTGAGCACTTTTTCATGTGTCTGTTGGCCATTTGGATGTCTTCTTTGGAAAAATGTCTGCTCATGTCTTCTGCCCATTTCTTGATTGGATTATTTGTTCTTTGGGTGTTGAGTTTGATAAGTTCTTTATAGATTTTGGATACTAGCCCTTTACCTGGTATGTCATTTGCAAATATCTTCTCCCATTCTGTTGGTTGTCTTTTGGTTCTGTTGACTGTTTCCTTTGCTGTGCAAAAGCTTTTTATCTTGATGAAGTCCCAATAGTTCATTTTTGCCCTTACTTACCTTGCCTTTGGCAATGTTTCTAGGAAGAAGTTGCTGCGACTGAGGTCGAAGAGGTTGTTGCATGTGTTCTTCTCAAGGATTTTGATGGATTCCTGTCTCACACTTAGGTCTTTTCCATTTTGAGTCTATTTTTGTGTGTGGTGTAAGGAAATGGTCCAGTTTCATTCTTCTGCATGTGGCTGTCCAATTTCCCAACACCATTTGTTGAAGAGACTGTCTTTTTTCCATTGGACATTCTCTCCTGCTTGGTTGAAGATTAGTTGACCATAGAGTTGAGGGTCCATTTCTGGGCTCTCTGTTCTGTTCCATTGATCTATGTGTCTGTTTCCATGCCAGTACCATACTGTCTTGATGATGACAGCTTTGTAATAGAGCTTGAAGTCTGGAATTGTGATGCCGCCAGCTTTGCTTTTCTTTTTCAACGTTCCTCTGGCTATTCGGGGTCTTTTCTGGTTCCATACAAATTTTAGGATTATTTGTTCCATTTCTTTGACAAAACTTGAAGGGGGGCGCCTGGGTGGCTCAGTCATTAAGCATCTGCCTTAGGCTCAGGTCATGATCCCAGGGTCCTGGGATTGGACCCCGCATTGGGCTCCCTGCTCTGCGGGAAGCCTGCTTCTCCCTCTCCCACTCCCCCGGCTTGTGTTCCCTCTCTCGCTGTCTCTCTCTCTGTCAAATAAATAAATAAATAATCTTAAAAAAAAGAAGAAAGAAAAAACTTGATGGCATTTTGATAGGGATTGCACTAAATGTGTAGATTGCTCTAGGTAGCATAGACATTTTCACAATATTTGTTCTTCCAGTCCATGAGCATGGAATGTTTTTCCATTTCTTTGTGTCTTCCTCACTTTCTTTCATGAGTATTCTATAGTTTTCTGAGTACACATTCTTGCCTCTTCAGTTAGATTTATTACTAGGTATCTTATCGTTTTGGGTGCAATTGTAAATGGGATTGACTCCTTAATTTCTCTTTCTTCTGTCTCGTTGTTGGTGTATAGAAATGCAACTGATTTCTGTGCATTGATTTTATATCCTGCCATTTTACTGAATTCCTGTATGAGTTCTAGCAGTTTTGGGTGGAGTCTTTGGGTTTTCCACATAAGGTATCATATCATCTGCAAAGAGTGAGAGTTTCATCACTTTACCACTTCTTTGCTGATTCAGATGCCTTTTATTTCTTTTTGTTGTCTGATTGCTGAGGCTAGGACTTCTAGTACTATGTTGAATAGCAGTGGTGACAGTGGGCATCCCTGTTGTGTTCCTGACCTTAGGGGAAAAGCTCTCAGTTTTTCCCTATTGAGTATGATATTCACTGTGGGTTTTTCATAGATGGCTTTTATGATATTGAGGTATATACCCTCAATCCCTACACTGTGAAGAGTTTTAATCAAGGAAGGATGCTGTACTTTGTCAGATGCTTTTTTTGCATCTATTGAGAGGAACATGTGGTTCTTGTTCTTTCTTTTATTAATGTATTGTATCACATTGATTGATTTGCGGATGTTGAACCAACCTTGCAGCCCAGGAATAAATCCCACTTGGTCGTGGTGAATAATCCTTTTAATGTACTGTTGAATCCTATTGTCTAGTATTTTGGGTGAGAATTTTTGCATCCATGTTCATCAGGGATATTGGTCTATAGTTCTCCTTTTTGATGGGGTCTTTGTCTGGTTTGGGGATCAAGGTAATGGTGGCCTCATAAAACGAGTTTGGAAGTTTTCTTTCCATTTCTATTTTTCGAACAGTTTCAGAAGAATAGGTATTAATTCTTCTTTAAATGTTTGGTAGAATTCCCCTGGGAAGCCATCTGGCCCTGGGCTCTTGTTTGTTGGGAGAATTTTGATGACTGCTTCAGTTTCCTTAGTGGTTATGGGTCTGTTCAGGTTTTCTGTTTTTTCCTGGTTCAGTTTTGGTAGTTGATACAGCTCTAGGAATGCATACATTTTTTCCATATTATCTAATTTTTTGACATATAGTTGCTCCTAATATGTTCTTATAATTGTTTGTATTTCTTTGGTGTTGGTTGTGATCTCTCCTCTTTCATTCATGATTTTATTTATTTGGGTCTGTTCTCTTTTCTTTTTGATAAGTCTGGCCAGGGGTTTATCAATCTTATTAATTCTTTCAGAGAACCAGCTCCTAGTTTCATTGATCTCTTCTGTTCTTTTAGTTTCTATTTCATTGATTTCTGCTCTGATCTTTATTATTTCTCTTCTCTTGCTGGGTTTAGGCTTTATTTGCTGTTCTTTCTCCAGCTCCTTTAGGTGTAGGGTTAGGTTGTGTATTTGAGACCTTTTTTGTTTCTTGAGAAAGGCTTGTATTGCTATATACTTTCCTCTTAGGACTGCCTTTGCTGCCTCCCAAAGATTTTGAACAGTTGTGTTTTCATTTTCATTGGTTTCCATGAATTTTTTAAATTCTTCTTTAATTTCCTGGTTGACCCATTCATTCTTTAGTAGGATGCTCTTTAGCCTCCATGTATTTGAGTTCTTTCCAACTTTCCTCTTGTGACTGAGTTTGAGTTTCAAAGCATTGTGGTCTGAAAATATGCAGGGAATGATCCCAATCTTTTGGTACTGGTTGATACCTGATTTGTGACCCAGGATGTGATCTATTCTGCAGAATATTCCATGTGCACTAGAGAAGAATGTGTATTTTGTTGCTTTAGGATGGAATGTTCTGAATATATCTGTGAAGTCCATCTGGTCCAGTGTGTCATTTAAAGCCTTTATTTCCTTGTTGATCTTTTGCTTAGATGATCTGTCCATTGCAGTGAATGGGGTGTTAAAGTCCCCTACTATTATTGTATTATTGTCGATGTGTTTCTTTCATTTTGTTATTAATTGGCTTATCTAATTGGCTGCTCGCATGTTAGGGGCATAAATATTTACAATTGTTAGATCTTCTTGTTGGATAGACCCTTTAAGTATGATGTAGTGTCCTTCCTCATCTCTTATTACAGTCTTTGGTTTAAAATCTAATTTGTCTTGGGGCACCTGGGTGGCTCAGTCGTTAAGCGTCTGCCTTCGGCTCAGGTCATGATCCCAGGGTCCTGGGATCGAGCCCCACATCAGGTTCCCTGCTCAGCAGGAAGCCTGCTTCTCCCTCTCCCATTCCCCTGCTTGTGTTCCCTCTCTCACTGTGTCTCTCTCTGGCAAAAAAATAAAATCTTAAAAAAAAAAATCTAATTTGTCTGATGTAAAGATTGCCACCCCAGCTTTCTGTTGATGTCCATTAGCATGGTAAATGGTTTTCCACCCCCTCATTTTAAATCTGGAGGTGTCTTTATGTCTAAAATGAGTCTCTTGCTGCATATCGATGGGTCTTGTTTTTTTTTTTATCCAATCTGATACACTGTGTCTTCTGATTGGGGCATTTAGCCCATTTACATTCAGGGTAACTATTGAAAAATACAAATTTAGTGCCATTGTATTGCCTGTAAGGTGACTGTTACTGTGTATTGTCTCTGTTCCTTTCTGGTCTATGTTACTTTTAGGCTCTTTCTTTGTTTAGAGGACCCCTTTCAATATTTCTTGTAGGGCTGGTTTCATGTTCGCAAATTCTTTTAGTTTTTGTTTGTCCTGGAAGCTTTTTATCTCTCCTTCTATTTTCAGTGACAGCCTAGCTGGATATAATATTCTTGGCTGCATATTTTTCTCGTTTAGTGCCCTGAATATATCATGCCAGTCCTTTCTGGCCTGCCAGGTCTCTGTGGACAGGTCTGCTGCCAATCTAACGTTTCTACCATTGTAGGTTACAGACCTCTTGTCCCGAGCTGCTTTCAGGATTTTCTCTTTGTCTCTGAGACTTGCGAGTTTTACTATTAGATGTCGGGGTATTGACCTATTTTTATTGATTTTGAGGGGGGTTCTCTGTGTCTTCTGGGCACAGAGAGGGGGTTCTTTTGATGCCTGTTTCCTTCCCCAAATTAGGGAAGTTCTTTGCTGTAATTTGCTCCAATATACCTTCTGTCCCTCTCTGTCTTTCTTCTGGGATCCCAATTCTGATGTTGTTTCGCTTTATGGTATCACGTATCTCTCACATTCTCCCCTTGTGATCCAGTAGTTGTTTATCTCTCTTTTTCTTAGCTTCTTTATTCTCCATCATTTGGTCCTCTATATCACTAATTCTTTCTTCTGCCTCATTTATCCTAGAAGTTAGAGCCTCCATTTTTGACTGCACCTCATTAATAGCCTTTTTTATTTCCACTTGGTTAGATTTTAGTTCTTTTATTTCTCCAGAAAGGGATTCTGTAGTATCTTCTGTGCTTTTTGCAAGCCCAGGTAGTATCTTTATAATCATCATTCTGAACTCTAGTTCCTACATCTTACTAATGTCTGTATTGATTAGGTCCCTGGCAGTCAGTACTGCCTCTTATTCTTTTTTTTTTGAGGTGAGTTTTTCCATCTTGTCATTTTGTCCAGGGGAGAATAGATGAATAAGAGAACAAAATAGCAGCTTATGGATATTAATTTATTTGTTGAGGGGAGAAGACATAGTTTTGTAGTGACTCTCATTTATGGAAATGGCTTCATCCAGGATTATGCAGCATTCAGTTATAGCACCAGAGAAGACAGAGGGTGGGGGAGTCAAGTCAGTTCAAGACGGGCTGTTTTCTAGGGTTGGGTATGTATGTCTTACATAGGCTGGTGGGAGAAAGTTGAGGGTACTAGGAAGAAAGTAATTGAAGTAATTGGGGTTGAGGGCAGTAAGAAGAAAATGAGGAAGTGATTGGTATAATAAAATGGGAGAAACAAGGAGATTTTGGATACTGGAGAGCTTATGAGCCCAGAAAACAGCTGTTGTAACAATAAAGGGAAGGAGCTGAAGAGCTACTAGTTATTGAGATATTACAGCTCATGATTTTGTAGGTAGAGCAATTTACATATTGCTACTATCCATAGAAATGGGTTGCTTTGGTATAGGTGAAGGTTGTTGGGAGTTGAGGAACAAAAGGAACATTGAAGGACAGGTTGAAGAGTGCATTGGTCTCAAGGACATTGGGAACCTGCCATAACAAGTCAGAGAATAAGTATGTATAGAAATTTTATAAACTGGTTCCAGGGGCGCCTGGGTGGCTCAGTCGTTAAGCGTCTGCCTTCAGCTTGGGTCATGATCCCAGGGTCCTGGGATCGAGCCCTGCGTCGGGTCCCTGCTTAGCGGGAAGCCTGCTTCTCCCTCTCCCACTCCCCTTGCTTGTGTTCCCTCTCTCTCAAATAAAATCTTTAGAAAAAATAAATAAACTGGTTCCAGAGTCCTCAATGAATGAGGTAGCTAAAATACTGGGAAGACTAGAAGGTGGCATAGTTTGATGGTATATATCTGAAAGGAAACAGGACTTTTGATAAGTATACTTAAGTAATCATTTGAAGTGCTTATAGAGATTCAGGGCAATGCCCATTGAGGGTGGGAGAATGGGTCCTTCAAGGCTCTACAGGGCCAGCTGTGCTTCAAGGGGAAGAAGTTGGTGAGTCACAGTGGTTTTAGGGGATGACAGTATAGAAAAGAGTCATTGAAGAGAGGGGGTCATGGATGGATGAACACGGTGATAAGCATGCCAGCATAAGTTGAGGTCCAAAGAGGTTTTAGAAGCTTGAGAAAGTTAGCAGACTCCAATCTTTATTCAACCTTCTGTTGGAGTGTTGTGGAGAAATTGCTCTGGTGTCTTCAAAGAGAATGTTTTCTAGTTAGGAACCTTGGTTTCTATCTAGAGTTTTAATTGGTAGAACTGGAGAGACCTTGAGCAATTTGGGGAGAACAGATGTCCCTAGGACTTTGGAAGGGGAATTAACCATATCCCTCAGTCTCATGAGAGGTAAGAACTCAGAATTTTTAGTAGGACTAAAATCACAAATTATTAAAGACTGCATGCTTGGCTTGAGGATGTGTTTGCTTTTTTGTTTTTTATTTCTTTTCTGCTTTTATAGCTCTTTTTCATCTGGCTTTATAGGGAGTTGAATTTACAGAACCCATAGAGGTTTTTGATACTTAGAACTGTGCCTGGAAAACAAATATTTATACATTATTATTATTATTACTGTTATTACTCCTACTACCAGTAATAGCATTATAACTGTTATTTATTAGGAACAAAGTTCTTTATTTCCCTGTGAAAGATGTTTTAAGTTTAAATTCGGAAGTTGTTGATCACTTAAGATTATTTTTTTTCTAAAGCTTTTTATCTTAGTGCTAGTGACATACTATGGTATGCAAGCTTTCTGAGATTAGAAAAAGGTAAAACCTGTTGACTTTTTTCTTCCTCTTTTGAAAATTTTAGGTTAACTTTACATATAATGAAATGTGCAAATTTTAAATGTACAGTTGATTGGATTTTGAGAAATGCATACACCTATGTAAACACTACCCCAGTTAGATAAGAACGTTTTTATTACCCGGAAGTTCCCTGGTGCCCCTTTGCAATCAGTTCACCAATCTCTCTCCCACCCCCTTTCCCAGGCAACCACACTGATCTGATTTCTATCACCATAAATTAGTTCTGTCTGCTTTAGAATTTTATATAAATGAAATTATATAGTGTGTAGTCTTTCATGTATAGCTTCTTTTGCTCACGAAGTCTGTGAGATTCATCCCTTTTGTTACAAAGTCTCAACAGTTTATTTTCATTGCTGAATAGTATTCTATTATATGAATATACCACAATTGGTTGTTAATTCATCTGGTGATGGACATTTGTATTATTTCCAGCTTTGGCTCTTCTGAATAAAAGTGTTATCAACATTCATATATAAATTTTTTTGTGGACATATGTTTTCATTTCTTTTGGGTAATGACCTAGGAATGGAACTACGGGTTCATAGGGTATGTGTATGTTAACTTTATACAAAACTGCCAGTTTTCCAAAGTAATTTAACATTTTCATACTCCCAGGAATGTGTGAGAGATACAATTGCTCCAACATGTTTGCCAACCTTTAGTAATTCTTATAGGTGGAAATGATATCTCATTGTTGTTTTAATTTGTATTTCTCTGATGATTAATGTTGTTTGGCATCTTTTCATATGCTTATTTTCCATTTTCATACGTTTTCTTATGAGATGTATGTTCACATCTTTTGCCCAATTTATTTAATTGTATTATCTCTTTTTAGTTTGTAGGAGATCTTTATATAATCTAGAAACAAGTCCTTTTTTTAAGAAAGTCGTGCTGTGAATCTTTTCTCCTAGTTTTTGACTTGAACTTCATTTTCCTAACAATGTCTTTTGAGGAGCAGAAGCTTTTAATTTTGATGATGACCAGTTCATCTGTTTTTTTCTCTTCTGGTTCATGTTTTGTGTGACCAGTCCCAAGAAATCTTTATTTACCCTAGGCTGTGAAGATACTCACTACATTTTCTTCTAGAAGCTTTATACTGTTATTTTTTTACATTTAGGTTTTTAATCTATCCCAAATCAGTTTTTGTGTGATATGTAAAATAAGGGTCAAGATTTTTCTCCCTTTACTTTTACCAGGTTTTGGAGTCCAGCTGGTGACAGAATATCCACACTAAGTTTTTATCTGTTTTGATCCTTTGTTTTCTGAAATAATATTAGTTTCCAACTATGATTGTGAGATCTCCATCTTGACCTCTGCATACCATAAGGTTTCAGGCTCACAGTATAGACTCACTAATGAGATTTACATTTTGGTTGATCTCCCCTGTACCCTTTGCCTCCAGTGTGTGGAATATATATGTCATGCATTACTAGAGGGACACCTAGACACAACTTTAAATAACAGCAAATCAATTGAGAGAAAGTAACCCTGCTTTTAGTCATTCAGTTCTTTTGGATTGAGAAAGCCTCTATTTGATTCTTATTTCAAAGAAATAAGATCCTCCCTCCCTTTTTGTAAGTAGTGAGATGGACTAATACCCTCCCTCCCTTTTTGTAAGTAGTGAGATGGACTCAAGCTCACTCACTGCCTTGCTAGGCACCAGTGTTCAGCTAGAATTTAGTAATATTTTGCTTTCCTTTTAAGTGATTTTTTTTTTGCTACCTTGTATTTTTTCACAATAATTACTAATTTTCCACTGAAGAGAGTGATTAAATTTTGCCTTTAAAATTTTTGTTTTAAAAAATTTAATCGATTTTAAAGAAAAATGTTAAATACAGGTAGGACAAAGGGGGATGACAGAATTGGAGAATGTGGTATGTGTTGGAGGTTGGATGTGGCCCTGATGGAAAAGGTGTATGGGAGTGAGTGAAATTTGGGAGTTGCTTCTCCAGCATTTCTCAGGTGTCTCAGTTATTTCTGCTTTATCTGCAGAACTGACTTGTTTAACAGGTGTTTCCTGAGCATCTGCTTTGTGCAGAGAAGTGTCCTGAGAATATGAGGAGAAATCTGGTGTTCTCCACCTGGTTGTCTAAGGTAGGGGAGAGGACATGTGTTGATGTGGCTACTAGTGTGAGTGTATGATGGTAAATGCTGTCAGAGCAAGTGGCCAGGATGTCTTTGCCCATGAGGAAGGGGAGGTCATCTCTAGCTGGGGTCTTGAGGCCTTGGCTCAAACTAATGTTTTTACAAAACTACATGTCTTTCTCCCTTCTATCTTGAATCTCTCTTCCTAAATCTCCATCAATTTTGGTGGGAGAAGGGACTGTCGTTTGTAGGCATTACTCTGAGAAGGACTGTGTCCAAAAGGAAGTCACGTTCATCCTCAGAAGACAGTGGCTCCCAGAGTTCTGGATCTAGCACACCTGTGTTTAGTTGGATATTTACTTAATTGTTTTGAGTCCCAGGTTCTTCTTCTTTATTGATGATAGTGAAGCCCAGTGTCCTACCTGCTTCATTAGACAGCATATGTAAGAGACATTTATGATGTACATTTGTACATCCATATTATTTTCATTCTTATTAGTATTTGAAATACTGATGGTTAATGATTTTGAGTGCATTTTAGGTGTTTAATTCTTTTTTTCTCTTTTTTTCCCCCTAGGTCTTGATGCAGAACTTTATTATGTGAGAAATGACCTTATTAGTCACTATGCTCTATCCTTTAACCTGTTAGTACCCAGTGAGACAAATTTCCTGCACTTCACTTGGCATGCAAAGTCCAAGGTAAGAGAGTGGTCAACCAGAGATGCCAAGACAGGACCACTCAGGCCCAGAGGCCGATGCGAGGGCTGTATCTGAGGGATGGGCTGCCGTCTGTATAAAAGGGTCTGTGGGTGGTGGGCTGTGGCAGTACTGGGTCTTTTCAGATTTATGTTTTAAATCTTTAGCCTGTTCTTTTTTTTTCTTTGTTAAAGATTTTATTTATTTATTTGGCAGAGAGAGAGAGCACAGCAGGGGGAGTGGCAGGAGAGGGACAAGCAGACTCCCCACTGACCAGGGAGCCTGATGTGGGGCTTGATCCCAGGATCCTGGGATCATGACCTGAGCTGAAGGCAAATGCTTACCTGACTGAGCCACCCAGGTGCCCCTCTTTAGCCTATTCTGTTAGACTTTCTCAAGTCCTTTAATTTTTTTTTTTTTTTTTTAAAGATTTTATTTATTTATTTGAAAGAGAGAGAGAGAGCACATGAGAGGGGGGAGGGTCAGAGGGAGAAGCAGACTCCCTGCTGAGCAGGGAGCCCGATGCGGGACTCGATCCCGGGACTCCAGGATCATGACCTGAGCCGAAGGCAGTCGCTTAACCAACTGAGCCACCCAGGCGCCCTCTCAAGTCCTTTAAAATGAAGGTAGCCATCATTTATGTGACTAGCTAATGACAGAACACTTACATCCTTTCAGGCTTTTCAAGCAGGGATGCAGATCTAATTTGAAGAGGGAACAGTTGGACCTGCTAATGACTGCTGTTACTGTGAACTTAGAAGATGGGGAAGTGAGATAGGTGTTTTGGACATGTTTGATACAACGGATACAGGTCTGCCATTTATAGAGAAATGGTAAAAGTGGGATACAACAGATGCAGGCACCCATGTGTGCTGAGGCTAAGCTCCTTTAACAGTAAGGGACCTTCTGCCTGGCTTACTTGTTGCTAAATTCTTCACATTTTCTCTGACTGACTCCGTGAACGTAAGTTTTCTCATAGGTCAAAGAATGGGGGCTGAGGGTAGAGCCCACCTCCTCCAATCAACTTTAATTTCTTTTATTAGCATTATAATAAACAATAGGATTTTATTTGGGAAATAAAAATAGTTTTGCTACTAAAATCTCTTCGAGTTTTTTTTTTAAGTATTATAAAGTGGTGTCTGTCCTGACATTTGTGGCAAAGTTGTTTAAATTTGATGACTTTAACAAGATCTTTTTATCTACTTAGAAAACAGTAAAGAATATTAGGAAAATTCAAGTATTAATAGAATTGTTTTTACAACTATTGAGACTTTGTAGATCTACACCCCAAAGTAATCATTGTTTATAGTTTGGTATACTTCAAACGCATTTTTTAAAAATCTTTTTAAACAAAAAGGGGATTTTATCATACCTATATTGTACAATATTTTTCCCCTTACTAATACTGTATTTTGGCATCTTCCCATTTCTCTACTTGTAGATTTAACTCATTCTCTTTAATGGCCTTATAGCATGATATTATATGGATATATGATTATTTCTTAAGGGCCTCACTGACTCATGGATTTTTGATAGCATTTCACTATTTCAAACAATGCTTCCTTTCACTGTTAGAGATAGTTTCCTTCAGTTCATCTGGCAGGCAAAATCCATGGCACAAGGATAGGGAAAACAGTTGGTAGTTCATCTTTTGTTGATGTTTCTACCTTTGTTATTGATGAATATAGAAACAGAAAAAATATGTGTGCAAATGTGTACCTGGATATATGTATGTATGTATGTGTATGTATAATAGGTATATATGTGTGTCTGTATACATGCATTGAGAAATTTTTGTGCACTTGTGGAATTATTTTTGAGTAGTAAGTTATCACCAAGTAGTGAAATGGCAGGGTCAGAGTGTGCATGTTTAAAATTTTGGTTGATATTGCCAAATTATTTCTCCCTTCCCTCTCCCAAGATGGTAGCAATGAACCAGCATTCCTTGCCAAGTGAATAGGGGTGCTTATTTCTTCAATTCACTTATTAACACTAAATATTTTAAGTATAGTTGTTTGTTAATCAGATGAGTAAAAATGATTATATAACTACCCATATATTCATATTATTATTACAGTTGACCCTTGAATAACGTGGGGGTTATGGGATACTGATGCCCCCCTGTAGTTGAAAATTCATGTATAACTTTTGACTCCCCCACACTTAATCACTAATGGTCAATTAACACATATTTTTATGTTATTATATACTGTAATTCTTACAATAAAGTAAGCTAGAGAAAAGAAAATGTTAAGAAAATCATAAGGAAGTGAAAATCCATTTACGGTATTACACTATAAAAAAAAAATCCATGTAAATGGACCTGTGCAGTTCAAACCGGTGTTATTCAAGGATCAGCTATATATATATATATATATATATATATATATATATATATATATATACTCAAGCATACATTACAGAAACATTATACACACATATACATACAGGCATTAAAATATAGCTGCAGTAATGCGATTAAAGTTGACTTAGCTTGGATTCTGGGTAAAACATATGTGCCTTGTCTGGAGCACCTCAACTATCCAACATTGTTGCCTTGGGGTATCCAAATATGGGCCTGCTTTTTTAGTGGTGGATTCATCTTTAGGGTAAAAACTGCAAAAACAGAGGTCAAGAGAGAAAATTCATGTGAAACAATTAAGAACATTTAGTAAATGGTAACCTGGATATGCTGAAGTGCCAAAAGATACAGATAATTCAGAAAAGGTTCACATGAGACATTTTAATCTGAGATATGTCAGTTTCAATGAGTAGGCACCTGAACTCTTCAAAGAAACTGTGCTAACACATTTTCCAGTATTCTTATATAACATTATGTGACATTATTTAGGGGTGGCGTAACTTTTAATTTTGATATAAGTTCCAACATAAAAATTACAAGAATAGTACACAGAATTCTCCTACATCGTTTACCCAGATTCACTGATTATTACTGGTTTGCTTCATTTGCTTACTTTATCATTCATTCTTTCTCCCCACCCTCAGGCACACACACTTTTTTTCTTGAACTGTATGAAATGAATTGCAAGCATCCTGTCCCTTTAGCCTTAAGTATATCAATTTATATGTTCTCAGAATAAGGGCATTCTTTACATAACCAGAGTACAGTGATCAAGATCAGGAAACTTAACATTGATACAATACTATTATCTAATGTATAGTATTCACATTTCATCAGTTATTCTGATGATGTTCTTTATAGGTCTTTTTTTATTTGATTCAGGATCATGCATGCAGTTGGTTGATGTACCTTTAGTCCTCTATTAATCTGGAACATTTCTTTGGCCTTTTTTCGTGTGTCTTGACCTTGATATTTTTGAAACACAGTGTCCCTCAATTTGAGTTATCTGAGGTTTCCTCATGATTAGATTCAGGAATGTCTCTTTGCTAGTAACACCACAAAAAAGCTGTCCTTCACAGTGCACATGATATCAACTTATCCCATTACTGGTGATCTCTGCTCACTCAGTTCACTAGGTTCCTCCACTGTGAAGTTTTCTCCTCTATAATGAGTAAGTAATTGTGGGGAGATTTTGTGAAATTATAATTTAAAAATTCCATTCTTTATCATGCTTTCAACTGCTAGTTTCTGCATCTGTGTTTAGAATTAGTTTTCACTTTTTAGCCAGTGCTGTCGAAGAGATTCGTATGTTCCCTCTCACTGGAAGAGGTCAGATCCACATTCGGTAAATATTAGGTGGGAGTATTGTAGAAGGAATGGGAATCCAAGCATTTGTGGAGTAGCTGGTCTTGAATTTTAAGTTCCCTTGCTACTCTGAGATCCAGTGTTTCTGTGAACATCTTTCAGGCAGAGAAGCTTCTTATATTCTCCAAAAAATTGATACTTAATCCTTTGTTACTTTTCCTACTTTTAATGCTGATGAATATAAAAACACAATAATACATATATTTTGAAGTAGTGAAAAATCTAATGAAATAGAGAATCTACTATTCTGTTGACCTTGAATAGGGTGTGATTATTTCTGGGCCCACTTAGGAAAAAATAATGATAATCATGCGAATGGTTCCTGGGCAATTATATGGGTAGTGACTTGTGAATAAAAAGGCAGTGTGGCATGTGGCAGTTGTAATTGAACAGAATTAAACCTTCTCTTAACCTTTCCTTTTTAAAAATACACATACATTGGATGTTTTTATTTGGAGTGAGTTTCAGGGATCTGATATTGCTGATAGTGGATGTCTGAGGAATTTTAGGAGCCTGCCACAGGAGGAAGTTGGAGTGGAGGAGAGTAGAGAGAGGAAAGGGTTCAGATGAATATACATATTTGAAAGGGTTCAGATGAATATATGTATTTGTACTGGCCTAGGCACAGCTTGGGTCAGGAGGCGCCCTGGTATAGCTCTATGGTCCTTCTAAATTCTTAATGAATAATTTCTAAACTACTTCTGTGGCAGGTTTTAAATACCATCCTTAGTGCACATTTGAGCTACTACTGCTGGTATGATATTCCTGGTAAGGCAGAAAGAAGTTCCCTGACTTGTTGGAGGGCATCACCGCCTATTTACACATCTAGCCAGAATCCTAGAGGGGGGGGGCTATACTTCTTCTCCTACACCTACCAAGTCCAGTTGATTATCTCTCATAATTATACCTTAAATTCATCTCCTACCTCTTTCTGGACCTGATGCCCCATCTGTAGTTTGGGCCTTCATTGTTTCTTAACGAGATATGGAAATAGTTTTCTAACTGGTCTCCTTGCCTCTGGACTGAATTCTTGCTGCACTGCTGCCGCACCTCACCCCCCACCCTCTGCCCCCCAGAACTACTCCAGGGCTCTCAGTTGCCACCAGAATAAAGTTCTGATTTCCTAGGAAGCCTTTATGATCTTGTTTCTGCCTTTCTTTTCTACTTCCTCTTCAGCTAGTTGTTTAGTGCCATTTTGTTTTGCAATGTTTTGAATGCTCTGGACTCTGTTACATTGCTGCTGTTTGCACTGCTAGAAATGCCCTTTCCCCATTCTTTATCTCTTGAACTCCTGTTCATCTCATAAATCTCAGACCTGGTGTCACCTCTCTGTTGGCTATGTCAAGTGCTCCTTTCTGCACCACAGCACTCTTCTCTTTCCTCTCTCATAGCCCTTGTCGTACTCTAAGAATATTGTAATGGTTGATCTTCTTTTCTGTCTCCCTCCTAGATGCAAAGCACTTCAAAGGAGGACCTCCTTTTCATCTGTCTCTGTGTTCCCTGTGCCTGGTGTATAGCACCTGGTACTTAGTTACAGGTGCTCTTTTACTGACCACAGAAGAGATGCACAGGTAGAAGCCACAGAGCACAGCTCAACAAACAGGGATCTTCTTAGTGGTTAGAGCTTTTTAAGGTTGGAATGTATTAGGAATGGTGAATTTCCTATTTCTAGAAGTGTGAAACATAGGCTGGGTACACTTGACACCAATTGTCCACCTGGGATTTGTCAGGTATTTCACTGTGAGTAAAGTTACAAATTTGAAGACATGAATGGAATTCATAGATTGAATATATAGCTAAACTAATTTCACAAGTTCATCTGTAACAGGATTTAGAATTTAGGGGCAAGTAATCATCTTCTATCTTAAAATATTTTATAATAAAAATCTAAGGAATATGTTTGTGTTAATCCAGTTTCAGGCTTTGGCCACATTGCAACCCCTAATTCCAGTTTTATGTCATAATCTCTTTGGTAACTTTGGCACAGTTGAGTAATTGAACTTTGTTTATTTTAAAAATTTATCTTTTGAGTAATAATGTATGCATATGGTACAAAATTCAAAAGGCGTAAGGGGTATACAGTGAAAAATAAGTCCTCTATACTTTGCTAGTCCATCTCCAACCAATCTAGACACCAAGTTGCCCTTCCATTGGCAACCACTGTTATGTGATTCCTGTCTCCCATTCTAAAGGTAGTCGGTACACAGATAAGCATCTTTGTGTGTGTGTATGTGCGCGCGCGTGTGTGTGTATATATATATTTTAACAAGTAACATACTGCATACTTTCTGCAGTTTGCAGAGCACTGAACAACATATCCTGATAAAGTTTCTCTGTCACTGCATATAGAGTTGAATGTTTTTTCTTTCAAATCACTGAAAAATACATTATATGGTTACAGTTTGGTTTATTGATCAGTTATTATGAGAAAAAAAATAAGACCCAGATTTGGGAAGGGACTTGCTTAAGGTAGTAGAAGCAGAAGACAGAGGAGATAGAGGTGACTTGAAATGGGAAGGTCACACAAGGGGGTAAGAGAGACGTGGCTTCTTCACCTGAGAAGACACAGAGGATTCTTCACCTGATCATGTTGGCTCTAGGGATACAATCATGAAATTTCTGGAGGAAGGCCACAGCTCCTAAGCTCTAACACTTTATCAGAAATTCTCAGTTCTTGCTTTTTAAGGTGTGCCAGGAGTTAAAATATTTGCTTCCAAATATCTCCAGGCTCTCCTTGACATATCCGTTCACACTGTAGATATTTTAACATTAGTTTTCACACATTAAAGCTTTTGCTAATAGTGTTGCTTTTCAGTGTTTACCTGGTGGTTGTTTTGTCTGCCAGACCGACTGTGGTCTTCTCAGAGGCTGAAGCTGTATCTTATTCTTGACATTTGTGTCACATAGCCTTAGTGAGTGGTGGTTAGATACCATTGGTTAATTGCATTTGCAGGTGGGATGAGAACTCTGGTATTTCTTCTCTTTCACAAGACCACATGGTCAAAAAAAGCAAAGACTACTAGGTGGTTTTAACAAATAGTTTCTTCCGTATTCCAGAACATTCAGTAATATATGGGAAAAAAGCATGCCACTGCATCTGTTAAGTGTCAGTAGACGTTTTAGGCAGCTGGAAGGCAAAAATATACCAAAATATAGCAGAATACTCCCCCAACTCACATCCACTCTGTAGCTGTTCTCTGGTTTCAGGAAATCTTCATCCTTGTCAGGAGAGTCTGCAGGGAACTTGTCCAGAGTTCCTACAGCAGCCCCAGGCCAGCCGGCAGTATCTCCTGCAGAGTGGGATTTCTGTGAAAAAGGCAGCACTTCTGGTAAATTCAGAGAAATTAAAAGGCTATACGGCTATAGGCAAATGTATTCACGTTAAATCTGTACTGTGTTCCAGAAGGAAATGGCTTTACTCATCAGCTGCCTATTTGCAATTGCCATTTGTTTCCAAGTAAGGGAAGATTACCAAAAATGTTTATTTTTTAGCTTATTCAAATATTTACATTTTCTCTAGCTTCTTTTCTGAAACATTTTGGCTCACTCTTTTTTCTGATAAACAACTGCTGTTTAGATTTCCTTTGTTCCAGTAGATTATGAATGTTAGCTTTAGAACGGATCTGTTTCTTCAAAGGATCATGGGCAAGTGAGAGTCCACATAGATCGATACATGGCAAAGTAAAGAAAATTGGTCAGTGATAATTGGCAGTTTGTTCTCTAACCCCAGAAACTGCAGTCTAAAAAATTAATATCCTAAGGATTTCAGAGAGAGAAGAGAACTGCCTTGTGAATGCCTGGCATGTTTAGATAGTCCCTCAAAAAGGGAGCCAGCAGAGGGGCAGGCTTCTGTGCTTTATACTCCTTGTTCCTCCAGGCTACTTTTCTAGCCAAAGGGTCAGCCTTTGCAAATCTTCTACCCAGCTCCACTCACGAGCTCATTTCCCTCCCCCTCGACTCTCTGAGATACTCGGGTGCTAATCTTGTCCCCTGCCCTCTGCATTGCCGTTAGGGCCTTTGACCCCGTTTGCCATTCTCTGCTTTCCTAGAAGTTCTGGTCCTTGGTTAGCTGTGCCTCTGCTTATAATAACTGAGACCTAGAATAAAAGAGACAGCAAATGTGGGGAAACATACATTTGGCTTTGAATCTGTTAAGTTTGAGAGTGATAAGATTATGATATGTATATATATATATATATATATATATATATATATATATATATATATCTAGTAGGTAATTGGGCATATGGGAGAGCTTGAAGGTATAAGAGAGTGAGAGATAAGTGGATGATACGAGATCCTATCAGTGGTGAAATGGACTAGAACCTAACATACTAGAAGAGAGTTCATTATTTAGAGAGGAGGATATATTTCTCCTTGGGACTGGAGTATAGAGGTTGAGTACTCTAACAGATCTCTCTGGTGCTGATAAGAATGACAGAAAGGAGGTTCCTGTGGGTTAGCCGAAGGAGATGACGACATTGTCTGAAGAGTGAGGAAGTAGTAAGGGCAGCAGGTGGTGAAGTGGTGAGGTCCTGTGACATTGCAATGAGTAGACTAGGGAGGGAGAGGAGTTGTGAAGAAGGGCTTGCTGACAGGATTAAGGGCCTGCTCTGAGCCTGGAGGGTCATCTTTGTGTAGAAGCACCCTTCTCTCTGGGGATATGATTCCCTGCAGCAGTGCTGGGCAGCAGTAGAGTTAGAGATTGTCAGGGTGCTGGTGTGGCCCTCTGAGGTATGAGGGTGCCAATATGACTGTGTCGGTAAATCGTCTTTGGAGCACAAGCTCTGGGAAGGTGAAACCAAGTCATTGTCTGGGCTGGAGAGGAGGGAAATAGCTGAATTGGCCATTGCATTCAGCTCTGAGCACAGCCCTTGGCTTACAGATGTGCTTCATAAATGTTGGCTGAATCAGAGTGGTGGAGACAACTGGTTTTGTAGGAATCAGAAATAGTGATGGGATCTTTGATTGGGTGGGATTTGTGCATTTGTTGTGGTTCTGGATTAATTCTTCATTATGTAGCAATGCTGAATACTTAATATTGGAGCCACCAGGAAGATGGCAGGAGACAAAGTGAGCCAAGGGCCAAGGCCTCTGCAAAGTTTTTGTCTGTTGTTGATGTTGATGGTATGAGAAATAGCCATCTTGAGTAGAATTTGTGAACTTCAGGATATAGGGGATTTTGCATGAGGGAAGAATGTCTAGAAAGAACCTAATGATCCTAAAAGAATACTGTCTTGGCCCTGAGGGTCAGGTGTTGTAAGAACTGAATGATAGGGGAAGAGATGACTTCTGAGGAAAGTCAGGTTGCGGGAGAAGGTGGGGAAGACAATTGTGAAAAGCCTAAGAGTGTAGGAGGCAGTTTTAGAATAGTGGGGGTCCCAAGATGGAAGATAGAACAGAGGAGCTGCAGCAATGTTCTTGGCAGAGCACAGGAGCTTGTGTCAGAATCTCTGGGGTCAGTAGTAAGCTGTGCTTGTGGGGAAGTGCAGTGGGGCAGTAGGGTAGCTACTCTGGAATGACTGCTGATGCCACTGGGGTCTGCATTTATCGGGCGGACCTATGCCAGCCTGAGAGCGTGTTGTATTAATTATCCTATTTGATCCTCATAATGTGTTGTAGTAGCCTCATTTTACAAAAACTGAAACTCAGAAAAATAAGGGTCACAGAACCTCATGGTTCCAGTCCAGTTCTTGCTTTATTTCTTTTGTGCACTTGCCCTTCATGTATTGTCCTGTTCAAAGATAGCATGGATATAGGGATATAGCCAATGCATTCCCTTAGTATTGTTGGAAAGCCTGCTCCTTCTTGGCCCAAATGCAGCCAGGGTGTAGCTGGCTCTCTAGCACCCCCTGGTGGCAGTGACAGTATTGTGGCGTGCTAAGGTAAGCGTGAACACTGACTAGCTCAAGGTACCAGTAAGTCCCTGATGCGCAGCAGCAAGAACATTTTCTTTGTTGTGAACATGGCACTTACCAGATACAGCCTTTAACAATCGTTTGTATGTGTATCTTAACTGCAAAGTAATAGTTTGATATTTGTATCTCCCTACAGTGTTCAGGGACATTCAAGTATGAAAGTGTGAAAAGAGACCCACTCATAGGGGGAGTTAAATTCATTGGCATGAACGCTTCTTATCCATGAGTAGACACATTTGCCCCAGCCAGTCCCTTTCCTTATAAGCTAGGATGATACTCTCTTCCTATTTCTTTTCATCTTTAGTATGTCCCGTTTCATTGGCTTTTTTTCATTAGCGTATGAACACATTGTAATACCTCTCATTAAAGAAAGAAAAACCTCAGAATCAGTACCCCCCCCCCCCCGCCCCCCAACCTGGTTCCTTTTTTCCTGGTTAAGTTTCTTAAAGAATGGTTTCCTAAACCTGTTCCTACCACTCTTTTCCCAACCCATTGCTCCTTGGCTCTTGCCAGTTGTAGCTCTTCACCAAAACCACCCTTGTGACCACTGAATGGGAGAGGAGTACCATTCTTACCAAGACCCCAGCGGGGTGTACAAAGAGTAACGTGAAATGTAAGGCCTCATTAAAGGTCTTGAAGGTGGCAGCTGTTCCGAATTTCAGCTGTTGTTTTGCAGTTTGAGCTGTTCCTTCCATGACCATCAGTTTAGCAATAGGGCTGTATTTGTTGATGCTGGTTGGTTTTTGTTTTTGTTTTGTTTTTAAGATTTTATTTATTTATTTGTGAGAGAGGGCACAAGCAGGGGTAACTGCAGGCAGAGGCAGAGGGAGAAGCAGGCTCCCCGCTGAGCAAGGAGCCTGATGCAGGGCTCGACCCCAGGACCCTGAGATCATGACCTGAGCCGGAGGCAGACGCTTAACCGACTGAGCCACCCAGGCGCCCCAGATGCTATTTGGTTATGTTAAGCCACCTATGTAGGCCAGATATTGATAGTTGTTATTGGTGTTCCAATGATATCTTCATAATTACCTCTTTTCCTTTCTGGATTCTGAATTACTTGAGAAATAGATTCAGAGATTAGATGGGCTTCCAAACATAAACTTTCTTTATGGTGAAAGCTGGACTAGAGATATTCTTGAGATATGCTTTGTAATCTGCTTGTGGAGTGAGTGGATCTGCAGAGCAGACCTTCATCCACCAGCCACATGGAAGCCCTCAGAGCCTGGCATTTATCAATCAGAGAAGATATTGGTTACTAGTCAGTGGTCTGTAAATTACACATCTCAACAACTTGGCTCTTCATATCTGTCTCTTCAGGGCCTTTCTGTCAGTGGCTGTGTAGTCCTCAGCAAGATTTCTGAATCCTAGAATGAAGATTTTACAGGAGAGTTGTAGTACTGTTCTAGACATGAAATAGAGGGTGGCTTACTGGGTTGACTTTTTATCCAGTTGAAAATTCCTAGGACTGTTTCTGACAAGTTGGATTTTGTTATAGCTAGGTTATTTGTACATATGAAAGACTCATGCAAAGACTCATGCATTTCATGAGCTAATCATTGAAGTCAAACTGTTAGTGTCCTTTCTGTTACCACAGATTCAGTTTGTTTGTTTCTACATTTTACAGGTTGAATATAAGCTGGGATTCCAAGTAGACAATTTTGTGGCTATGGACATGCCCCAGGTCAACATTTCTGCTCAGGGGGAAGTTCCACGCACTTTATCAGGTGAGTCTGAAAGAGTTAACGTACTGTTTTCAGTTGTGTCCCCCATATCCCAAGAAGAACAGTTTAATAATTGATGTGTAGTATATCTTACTTGATAGGCTTAAGATGTGTAAGTACTTTGAAAAGTAATTTTTGAAAATCCTGATTATTTGCACTGTATTTTAAACCATTCCCTCTTTTCCATCCCTTCCAGAACTGTCTGTGCTCACTTCTTCCTTGTCTCCTTTTCTGCATTGCTGGCCTTGGCCTCCTCCTGTGTCTGGTCTTGTTCCTCTTGGACTAAATTCCCACACCGTGGCCTGGATCATCACTGAACACTCATATCCGACCAAATGACATCAGGCCTATCGGGGCCCACTACCCCCATCAACTGAGTACATTGCAGACTCTCCCGCCAGTATGCTGTTGTGTATCCTCTGCCCCTACCCGCCTGTCTGGCCCTGTTGCTGCATTTTGCCCCAGCATTCCAGTGGCACCGTACTACGTGCAGTTTTGACGTCCTTGCCTTTGCATGTGCCAGTCTGTGTATTTGGAACCCCCTTTTCCTCTTTTCTGCTTATTAAACTGTCATTCATGCTAGATATTCTTCAAGACTCAAAATCTCCACTGTCCTTTTTCTGCTTCCTTTTCTCCCCCCAGGTCTTAACTCTTTCTTCTGTTCTTCATACTCTGTAGGATCTTGTAATTTGACTGTTTTTGAACTGATCACATTATCTTGTAATTCTTTGTGCTTGTCTCTCCTTGCTGGCCTGTGGCTACCCTGAGGGCAGGAGCTGTCTTTTTCAGCCGTCTGCCCTTGGTGCCTAGCACTGCGTCTGCACAGGATAGTCATGTAATACATGTCTGACTAAATGATTTAAGTGTCATATATACCCAGTTTAACTACTGTTGAGCCAGCCTTTTGAGAAGGGCTCCTGAAGATGTGAGATTTTAAGAAAAGCGAAGCGAACTTCTTAAAACTTCAAAGTGTAAGCCGTGTACTTTCCACAATATAGCAGTATCATGGAACTCTTTCTGGCAGTCTCATCTGTTGTTATTAGTGACATACATTAAGCTTTAAGAAGGCATAGGGAGGCTTGCTCATTTTTATGGGGCAGTAAAGAAATTCAGAAATGCCCATATTTTTCATATGCTCATACAGATGATAGAATGATACTCTAAATTTGTAGAAAAAGAATCTTAAACTGAAAGATTGAAAAAAAAAATGATTTGCACCAAAGTCTGTTATCTCGTTGCTGTAGTAATTGATTAAAGCCAGTTTCTTTTTAGAAAGGGTTTTTTTTTTAATTCAGTTGATTAATTTATATCAGGTTTATCGGTTTACAGGTTTATATTTAATCTCTTCATTAAGAGAAATACATAATTGCATTTTGGTGGTAAATTGTCTTTCCTTTTTATCAAGTAATTGCTGTTTTGTTGCTGATGTGACTGGAAAGGTAGCAGGGTTTGCCTTATTCTATAGCTTTACTATATTATAATAAGAGGACTTGTGAGACAAAGTGATCTATTAAAAATCATGAACAAAAGTTGAAAATGATCTCTTCCTTTATGTCTTGGCTTGTTCTTTAATGCTAACTTTTATATCTATAATGAATGAAGAAATACTTAATGTCTAAAGCTCTGTAGTCTGAAGGTAAGTTCTATGAAAATTTCTGTTTAGTATTATGTAAATGTATTATTTTTAGTTTTATGCAACAAAAATAAAGAATTCTAAAATAGTAGATATTAATATTGATTTTTAGAAAAGTAAAATATCTTTTCTTTTTTGCTCTTTAAACAGTGTTTCGGGTCGAGCTTTCCTGTACTGGCAAAGTAGATTCTGAGGTTATGATACTAATGCAGCTCAACTTGACAGTAAATTCTTCAAAAAACTTTACAGTCTTAAACTTTAAACGAAGGAAAATGTGCTACAAAAGTAAGGAATTTATTTACCAGAGTGTGTGTTTTATATAGATGTGATAAGGTCATAAATACATTTTGTCATCTTTCTACAGATTTGTGACCAAATCTTGATGATAGTTGCAAGTGAGAAAAGAAAGAGCACTAACAGATGAAATTCTGAGATAATCGCCAGGTAGCTTGTTGCCAGGAATCTCCCTCGGGCCCTTTGTTCTCAAAATCTTTTCTCAGAATTACTGACTTTCCACTAGGGATATGAAATAGTACTCAAGTGGCTGGTCACCTAATTGTGATAGGGGCCCCTGAGTAACTGAGTGTTCACTGTGTTTTCCTTATAGAGGTGCTGATGCGCAGAATCATTGCCTGGGGCTAGACGGACTGGGCCTGAGATGGGGACAAGTCACTTACCCTAAGTCTTAGTTTTTTCATTTGTAAACTGGGCATAATAACCTGTTTCAGAAGTTGTCTTTTTTATTTTCTCTTAGATTAATTGAATCAAACCTAAATCTTAGAATACCATGTATGGGTACTTAATAGATGTTAGTAGCTTTGGTTTTGAATAATCGGTTATTTAAGAAATTACAGTGGCTATGAGAATTCCTAGCACGTAGGCTGTAGATGAAAGAATTTTAGAGTTTCTCCTTAAAGGTCATCTAGTCCAACCTGCTCACTTTAAGTTGCACTAAGGTAAAGTGACCTAAATTTGCATGGCCACTTAGGTTACTATCTAAGATAGGGAAAATAAAACCCTCTAAACTTATTGAGTGCCTACTGTTGACAGCTGCTTTACTTCCATTGAACCCAGTTCTCTCTAGGCAGTGGGTCTCTCATTACCTCCATTTTCTCAGGAGGAAGCTGAGGCTCAGGGCATCTGACCAACTTGCCAAGGTCAGACAGCTAAGTGGTCCAGCTGGATGCAAACTCGTGCTCTTAGCACCATTGTTAAACTCTCTCTCTCTCTCAAACATTTCCTACTTGAAATTAGTGCTGTTATGAAAGATCCTAATGCCAGCAAGTGAGTTACAATGGCTGATGTCCAGATACATGCCAATAAAAAAGCTCTACTGCATTGGAATGGACATTTTTTAAATGGAAAGTTAGCAAGCACCTTTTAGCTTCAGTGTTTTGATACATTTTTCAGTTCTAATATTCTCAATTATGTACCTACTTTCATGCAGTTTTCAAGCCAAAGTGGACTTTAGAGTCTCTCTAGTTCAGTCTAGTCATTATATAATTGATATGAGGAGACTGGGCCCTAGAGAGACCGCCTAAGCTAGCATAGTCAGTCAGTGAGGAGTATAGAAGGCCTGGTTCCTGATCCCTAGGGAAGGGGATGTGACTGTACCATGGTGCTTCGCCTAATGTCTAAAGGCAGCATGATGGCCAAATGTGATGTGATCGATGGGAGTCCACCACTTAGTAACCACTGAGGTTAAGGATCAGCCGACATTCAGAATGATCCCATACTTTGTCCATTTTCTTTAATATGTATGTGAAAATTAACATTAAAATACAGTTGGTGTAATTTTCTACTCTGTTTTAGACTTAAGTTTAATATAGTGCTCCCCTTTTCATTTGGTCGTTATACTTCTGGCCACCCCAATCATCCAGTTCATGGCTCTTTAATATGTGATCCTAATGTGTTTGTCTGGTTTTCTACCCTACTACATTTAAAAAATTGCAACAGTAAATATATCTGTACTGTATCGAATGTTAATGGGTGTTACTGGCAAGAAAATGTTCCTTTTTTATGTGAGAGTGGGGACTGCTTGATCAGGTAAATTTCATTACTTAAGAACTCCTTAGAGCCTTTATACTCTGCTAATGTGAATTATGCACCTCCACAGAGGTTAAAATATGTGTTTCCCCCCAAACTTCTTGACCACAGAAACCCTTTTCATTGAGCATCTATAAGCAACACCCATAGATTAGGAATTGGTAATTATAGTGATGATTATCAGAATCGTAATGTAGCATTTATTGTCTTGTAACAAATACTTCGTTAGTTCAGGCAGTGTTCTAAAAGAACACAAAACTATGTTAGAGAAAAACTCAGAAAATGTAATTAGAGTATTTAAGGATTTTCATGGAAAAGGAAGAATTTCTAAAGCATTTTTTATCTTTTTTTAAATTCAGAACTTGAAGAAGTAAAAACTTCAGCCTTGGACAAAAACACTAGCAGAACTATTTGTAAGTGTTACTGAGTTACTGTTCTCCATCACGAGGGAAGAAAAATGGCTGATTTTAAATGCACGTGATTGTATAAGGCTTAGAGGCCTTGTAGTGTCCAGTTTGTCAAAAGATATGTGAGGCCTTGCTATTTACCTCACTGATGTTTTGTAGATTGGTATATAGTCAGGGGAAATGATTAGAATATTGATGAAGCAAAATTCATACATATTTTATAGCAAATGAGCTATAAGCAAGAATTTATATCACATCATTTCGAATGGTTATAATTAAAGTATGAACATAAAAACATGTATAAGATCCTCATCTCAATAGCAGAAGGTTAGAAAATCTGACTGGTGACCTGGATGGGTTAACCCTCAGCTAATTTCATCCAGGTGAAAATGCAAGCTTAAAGGATACTTAAAGATACGTATTTAAACCTACAGAACAGAAACTCCAAGTAGATCTTTATTTTTTGGTAATGGTTGTGTCTAGATGGTATGACTTAGACTTCTTTTTTCCTTTTCTGATGTGGACACATATTGAGTCTTATACTTCCTGAGATAGTTTTAATAGCATTATCTTAAAAGGATAAAGAATTTGTGGTGGGGAGGAATTTCAAATATGCAAAAGTTGAGAGAATGCTCTGATGAACCTGCACGTGACCATTACCCTACTTCAGTAATGATCAGCGTTTTGCCAGTGTTGTTCCATTGATTTCCTCCTCCTTTTCTGGGTGGGTAAGTGGTTGGGGAGGAGTAGAATATTTTAAAGCACAGTTCAGGCATCATATCATTTCATCCATAAATATTCCAGTATGGATTTCTTTAAAAAAGGGCAATTAAGGGGCACCTGGGTGGCTCAGTTGGTTAATTAGTCTGCCTTCGGCACAGGTCATGATCTCAGCCTGCATTGGGCTCCCTGCTCAGCGGGGAGCCTGCTTCTCCCTCTGCCCCTCCCCCTGCTTGTGCTCCCTCTCTCTCAAATAAACAAATAAAATCTTTTTTTTAAAGGTAATTAAAAAAATAACCCACAATCACCCAACACCTATTCACTTGTATTTGATTTATCACATTTAACAAAATTAACAATAATTCCTTAATAAATTCTAATAGCAGACAATTACCTTATTGTCTCAAAAATATCTTTTTATAGTTTTGCCTCCACATCAGGATCCAAATGAAGTCCACACACTCTATTTTGTTGACAGATATTTTATATTACTCAGAAATCACTCACTCCCCCCTTATATCCCTTTTTTGTTGATGAAATTGAGTAATTTATCCCATCGAATTTCTCCTATCTTCATCTTTGTGGTGTTAACATACTTTTTTTTCTCCTGTAAACTGGTAATTAGATTTTGTACTTGATTAGATTTAGGACCAACCCTTGGCAAGAGTAGTTCATAGATGGTAGTATGTGCTTCCTATTTCATCTTTTTCTCATCTCAGGAGGCAAAGAGTATCTAGCTATCCCAAAGTAGATTTTTTTTTTTTTTTTTAGAGATTTTATTTTATTTATTTTAGAGAGAGAGCACGCGGGGTGGGGAGGGCAGAGGGAGAGAGAGTCTTAAGCAGACTCTGCACTCAGTGCAGAGCCCGATGCCAGGCTTGATCTCATGACCCTGAGATCATGACCTGAGCCGAAACCACGAGTCAGACACTTTACCGACTGAGCCATGGACAGGTGCCCCCCCAAAGTAGACCTTTTTTGAAGGTAAAGTAGTATACGTTGTCTGCTTTTTTAGATTATTTCATTTGGATTTATCTCTAAGAAGAAAGAAAAACTATCTTAAAAAATATCACTGCTCCCCAAATTTACTTCGAAAATTCTAGTGACTTTACCCATTTCTTTTATGCTAGTAGGATGTTATTTCACACAGAGAAACTAGAATATTGCGTATTCTTGGTCTCTGGCTGTCTTTTCTTCAATACCTGTCTTCTTCCCTCCCTTTCTATCCATGCATTCAGCATCTTTTGAAAGTCTGCAATATGCCAGGTGGTATGATTAAAGCAGGGGACTAAACTGAGCAAAACAGACCCTGCCCTTAAGGGTTTATACTGTAGTGGATGAGATGGACAAGGCACTAATGCAATGATAATAACATAGTGTGGCAAGCTATGATAAGGCAAGTGCAAGGTGCTTTGGGAACCCTACGGAGGGGCATATAATCTCTGAAGGAGTGAGGGACAGCTTCCTGAGGAAAAGTGGCATCTCGTGTGAGACTTGAAGGGTGACCAGGTGGTGGCAGGTGAAATGTCAAAGTGAAGGAATGGGAACAGTGCATATACAAGCCTGGAATTTGGAGGTAAACAAGCAGCATACATTTGGGGGATGTCCCCAGCAGAATAGTGTCCTCTTCTCTATCCTTGTGTGTGCTTGGATAGGTACTGCTGGCACCAGCCTTTAGGACCTCCCTTTTCTGCCCCTTCCAAGATTGAACAGCCTGTGGCATCCTTGAGGAAAGTCAGGCCTTCATTCAGGCTGTGTAAAGTCTAGCTGCCTTAGAAGCTATTTGGTCTCTTTGCTTTAATCTGTTCTGATTTATTGTTTTCTTGATTCATTTTAAATTTTAGAAAGCAGTCTTAGAAGTTTTTGAAAGCTATAGCTTTTATCTTTTGCCCTTACCTATCCCCAGAACTCCACATTTGTATTTCTGTCAACTTGACATCTCCATGTAGATGTATACTGGGTACTCTTAGATACAACAAAACTCTTGATTCTCTCTCTTCCACCAACCTGCCTTTTCCCCCCAATCTTTGTAAAGGTACCATTATCCACCTAATTCTTTAAGCCTAACTTTTGATTCTTCTTTTTCTTTTACCCCAGTATCATTCATTAGCAGGGTCTGTTGACTGTGCTTCCTGTCTATTAATTTATCTTCAATAACATTCTTGCCCACACCATTGCTGTCTCTTTTTCGGACTACTGTAGTAACTTTCTAACTTGTTCCCTGCCCCTGTCTTGCACATTCCTGAAAGCATTCTTTACACGACGTGCAGTCAGCTTGGTTTTTTTCCAGGTTTCATCGTGTGTATCATTCCTTTGCTTAATAACGATTTCCTGTCTTATGAAGGATAAAACCCAGATTCCTCAGGTTTTATTCAGTAGAATTATGATGTGAGTACTCATCATCAAAACTTACTTGATGCCTTAGTTACACCAGTTCTGCTTCTGTCTTCCCTGTGCTTGCTCAGATCACATGTATCTCTGTCTCTGTGCATCTCTTCCTCAGTTTGTGTGTGTGTTCGTGTGTGTGTGTGTGTGTGTGTGTCTGTCTGTCTGTCTGTCTGTCTGTCTGTCTTTGAGTTATTTCCCCCATTGCCAAGGTTTGCTTTCTCTTTCCCTCTCTGTTTTGAATAATAGAAAGTTGAACACAATTTCATGAGTGGGGTCTTGTTACCCTGCCCTTATCTTTAAAAATAAATAAGGAAAATAATCTGTTACTCTCGTAAGAGAAAAAGACTAAAAGTTTATTGTTTTTTTTTAAATGTGTGGGTCACTCTTGTTGTATATTCCTTCTGTGAGTCAGTGGTTGGCAAAAAGATGTCTGATCTTTCCACTCTAGACGTCACTATTGAAGAAATATGAAGGATATATAGATCTGTGCTGTCCATTATGATAACTACTAGTCACATGTGACTATTTAAAGTAATTAAAATGAAATAAAATGAAAACTGCAGTTCCTCAGTAGTGCTGGCTACATTTCAAGGGCTTCATAGCCACAGGTGACCAGTGGCTCCTGTATTGGACAGCACACTAGAACATTTCCATCACTGCAGAGAGTTCTCTTGGATAGCACTGCCATACATACATGTAAAACTTGTGACTTTTGTACTCATTAATGAAAAATTTTGTTTAAAACCCTTTTTTAAAAATTCCTTCAACAACATTAAAAAAATTTTAAAAATTGTGTGAACTTATATCAACACACCACTGGTAACTGATCTTATCAAAGAGTGGGCACATGAAATGAAAATATTTTTTTACAAAGAACAGGATACTCATTGTTTATATTGGGTCATAGAGCAGTTGATAATATTTGTTTAAAAAGCTTAATGTGCTTTTCATTTTTATTTCAGATGATCCTGTACATGCAGCTCCAACCACTTCTACACGTGTGTTTTATATCAGCGTGGGGGTTTGCTGTGCAGTAATATTTCTTGTAGCAATAATATTAGCTGTTTTGCACCTTCATAGTATGAAAAGAATTGAACTGGATGACAGGTATTATACCTATTTTGGGCAAGGAAAAAAATTAAAGCGGTTATTTGCGTTTACATGGGAGCCCACACACCCATGCATTGCGGTGCACAGGGGAGGGAGGGAGGATGATCAGGTCTTGCCAAAAGAAAAATTACTGTCTTTGTGATTACTGTCATTGTGTTTTTCTGAGTCTTTTTAAAACATTTTTTTGAAGACAGAAATTATAGTTTATTAGTTGGTGGGTAAGAAGTGAGGATCACATTTTTGTTCCCATCCCCTTTAACGTGACTCTATTCCAGACTCCTAGTACCTTTTTAAAATAGCCCTGTTTCTTCCTCCCAGTTCATCCCTCCATCATTATCCATCCATCCATCCATCCTTCCATCCAGTAAACATTTATTGAGAACCTGCTGTGATTAAACCATTGGTTCTCAACCTGTTGCACATTATAGTCATGAGTAAGCTTTTAAAACATGGGTCCCACCTTCCAGAGATTCTGATGTAATTGGTCTCGGGTGGTGTTTGGGCCAACACTATTTTTCTTAAAGCTTCCTGGATAATTCTAATGTGTAGCCTTGGAGATATGCTAGGTGCTCGGAATATAAAAAAATTGATGATATACCTTATAGCTTCAAATATTCATCTTTGACATTAACCTATAATTATAAAAGTTTATAAATTTGATGATTATGATTTGTGTAGTATAGTGTAAGAATAGAAAAGGTGCTTGTCCCAGCCTAGGTGGGTCAGAGATGACAGGGAGGACTTTATAGCCAGGATAGGGTGAGAGGTAAAGATGGAGTGACAGGTTTATTTTCCCAGTACATAATTATCATTTTCTTCCTCAGTGATTCCCACTTGGTGATTGAAAGATTTCCAGCTTCTTGACTTGGCTTTCAAAGCCCTCCTTTAGTGGAGAGATATCTCCCATACTCGTTGAACCTTTCTTTCTTACTGTACCCCTACTTATGCTGCAGTCACATGATTTTATGTTCCACACTTTGGCCCTGTATATTTAGGGCCTTTACCTATACTTTAGGACTTTAGTTCATGTGTTCCTTTTGCCCACAGGGGTCCCTCCATTTTTCAAGGAAAACAGTCCAAACCTGTTCTTCAGCTTTCAACTCCCCATTGCCATTTCTTTCATGAAGTCTTTTCTAAGCTTCCCAACTGCCCTCTGTTTCTTTCTCCTACCCTTGGCCTCCCCTTCTCCCTCTTTCCCTCTCTATCTCTCTTTGGTAGCAGTTATTGTACTTTTTTCTCCTGTAATAATTTTTTGTGTACTTGTCTCTCCCACTAGACTGTAAGCTTTGTCCAATTAGGGAGCAGTATGTCTTACTCATTGCTGAATCCCCAGGCCTACACAGTGTCATACACACAGTGGATAGGCACATTTGTGGCATAAACAAAAACACAAGGGTACAGGGAACTGGTTGGACTCAGTACCTGTCCCTAAGTACTCTCTGTCCCTCTGTTTTACTTTATCTGAGTAGAGAAGGAAGAGGAAGGTGGTAAGAATGAGAAGAGAAATACATGGGTGACATGTTTCAGAATAGGTTTTGTGTATATGGTGGTGTTGAAGTTAGAATTGGGGTTTACAGAGGAAGAAATGGCATTTGGAAGCTTCTGAGTGGGAAGTAAGGTAACAGGAACATTTAGATAAAGGAGTCACTGAGGAGCATGACATTTAGGAGTCTTGATACATTTTCCTTGAATGCTTACATGTGTGCTGGGGCTTTGAACACACATTGGACAGAGTTGTGCAAAAACTGTCAAGATACTATGGGGCATGTACCTCAGCCTGTTAAAATAATCAGTTACTACTCATGCATTGGGTGTTTCGGTTCTTTCCATTTTCAGGCATAGGTTTCCAGACAGTGAATAAAAGCAACTTACATTATTGCTTGTTTTCAGAGTATAACCTAGTGGTTAAGACCATGGACTCTGGAGCCAAAGCATCTCTGAATTCTGGCTGTTCTACTTACTAGCTTTATGGCTAGTAATGTACTCAACATCTTTGTAGGCTTTTCAAGAATTCTGAGGTGGTACGAGAGTGCCACCTACTGTTCAGTTACTGGAGAGAAACAACCAGTAAATAATTTTGAGTCTGGCCATTTAACCATCAGGGTATGTTGGTTGCAGGTATTATTTAAGTAGTAGTTTCACACATATTATATAACGAGCCTCTCGAAAATCCTGGGAGATAGGTTTTCTTAATCCCATTTAATGGGTAAGTAAATTGAGGCCCTTTATTTTCCCCTCTTTGGGGATGGTAATGTTTCTCTTCCCTCCTCTAGACTTCTAACAACATTGATTTTTAGTCTGATCTTTGAGTAGTACTTAGAACTCCAAAAACCGGTGCTCTGTGGTTACCCACTGAAAAGACAGAAATACATGCTTAAGAGGTATTAATTTGTAGTAATCTTGAGTACAGGGTTAGCAGTTGCTTGAGCCTACCATCTTCTGGATCTCCCATATTATTTAAAGAATGTGATATAATGGAATGCTTCAAGTACTAGAGAATTCTGAAAAGTTCCATAAATTCTAAAAAGGTGGGATTGAGGAAGAAGGAAAATGTATGTGATTCAGTAAACTTGAACCAGATACGATACCCCTTCCCAAGCCTTGAGCATGTTGGTATATTTGATTTACTTTGATATTCCTTATTTGATATAGGCCATTTGATTTGAGACCATTAGTGAAAGAGGCCTGTCATTCTACTCCTTTTTTTAAAAAGCAATCTAATTGAATGGCATGGGCTCTCTTCCTAAGAGAAGACCCATAGGTCCCTAACATGTCTTTGTGTGAGGTTCAGGCCTACTATCTATGGTGTCTGAGGACTAATACCTGCATTTCTGAATGACTGACAAGATGAACCTGCTTGAGACGGTGGAGGTAGACAAGAAAAATAGCTCTTCATTATGAAATGAAAATTTCAACATGGAATGTTTGATGGACATCCATGCATTATTGTGATGGTCATCAGGATATTAAGCTGGTTACAATGGCTGCATGCATTTTTATATGTACAGAAAAAGGAAATTTCTCATTGAAGCTGACTTACCAGTTATTTCTCTCAAAAATTGTTTGCAGCATCAGTGCCAGCAGTAGCTCCCAAGGGCTGTCTCAGCCATCTACCCAGACGACTCAGTATCTGAGAGCCGACACACCCAACAATGCAACTCCTATCACCAGTAAGAGTTAATTTAATTCCAAAGATGATTTACTGATGTTGTCTGTGGTCTGTCTGCCAGTGGCACCTGTGTGCTTAGTTATTTGTGGGGCATGTGTACCATCCCGTGTACATAGTATCTAACGTGCATAGAATTAGGCTTGATCCCCAACTTCTGCTTTCTAGAGCATTGAGTGAAACATTCTAAAATTAGAGTAGTAAAAATAATTTTTAAAAATTTAAGTTTAATTGCTAGAATTAATTTTGGGGGAGATTTCCATAGATTAATTCCATCAAAAGGGATACTGAATCGCTTCTATAGAAATTCAGGAGGAATATTTTCAGGTAGTTAGATAGACTAAGCCATTGAGCTGTATGAAAACAGAATCTTAGATTTTAATGAATTGTTTGATAATCTTAAGGGCTGTGGACTTTACATTGTGTTTTTTTTTTTTAAGATTTTATTTATTTGAAAGAGACAGAGAGCCCTCGGCAGGGGAGGGAGGGGCAGAGGGGGCAGGAGAGGGACAAACAGACTCTGCCTCTGCGCTGAGCTTGGAGCCAATCCCAGGACCCTGAGATCATGATCTGAGCTGAAACCAAAAGTCCAATGCTTAACAAGCTGAGCCAGCCAGGCATATTGTTTTTTTAATCACGATAGGAAGCTAGCTGCCATTAGAATTGAGAACATGGAATCTGATTTCCTTTCTCTTTAAACAGGATTTTGATGAAAGTTTTTATACTGTAACATATTGATGTTGGGGAAAATAATCATTCTTAGAATATAATTTAGACATAATGAGGAATCAGTCCCCACACAAACAAAAAACAACATAATCATCAAGATAAACAGTAGACTAGAATCAGGACTAAATTCAGTAGTGCTATTAATTAATTAGGTTCTTACAGGCCTGTTGTGATCTTTCTTTCTTTTTTTTTAAAAGATTTATTTATTTATTTATTTGACAGAGAGAGTGAGTGTGAGAGCAAGCACAACCAGGGGGAGTGGCAGGCAGGCAGAGGGATAGGGAGAAGCAGGCTCCCTGCTGGGCAAGGAGCCCGATGTGGGGCTTGATCCCAGGACCCTGGGATCATGACCTGAGCCAAAGGCAGCCGCTTAACCGACTGAGCCATCCAGGCACCACTGTTGTGGTCTTTCAATACTGTTTCCTGTTAAAAAGAACTAGGATTCTTTAGGGAAGTGGATGATTTCAGGACTAAGTCAGGAATGAACAAGATAAACCTGGGACATGTTGAGATGGGACATTTGAGCATCAAAAAGAGTGACTGCAGGGGCGCCTGGGTGGCTCAGTCCTAAGTGTCTGCCTTCTGCTCAGGTCATGATCCCAGGGTCCTGGGATCGAGCCCCGCGTCGGGCTCCCTGCTCAGTGGGGAGCCTGCTTCTCCCTCTCCTCCCTGCCTGTACTTTCTCACTGTCTCTCCTTCTCTCTCTCTCTCAAATAAATAAGTAAAATCTTAAAAAAAAAAAAAAAAAAGAGTGACTGCAGTGACTTAAAACTGAATATGTAAAAATCCATGAGTTTGTAATAGTTTTTTAAAAAGTTGATCATGATCATGAGAGGTAACTAATAATGCCTCATTCTGATGACTGGCTATATGAACTGTATTTCATATTTCAGTGGTTTCAGAGTAACCAGGTAGTGCTGGTTGGTGAGGGAAAATGCTTCTTTACAGAAGAATCCTACTTAATAAATGTGGAAGGAGTGATAGAATTAGAAAATCGTATTTGCAACCTCTGTTAAAATATTTGATTCAGGAAAAGATCATCAATGTTTAAAACCTTGTGAACAAAGGGAAATGGGATCATTTGAGGGATCAGACTGTCACAGTCTCACTCCACTAATGAAACTTTGCATCGCTAACAGTCGGACAGCTAGATATTTTGTACTCCCACATGTGATATACCATCCATAGAGTATTTTTATCTCCCTTCCCCACTCCAAGAGTTAACCTGGACCTAATCACAGCTGTGGAACTGACTGGCAGTTTACAAGAAATACAGGGATAGAGGAACAAGTTAAATGATACTGGAAGAAGCAGATGCTGGATATTCTCTAGGATAACTGAGCTGGTTTCTTTAATAAGAGTGGCAAGAAAAAGAAGAGGGGAAAGAGGGAATGCTCAAGATTAAGTAAAATTTGGGGCGCCTGGGTGGCTCAGTTGGTTAGGCGACTGCCTTCGGCTCAGGTCATGATCCTGGAGTCCCAGGATCGAGTCCCGCATCGGGCTCCCTGCTCGGCGGGGAGTCTGCTTCTCCCTCTGACCCTCCCCCGTCTCATCCTCTCTCTCTCTCTCTCTATCTCATTCTCTCTCTCAAATAAATAAATAAAATCTTAAAAAAAAAAAAAGATTAAGTAAAATTTATAAGAAATCATGACAATAGTTACCATCACTGCCAATGAAAGAAAGAATTATATGCCCTTTAGAAGATATGATGACAATTATGAAAGTAGTTCAAACTATCAGAAGAAACAAATCATTGCTTTTAATGTTTAGATGTCAAGCTTTGCTCATTAGTCAATTCTTGATTGTGACTATGACCTTGAAGAAGTAGAGATTCAATTATTATTATTATTATTATTTTTAAAGATTTTATTTATTTGAAAGAGACACAGCAAGAGAGGGAACACAAGCAGGGGGGGAGTGGGAGAGGAAGAAGCAGGCTTCCCGCCGAGCAGGGAGCCCGAGGGGGGGCTTGATCCCAGGACCCTGGGACCATGACCTGAGCCGAAGGCAGACGCTTAACGACTGAGCCACCCAGGCGCCCCGAGATTCAGTTATTATGTACTAAAAGGAAAATACTTTTTAAAAGTCCGTCAAAATTATTTATTAAAAATATTTTTAGTTACTATCTATAAGAAGTATTATTTTTATGGACATTATCTTAAGGAGATAGATGGTTCATTTATTATGTATGGCAAAAACAAACACTTTTTAAAAATACAATGGAAATTCATTTGTGTATAAATAAAAAGAGACGAGAGGAGTAAAAAAATATTTGAAGACAGAATGGCCAAGAATTTTCCAAAATAACAAAACACAACAGACCACAGATCCGAGAAACTCCCAACAACTCCAGGTAGGATTAAACATATACAAATACAGACACACACCTGCATATATCCTATTCATACTGCTCATCGATGGAATCAGGTGTTGTCAGCTTAATCCGTTGGTCACAAAGCTCCCAAGCCTATCATCTAGATACTGTAGCAGCCATTGGTGACGGTCATCTAGGTCTGCTAACTCTTCAGGGAGTTTTCTTCCCATATGTTTACCGAAGTGCATAAATCTTAGAGATACCATTCCAATTTTTACTTGCTGATGCTGAATCCTTCCTTGATTCTAACATTTTTTTCTTGGAATGAAAAGTTTAAGTTATGGCTAGGTAATTTTGTTTTTGCTGCCAATGTAGTAAGAATGGGAAATATGGGAGCTGAGAAACAGATGTATCTCACAGTGATTTGACCAGGCTATATAAAACGAGATTGATTAAATTGATCAGATGTTTTGTTAGAAAAGATAGTTTTACAAACATCTATTCATTTGAAAAGTTTTTTTGTTAGGAGACTATATTAGAAAATCTTTGGGAAAAAGTCCATAAAAGGGATTAAATTAAACACTATGAGTCAAAGCTTATTTCATTTGGCTGAAAGGCAGTTGAAGTGGTGGTAATGGTAATATTCATTTTAGTGTTTATTGTTTTAATTACTCATTTTAAGATTTTGGGGTAGGTGAAAAGTTTTTCTTTAAAATTTAGTGTGGTCTTTATAGGTGATTTTCCCTGTTCATGTGTGTGCCTTTTTCCTTTTATGATTTTTACATTTATTTATTCCTGTGAGTTGAGTCCTGAGGTTTTGACTGAATTAATTGACCCTGATGGCATAATAAGGGTATTTATATTTCTTGGTCTGGCTTTGTTGGCTCCTCAGGTTATCCTACCCTGCGGATAGAGAAGAATGACCTGAGAAGTGTCACTCTTTTGGAGGCCAAAGCTAAGGTGAAGGATATAGCAATATCCAGGGAGAGGATAACTTTAAAAGATGTACTCCAAGAAGGTATTTATTATCTCAAAACCAGTTTCTCAAGGTGGATTTAATGTTAGCACTTTAAATTTTTTTTATTTCAAATTTTAAGAATTTCATCTCTTTGTGTTTAAGGATAGAATTGCATAATTTATTTCCTTTATAAAACTGATTTTCATTTTTTATTTCTTTAGATCTTTAATTTGCCTTAATACAGCTTTGGCATAATTCTTAATTTTCGAGTATATTAAAGCATATGTTATATATTAGTGTTTGTTACCTTTAAATACATTTTCATTCTTGTTTAAAGATGATATCGTCACCTAGCAAGTCTATTTGCTGTGACAGATAGTATGGGGACTCTAGCAGACAGAGCAAGCATGGGCTTTGGAGTTACACCCAACTTCTAATCCCAGTCTCACAATTTATCACCTGTGTGACCTTGGAGAAATCATTTAATGTCTTCCACGTCCAATTTCCTCTCCTATAAATTGAGACTATATTGTCTGTTGTTGAACTAGGTGTGAAGATCAAATGAAATGATGTACATTAAGTGAACTAACACACAATAGATATTTTATAGATGTTATTACCCTTCCCTTCCCCACTTGTTGGTCCTTCTTTTCTTTCTTGAGTTTTAGGGTATTAATTGGGGAGATGGCTGACAGAAGAGTATAGGAATTAATAATAAAGTACTTCATTGAGCCCCTCAAGTTGTTAAAGAGAATTACCTTTCTCTTTCCACAATCCAGTTTGGAATGTTTTAAATATATATGAGTCATTCTGAATTCATCTCTTGGTTGAGATGGTTATAGGTCAATCACAGCTAAGAGAGAGGCTTGAACTGCCCCCAGTGACAAATAGTAATTAAAAGAAGCAAATTTTTTGGGTCTATTTTTGAATGTATGATGGGGGTCCATTTTTCTCCTTTGTTATTCTGAAACTAAGCCTAGAAGCTAACTCATAAATGCCTCTACTGATACCCAATTACTGAGTTCCAGTATTCCTGGCTATAACATTAGTTTATTTTGGATAATTCAGAAAGAATTCTCATGTACTTAGTTTAAATATGACATTTCTAAAAGCATGTTAAAATCTTTCTTAGTAACAAAGAATTTCTTTTTCTTTTAAAAATTTATTTATTTTTTTAAAGACTTTTTTTTCTTTTAAAGATTTTATTTATTTGACAGTGAGAGATACAGCGAGAGAGGGAACACAAGCAGGGGGAGTGGGAGAGGGAGAAGCAGGCTTCCCGCTGAGCAGGGAGCCCGATGCGGGGCTCGATCCCAGGACCCCGGGATCATGACCTGAGCCGAAGGCAGACGCTTAACAACTGAGCCACCAGGCACCCCTAAAAACTTTTTATTAGAGGGAGAGAGAAGGAGAAAGCATGAGCGGGGGGAAGGGGCAGAGGGAGAGAAACAAGCAGACTCCCTGCTGAGCAGGGAGCCCAATGCAGGGGATGATTAATGATCTCATTAATTATTATTTTTCCTTTAGGTACTTTTGGGCGTATTTTCCATGGGATTTTAGTAGATGAAAAAGATCCAAATAAAGAAAAACAAGCATTTGTAAAAACAGTTAAAGGTAGGATTTTTTTTCCATACTATTTCCAGAATGCTTTCCCAAGGTGGATCATGCCAGTGAAATTTCGTCTCAAATTCTCAGTCTGTGCCTGACTTTAAGTCAGTCCATGGTAATTTAGCTGATATGAGACTAACTTTTGAGGAAATTTGGGTTGTTCTCATAAGGTATAGAAAATAGAGTTCTAATAATTTAAGATGTTAAAACACTAGTTATTACCCAGGTTTGTAGTTAAACTACATCCATTTGACTTCATTGTTGCTGTATCTAATTCTGTGTTTTTCCTAGGTAAAAATTTTGATTTTCCCTCTTAAAAACATTATTAGTTTTTCTTTCTTTCCTCCTTCCCACTCCCAATACTGCAGTCTATAAAGAATAAAAAAATGAACCCCAGACTAAAAGTACCTTATGTGAATAGCCTTGTTCACTTTCCTTCCACTCCCCCTGCCTTTTTTCTGCTATTATATGTAATGCTGCAGAAAATATCCATGTGTGTATGTCTACTTTTTGGCTTAGTTTTATAGGTATAGCTGTAGTTGGCATTGCTGTCCCAAGAGGTGTTTACATTTAAAATTTTGATAGATACTGTCTGATTGTTTGCTAAAGGGTAGCACTACTTTATGTTATCATGAACAGAATACCTATATTCACATAATCTCCTTTTGGAGAAATTTGATGCTTAATTTTTCACCTTATAGTTGATATTTATAAAAGTTTAAATCTTAGTTAAATCTGTTTGCTCATTTTAAGAGAAAGAAAAATGTAATTTATAGGGTGCCTCATGTCTGACAGTGTCTGATACAGACAGATGACAGGATGTTAATTTTGAAAAAAACAAATTTAGCATTTTGATGTAGAAATAGAGGGGAAAATTAAATTCAGTTTTATATGTAGGAGGTGACAGTTTTATTAAATTTTCAAAGTTTATAAGATCGTATGTTTTTAAATCTTAAATGAATTCATGTAAAGTATGAAGGGTTTATGTTTATTGTTTCTAAAAAGCTGTACTAACCTAACAAAAAAATGTGAAATTTGATTTTTTTTAATTTAGCAAAATTGCTTGCTTAAGGATCCTGCAAAAACATACACACACAGACACTAAACCACTAAACCACCACACAAACCACTAAACAAGTGGTTTAACTTACTATACTGTTCAGTATGTATTTTATCTACCTACTTCTAGCCCCAAAGCACTTTTAAAGGGTAATATTTAAGTTAGGTCCATTAGATTTCCTGACTAGTTTTGAAGGATATTTTACATATTATTCTTTGTAAATGTAAAATTTGAACCCTAAGTTTAATAACTGTTGACTTTTGTCACATTTCCCGCATTTTTAAGGAAATATTTCTCTAATTTTAATATTTCTTCTGGGGTTTATACGTAATCTGTGGGCAGTTTACAACTGGGCTGTTACTAATTTGTTCTGAATGAATCTTGAATCAGCAGAAGAGCCTTCTAATCAGAATTGGATTGATTTAGGGTTGGAAGGGGGGGAAAAGGAAATAATAGTGATAAGAAAACACAAAACTGTTTCACAAGATAAGATTTCTCCTTCCGGATACACTTGAAATTGTAGTCACTTGGTTGTTTCTACGCCTTACCACTGTAATTATAATGTTCCTTCTGAGCTAGCGGGAAATAAGAGAAACCACAGGGAGTCCTTAGCCAAGATGTTGTCATGGTTTGCATGAGAAACAAAGAGGAAATGCATTGACCACAGCCCTTGCCTCAAAATTATTAGATAACTCCACATGATTGGGTATTTCTGAGATTTACTCTTTTGGAATGTTATTATTTTTTTAATTGAAGCTATGTAGAGCTGACCAAGTTCTTTCACAAATCCGTATGCTTTGTTACATGCCACACAATTAGAAGTGCAGCTTAAAATGCAAGAAGAAAGTTTTCAAAAGATTATTGCCCTTTGCAAAGCTTTAGACATAAGCAAGAAATTGCAGTTTGGCTTCTTAAAATATTCATAAATTTGCACAGAGACTTAATGGACATTCTAATATAAATTTACAGAGATTAAAATTAGCAATCTGAATTTCACAGTGAATATTGTGAAATTGAATTCGATAGAATTAATTAATTTGAGGTTATCGGTGTTAGGGTCTTGTTTTGTTTCATAGCTGCTAATATTTTGCGATTTTGAAATAAGTTTTTTATCGTTTTGTTTTTTCTTGTAATATTTTGGAATGTAAGTATTTGAGTATTTTTAAGATTTTATTTATTTGACAGAGAGAGTACACAGCGAGAGAGGGAACACAAGCAGGGGGAGAGGGAGAGGGAGAAGCAGGCTTCCTGCCGAGCAGGGAGCCCAGTGCGGGACTCGATCCCAGGACCCTGAGATCATGACCTGAGCCAAAGGCAGACGCTTAATAGCTGTGCTACCCGGGTGCCCCATGGCCATAATTTAATTAAAATTTATTTAGACTACAGAAAGAGAAATAAAGGCACATTCTGCCATTCCTAGATGATCCTAAATTTTGAGCAGTTTTTAGACAACTAGAGTTTATTCCAGCAGACATTGGTGTGAAGCACCTTTTCCAAAGAAGTACCAAGTGTTTCAAGTTCTTAGCTTTTTGTCCACCCATCTTACATTCCTACAAAGGTTTTAAACTAAATGAAGCTGTCTGGAAAAGTGGACACAACTAGCAAGTGTGGAAGAGAGAGTGATTCTGGTTAGTTTTAGAAGAAAATGAAATTTGTGGTTTCTTAGCTTCAACAGCTCTACTTTTAAGGAGCAAATGTGACACAGACTCCTAGTGCCTGACTTCAGTGTTCTGGATTTTACTCTTGGTTCAGTATTTTACTAGGTAGAGCTGGGATGTGGATCTTAGCTCTGCCACTCTTTCTCTCCTTTTCTCTCTCTTGTTGCATTGATCAGAAGCTTTATAAATTATTACTACTATTTTTACTGTTGATATACAAATTAGTCTTTTTCTTCATATAGATCAAGCTTCTGAAATTCAGGTGACAATGATGCTCACTGAAAGTTGTAAGCTACGAGGTCTTCATCACAGGTGAGAGAAGAAACCACCCAGCACTTAAGTGTTAATAAGCATGGTAACATTGTATGCTACATTTTTATTTTAAGAACGTTGTGATATGTTCTGAATTGAAAGCTTTTTGGAATAGGTTTTTTTTTTTTTTTAAGAATATTAAAGTGAAATGCGTGCCTAGTGCACAAAATTTAAAAAAGCAGTGAAGTATAAAGAAGAAGATAAAGCAGAGTATGTAAGTCCACATCTGGATAAACATAGCTAAGCTTTCAAGAGAGTTTTTACATATTTGTATGCGTATTTTCCTTTAAAAAATACGATAGTGATATATACTAAAAAATATCTGCTATGAAATTTTTTAACAAAGAATACCAAAAACAAGCATAATTAACGCCAGTAATCCCGTCTCCTAAATTCAGTGATAGTGAACGTTTTGTCTTTTTTGTTTGGTGTTTGTGTATATGTCTATTATCTATCCAGATGATACATAGATACTTATGAGTGTAGAAATATTTTAAAGTAAAATGGATATCTCAACACTTTAAACACTTTCAATTCATTTCCAACATGCAATTCCACACACCCCATGACGATGTTTTCTTAAATAATCATAACACCATTATTATCTTTAATAAGGTTAATAGGCTTTTTGATATAACAAAACAATGTACCTAACTCTTCATAAAAGTAACTATGAATTCATGTCCACATTTAAAAAAGATATGTAGCAGCTGATTGAATGGATGTACTATGTTTTATATTTAACCAGTGTCTTATTAGGTCATAGTATAATTTTAAAAAAATACTGGTAGTTCTATAGAAAGAACTTTGTTTTTAAAAAAGCTTGATTATAAGTCCTCTTCACAGAGCTATAACGAAAGCTTCTACCTTCTGAGACAAAAAGGGCTTAAATATAGTATTGCACTGTGCAGCAGTATCAGTAATGGGGCAAGGTCTTCGTTTTTTTTTTTTTAAACAGCTTGTAAAGTCAGTTTCATTTGTATGCCTATTGCAGATTTGGTTGCGTATATTTACAAAAATGGGACAGTGACCATCCCTGTTGGAAGATATTTATGGACTTCTGGGGAGAAAAAACACATGAAAGAGTGATGCATGCAAAAGGCAGCATGCATTTTAATTTCTGGGTACTTTGAGCAGTTACTTGGGTTCTGCCAAAAAATAAGATGACTATGCAGAGTTCTATTTTTGAATGTCATTTATACTTTTGTTCATATTTGAAAGAATTTGAGAACCTAAAAAGAAGGCAGCAGTTGTAAGATCAATAAAATGGTAATGAAAATCAAACTGAGTTTTATGGCATTGTGATGGTGGAAGAGAAAACAAATAAGCCAACAATGAAGACACAAATATTTTTGCTGTGATTGAACATAAAACATCTCTTAGCTTCTGGGCAGTCAGGCTTGAGGAACCATTAAAAGTTGATAAATCTCAGTATTAGAAGAGAAACAAACATAAATATTCCTTGGGGGAGGAAAAAAGGTTTTCTAGTTTCAAATTCTGAGGCAGCTGCCTCATTAAGCTTATAATCTACTTGGGACATTGATTAATATAACTGAGCAGATAAACTTTATAGTTTCACTGAGTATAAAAAATCCCAGGGACCTTTGAAAAAATTGAACACACAGTACTGAGCGACGAAAGATGTCCCATTGAAGGGTTAAAGTCAAGTGGTTGAAGAAAGTTATCTTCCATTGGCCTGATTCAGTCCAAGTGTAGAACTTACTTACAGAGGAATGGATGGCTGACTCATTCCTGAGACTGTATTTTCTAAAAAACACATTTTGTTTCCTCTGAGTAACAAAATAAGAATTGGTTAATGGTCATTTGGAAATGTCCTTCTTGGCAATATTGGAAATGCTTGATGTTCTCTTATGCTGACACTAGGGGGAAGAGTCAAAAGTGTTTAATACTAGTATGTAATGTTAATCTAGTATTTTGGTACCTACCTGGTATTCTTACCCTGGTAGAAGGTCTGCACCACTTCAGCACAGAAGTGGGAGACTGGACAAATCCAGACAAAGCCAGGATTTTCCTAAGAAGCAGTTTTATATCCATTGTAGCCCAAAGATGCTTTGGCTGAAAAAATGTTCAGAACAAGTATTTGGAGCATTTTTCATGTGGCTTTTCAGCTGTAGTGTTTTCCAGCCAGCATCCTATCAGGATGAATTAGCAGCCCCAAGACACCCTTAGGTGATGGAATTCCACATGCTAAACGGGGTTGATACTGGACATTCAGTGATTGGGGAAAGTCTTCTAGAGGCAGATTGTGTAGCTTAGTCATAGTTAATTGTTCTTCCTGGCTATACAGTAATACCAGGACTCCTAGGTTTTTTGCTTTTTGTTTTTTTAAGTAGGTGCCACACCCATTGTGGAGCCCAATGCAGGGCTTGACCCTGAGATCAAGACATGAGCTGAAATCAAGTGTTGGATGCTTAACTGACTGAGGCACTCAGGAGCCCAGGACTCCTAATTTTTAATGAGCAAAACATATTGTCAATATGTAGAAAGTACATTATTGTTCTTTACACTCATGGTTGCAGTTTTTTTCACTTTTAAGGGGACTAGGGCCTACCGTGCTTTTCTTTCTGACTCCTGGTGTTATGGCTGTGTCTATGCATTTATTTGTTCATTCGCTTATTCTTTTTTTATTTTATTTTATTTATTTATTTGACAGAGAGAGAGATAGCGAGAGCAGTAACACAAGCAGGGGGAGTGGGAGAGGGAGAAGCTAGCTTCCCACTGAGCAGGGAGCCCTATGTGGGGCTCGATCCCAGGACTCTGGGATCATGACCTGAGCCGAAGGCAGACGCATAACGACTGAGCCACCCAGGCGCCCCTCATTCGCTTATTCTAATTCATGAAGTGCCAGTTTTGCACTTGCAACTCTGCTAGGCCTGAGGGATAAAAATGAACTTAATGAGCTTCAGTGTTCATATTACAGAACTTATCAAGCAAACGAAATACACTCAGTAAGAAATGATGCCTTGTTTCAGAATTTAACTTTTTAGAACTGGTTGTGGTGTATAATTCCACATGCAAAACATGTTTACTTCGTGTTTTAACATTCCATGAGTAAGAATTGTAAAGTGTTGAAGTATTTTAAAGCATTTTGAAAGTTTTTATTCCTTTTTCCACTGGAATTTGTGAGAATATAGCTGTAGAAATAAAATTTATTTTATTTTAATTGTAACTTAATTTAATGACATCAGAAGTGCTTCATAACAGAGTGCTCTTGAGTTATTTCTACTTGTAGTTTGGCTCTCCACTGCCCAAGCTGCCTGATGGCGACCTTCTTAACACTGAGTGCCTCCCAGCTCTCCTTCTGCAAGCACACTGGGCAAGACTGAGAACTAGATGCAGTTCTTGTCTCATGTCCCCACAAAACTTTCCCTTCCTCTGCCTTGTTCTTGTCTACAGCACCAGTTTCTGCTCTCATCCATTCTTCCTCTAGGTCCCAGATCTTCCTCTTTATCCTCCTTTCCTTTATAAAATGGACAGAATGAAGACCAGCCATTTTGTACTTTAAAACATCTTCATGCGGCTTGTTACCTCTTCTGGAGGACTTTTAATGATTTGATCTCAAAAAGCACTAAAATACCTTTAACTCTGCTCAGTGGATTTCAGACATGAGGAGAGGAGCAGAGGAGTAATTTTGGGGAGGGGGGTTTGAGAGATCGGGTAACTCCATTACTTCTAAAATCATGGTGTGCTCAGTTAAACCTGAATGCAGACCTGCTGTAGTCATTTTAGTGTGCATGCGACTTGGTGTGAAAAGAGGCTCTGTCACTTCCCTTGTATTCTTTCTTGCTCTCCTGGGAGGGCATATCCACTGGTCCAGGGGAAAGCACAAGGGTTTCTGGAATCAGATGAAGCTTTGAATTTTTTTCTCCATGCACTTGTTGTTTGTCCTTGGCAGATTATCTAACCTCTCTCTGTATGGGTTTCCTCACAAAGTGGGACTAATCATCACTGGCACTGTTAGACTGAAATGCAAGCAGAAGCTGTACTTAGAGGGGTTACCTTGTGCAAGTTTACTCATCTCTGAGTCCTCATTTTCCGCTCCTTGGGGTTAGTGCTTTCCCTTTTAGTAACTCCTGTGCAGCATGAAGGGAGCCGATAGCTTTCACTTGGGCACTGTTGGGCCAGAATTGTGTGACTGTGGTTTTAAAAGAGACACATGCTCAATTGAGACAATTTAGAAAATCCAGAAAAGGCAAGGTAGCAAGCAAGGTAGAAATGATCTAAAGCCCTGCAACTCAAAGACAACAACTTTTAATTCTTGTCATATTTTTGTGCAGAGTTTTATTAGTTTTTCTCCATGTTTGGAATTATCCTGCAAACATATGTGAATTTTGTACCTTGCTTTCCTATAAGATAAACATTTACTTCTCTTAACATCTTTTTGTGACCATTTAATTGTTATATACTGTCCTGTGATTTGGGTGTACTCTTGCCTTACATTTGCACGTTGAAGTCGTTTGCAACTTTTTGCTATTAATATTGCATTAACTATCCTTGTTTATGTAGCTTTTTAATGTTTAATATTTCCTTATTAAATATCCTTAGAGGCAAAATTTGCTAAGTTAAGGAATAGGAATGTTTTTAAGGCTATGTTACTTGTGTTGTCAGATACTTATTAAATGCTTATTTTTTTGTGGCACAGAATACAGAGCATTGGGTGTAAAAATAAGAGTTCATGTTAGTTTTTGCATTTTAGAAATTTTTAGCATAGGGCGCCTGGGTGGCTTAGTCATTAAGCGTCTGCCTTCGGCTCAGGTCATGATCCCAGGGTCCTGGGATCGAGTCCCACATCGGGCTCCCTGCTCTGCGGGAGGCCTGCTTCTCTCTCTCCCACTCCCCCTGCTTGTGTTCCTGCTCTCGCTATGTCTCTCTCTGTCAAATAAATAAATAAAATCTTTAAAAAAAAAAAAAAAAAAAGAAATTTTTAGCATAGTGGGGAAAATGAGATAATTATGTGTAAAGTTACATAACCTTGGAGAAAATTAAATTATTTCCAGATACCAGTGGAAAGAGGTGTCATTAGGCAATAGGATGAAAGTATTTATGTGTGCCATGGAAATTTAAAGAGAAACAAGAATGTTACTACATGCTTTGGCTTTATTCATAACAGCATTTTATGGCTGGTGTGATGCCATGTTAGAGGTATGGAAACTAAGGCCAGGAGAGATAGTCACACAGACTATCTATAAATGGTAAATACAGGATTTAGAAATCAGATTCTAAGTCCCATGTGACCAGCTAAGGATATCTTGGCTGTTGTGGCAGTTGAAGCCTCTTTGAGGTCTTCTTGATGATCATATTCTGGTCCATAGTCTGCATGGGGGTCTTTTTTTTTTCTTCTTTAATGTGTTGATGGACTTAAGGGTATGTTATAATACACTCATAATGCGTTAAGTCATTTTTAAATGTCTCTGATTACCCTTTAAGAGTAAAGATTTAGTGTGGCTAGAGTGTGTCTTCAGAGAATCCAGTCCACAGGAAACAACTTCGAGTTTATAGCTTTTCCCTACCAAGAAAGTGCGTATGTAGAAAATACTGAAGTCTAGTTTTAAAGGGCATTTGTTAATTTTATTGCATTTTTAAAGGTAATCATGTTTTTAAGTATGTTTGAGATTTTCTTGTTTTGTTTTAGGTTATCTTTATTACTTTTTATTAAAAATAAGCCTTTGAGGTTTTAGATTTCACTTGTCTTTTTCCTGATTTCTTATTATTTTGTAGAAACCTTCTTCCTATTACGCATGTGTGTATAGAAGACGGAGAAAAACCCATGGTGATACTGCCTTACATGAATTGGGGGAACCTTAAATTGTTTTTACGGCAGTGCAAATTAGTAGAGGCCAATAATCCACAGGTGAGAAAAATTTGCCCAGATATCAATTATTTACCAGGAACTTCTGATAGTATCTTTGAAAGTAGATGTTAAACCTTCTTATATATAAACTGTGTAAAAGCCTGCAAAAAGAAACTCAAAATGAGCCAGAAGATAATTATAACCTGTTGATTTAGAGGAAGATGGTTTATGATTCCTGTCTTGAAGGTTGCACTTCACTGATGCTGAAGTTTTTCCTTTTTCTCCATTGTGTGTTTATTTATAATCACCTCAACTCTAACACCATCTCCGTCATTTTCCTGATAACTCTCTGAAGGCACTGGTACTAGATCTCCCTTCTAGGAATGGAAACACACTTGACTGAGTCATTTGGTCCATATTGTATCAAAAGCTGGTGGTGACTGGAAGTCTGGATTATGGAGATAATTGGATCTATTTTTAATATGCTTGGCTGTAAGATGTCAGTCATCTAAGAGTTTCCATCTCTTCACTGCTTGTGCACATAGCTGTGAAGCATTTGGCTACATTCCAGACGCATGGTGGTAGTTATCCTAAAGCCTAGCTGTTGTTTTGTTGCCTACTGTAACTTGTAGCCACATTAAGTTTGCTTTAGGGTTTATAATAGTATACGTACTATGGTTACCAGGAGAAAGTGGATTCAAAGGCTGCATTGAGTATTTGACTTAATATGTCACTATGCTTTATAAATTGACAGGATTAAAGTCAGGGTTCCAACAAGTTGTTGGCGGCTGTAGCCCATCAGCATCACCTGAGGAAGAGTTTCATTCCTCAGCCCACAAGACTGGTATCCTGGCTCTAAGAGGAACACGTCAGTAGTGAGAGCTGTAGACTTCTGTTAGCTAGAAAATGGTCCCCAGAGATCATCTAATAAAAACTATGAGAACATAGTTTAAAGAAGAGAACAGGTTACTGAATAGTAAGCACTGGGAATTTTACCTTGAGAGTCATGGAACAAATAATTACTGAGCAGCTACTCTGTATGTGCTGGATGTTGGGGAGCTATACCTGACAGATGAGAGAGGCGGTAAAGTAAATGGTAAGTTATATTACAGAATGGTAAGGCTGTAGTAGATACAAATATTAGGGAGCTATAGGAACATATTCTTGGTCAAGAAGTAGCTTTTTAAAACTCCATGTGTAGGTGTGAAGAAGTATTTTGGGATGGAGTAGGACTGTGGAATAAAATAAGCAGCTGACTGCCATCATCATTTTTGTGCTAACTGCAAACGTCATTTTTTTTTTTTTTAAACCACAGGCAATTTCTCAACAAGACCTGGTACACATGGCTATTCAGATTGCCTGTGGAATGAGCTATCTGGCCAGAAGGGAAGTTATCCACAAAGACCTGGCTGCTAGGAACTGTGTGTAGGTGCCATGAGCTCATCATGTCATTTCAGTGGACTGGGGGCTCTCCCCAGGAGTCACAGTGGGCATCGTATGGTATTGAAGAATAACTGTGATCCATATGTTTTAAATACGCCAATTGTATTTGATGTTCATGTCTCTACTTTTCAGCATTGATGACACACTCCAAGTTAAGATCACAGACAATGCCCTCTCCAGAGATTTGTTCCCCATGGACTATCACTGTCTGGGGGACAACGAAAACAGGCCAGTTCGGTGGATGGCTCTGGAAAGTCTGGTTAATAATGAGTTCTCCAGTGCTAGTGATGTGGTAAGTTCTGGGACTACTGGATATCAGCAGGCTTTATGTTTTAATTTTTTTTTTCTATCTTTTTAAATCTAGTAATTGTTCCCTGAAATGTTTCAATGAGAAAGCAAGCGTAGTTAGCTCCATTCAGTCAGTTTCTGGAAAGAAGCTGTGACCCAAACCATGATCTGTGACTGTGCATAATCACATTTCATCCTCAGAGTAGCCCTGTGAGGGGGCTGTTAACACTATGAAGTAGCTGGACACTAATATCCCAATTTTAAAGGTGGATATCAAGGCTTAGAAAGGTTTCCATAGCTGATTATTTTTCTTTCTTATTTAAGTCTCAGAATGACCAACTGGTTGCCAGATCATAAAGATTTATTGTTTTCTTCTTTTCAAACAACCTCTTCCAACATTATGACCTGTGTAATTTATAATTCCCTAGATGTCCCTCTCTTCCCTTTTGTCGGTTTCTGAGTAGTTCTGCCCACCAGAGCAGATCATATAGTGGGATCTTTTATACTTAGTGATGAATAGTTTCAGAAGCCATGTTTACTTGTGGGTATTTTGCAGATATTTTAAGTTACTTTTATTTTTTATTTATTTTTTGATTATTTATTTGTCAGGGAGAGAGAGAGCACAAGCAGGCGGAGTAGCAGGCAGAGAGGGAGAGGGAGAAGCAGGCTCCCTGCTGAGCAAGGAGCCCGATGCCGGGCTGATTCCAGGACCCCGGGATCATGACCCGAGCTGAAGGCAGACGCTTAACCAACTGAGCCACCCAGGCACCCCTTAAGTTGCTTTTTTTTTTTTTTTTTTTATTTATTTATTATTTATTTGACAGAGAGAGACACAGAGAGGGAACACAAGCAGGGGCAGTGGGAGAGGGAGAAGCAGACTCGCTGCTGAGCAGGGAGCCCGATGCGGGGCTCGATCCCAGGACCCCGGGATCATGACCTGAGCCGAAGGCAGACGCCCAACCGACTGAGCCACCCAGGCGCCCCCCCTTAAGTTGCTTTTAATTTCTCATTTTTAGTCGGATTTGAAAGATGGATTTATTTTCCTGTCTCTTGCTTATTGTAGTTTATTATTGTAGCTGAATAGCTAGAGATTAGGTGAAACTTCTGCTTATAAGGTCCCACTCTATGACCACTCAACGATGTTAGTGTTACTTATAAAATCTTATAGATTGTTTGCTTCAAAGTTTCCGTTGTAAAAATCGGGCTTACTATATCATTGTATCTTGTGTCTCATCAATATGTTTTATTTACAGTATAGGGTTACCCTTATACTTCCAAGTTTGTATGCTTTAAGGATTACTCTCTTAATACACTCATTTCCCCAGTGTTATTAGTGTCCTCTGGATGCTATAGCAAATTATTGCAACTTTGGTGGTAAAACAACAGATTTATTCTCACAGTTGAGTTCTGGAGGTCAAATGTCTGATATCAAGGTGTAGGCAGGGCCATGCTCCCTCCAGAGGTCCTAAGGGGGAAACCGTCCTTGCTTCTTCCGGCTTTGGGTGGCTGTTAGCATCCTTCATGGCTGCATCTCTCTGCTTCTTGTTCATATCACCTTCTCCTCTGTGTATGTCTGTCTCTTAAAACTCCTCCCTCTCCCTTATGAAGATAATGTGATTGCCTTTAGGACCCACCTATATAATGTAGGATAAGCTTTTTTGAGGGGAGGAAAGGGTTGCATTTTTGTTTTTGATTTTGAGTTTTCTCAAATAATGTGAAAAGAGAAAGCAGAGTTTGATTTTAGGCTACCACATGGCTGCTGTATTGAATATCATTAAGGACCAATTTTACTCTTATTGATATCGTACTAGTTTTGGGGGTTGCCAGATCTTTATTTAGAAGTTCTGAATTATAGCTGGAATTCTTTGCCAGCTTCTACATTAAGCAAAGCTGTTTTCACAGGGGTGCAAATGAGTTTAACTTTGGTTTTAGCACATAGCTTTAAAACATAGTATCAGTTAAACTAGAACTATATGGTTTTCAAATCTACCCCTTTAGTAGAAAGGCTTACATCTGAATGTTTTTGAATGCAGAAAAGTAAAAGAAACTTTGTTCACTATTTTTTTTTTTTTTTAAATCTTACTCCGTTGTTGATTTAAAATACTAAGTCACTCATCTCTTTGGGATCTTTGTATTTTTTTCAGTGGTTGATTTTTGAAATTTATGATTTTGTTACTCATTGAAATATAGCATAATTGCCTTAGCAGAAATGAAGGGGCAATTGTGTTGAACCCAAAACTAGTCTAATGGGCAGGAAATAGATGTTTCTTAAATGACAAGTATGCCATGTAACTTCAAAAGATTGGGGATTGTTTGATTATTCTCTTAGAAAAATGATTATTCTCTTAGAAAAAGGAATATTGATTGATAGGTAATATTTCAAGGGGATATACAAGATGGCCAGTAATGCTGTTTGCTTACACATGGAAGCCCCCAAATTATGCATTGCTTAATTTAATGTATTTGTATATTTCTGTGTAAGGCATTCCATTGTATATTTAAGCAGTAATAGGAATTGTGTTTTACAACATTTATGATTAAATATTTCACAGGAACACCTAAGTGAAAATTAAATTAGATAATACAGTTTCGACCAGTGAGACTAATAATACATCCCTCAGTAATGTGATCTACATCTTTTCAGCCAGGTACACTGTCCTGTTAGCTGATAAAATGTGAGTTGAGGATACATGATTTAGTTAAGCAAATATTTCAAAATTATACTTAGAATTAGTTACTTTTATGGTTATGGTATTTTAGAAATTTTGCAGGAGTTCACATATTTTATGTAAGAATTTGTTTTCTGCCAGAATGTAGTTGTACTAGATATCTTGTTGCTGCTTGAGCACTTGACAGCTTTATTTTTAAAAAATCTCTGTGAACTTAATGGTGAGCAACTTAACAGGAGACTTACTTTAAAATCATTACTTTTAGTGTGTCTTGGCATAAACTTACTTGAAATGTCTGTGTGACCCAAATTCTTCTGGCTGTACTTAAAATGTGATGGTGAGAGTACCCATTGATTTACATTTAGCATGGTTAACCCCTAAAATGTTCAGATTTTTCTTCTTTAGATTCTTAGTAATTCATTTCTTTTAAAGTATATGTACATATATATATTTTTTTTTCCCCTAAATATCTTGCGTTGGATAATTAAGATTAAAAGGAATAGGAACACTGCTCTGTTTCCTATGACTGTGATACAAATATTAGTGTAAAAATCCATTTTTCAGTTTTCTGGGATTGAATATTTTTGAATTCTTTTTTTTTTTTTTTTAAGATTTTATTTATTTGAGAGAGAGCACAGAGGGAGACTGAGAGGGAGAAGCAGACTCCTCACTGAGCAGAGAGCCCTACACGGGGCTCAGGGCTCGATCCCAGGACCCTGAGACCATGACCTGAGCCGAAGGCAGATGCTTAACTGACTGAGCCACCCAGGCGCCCCTACTTTTTGAATTCTTACATTAAAACACAAATGTTAAAGATTGTTTTTTAACATTTGTATTGAAAATATATACATATAATCATTATTCTCTGTTCCTGTTCTTTTATAGATGGAGTTGGGGGTTCAAAAACTACACTTAATATGCTACTTTGGGGCTGGGAAACTTTATACATAGTCATATGCAAAATAAGTAATGTAAAGCCACTCTCACCAGTCTACACATGTAAAATACATATTTCAGGTTTAAATGTAACACTTAAGAAATGGTATTACTGCCTTGGAGAGGGCATTTTCTTTGTCCTTTAAAAGATCCTTAACATTTTTGCATTTTTTTTATAGTTGAAAGTTCTATGTGATTTGTTTGGAAATACATTAATGTGTTCCATCTTAAAAATAATACATTGCATCTCTTGTGTTTTTACAGTTTTACTGGAAGGATTCAATACTTCAGTATGTCAAGATTCTTATAATGTTAATATCAGCTTTTAACTGTTGAACTTAGGAAATATGCACAACTAGATTTTGACTAGTTATAAATCTCTTTTATTATTCCAAGCTATGACATCATCTTAGGCAGTCTTAAGAATTTCTGGATATTGTTTTCATCAGATGTAGATACCACCATAGATTTTTTTCTGTAACTTTATTTTCCTTTATTTGAAAATAGATTTCTTGATTTATATCTTCTTTCAATTATTTAGGTAATTATTGTAGCTAACATAATTCCACTGTTAAGAAACTACATCCTACTAAGAGACTAAATGCAATCAGGAATGCACAATTAAGTTTCTTTCTTGGTGCTTTTTTGTCTTTACAGTATTACAGTGTGTTTAAAAAACATTTTCTTGGGAAAAACAAGTTAAGGAAATGATTTCCATGCTAATCTTATCAGCATGGCTTATAGCAATGAGGAGACTCTTTAAGGTATTTGAACAGTTTTTAGGGTGTAAATTAAAATGTGTTCCTGTGCCTTTACAATATTTATTTTGTGAACATTAAAGATGACCTAGAAGAAGAAGGGAATTCTGCAAATTTATCCAGATACTATATCTACAGCAGAGTGCTTCTTACTGCTCTTGTTTGCCCAGTGTCATGGAAAGTCATTGCCACACCCTGAGCAGACTTGAGCAGGAGAAACTCACATTCATAATATACCCATGAAGAGTGGTCTTCTGAACTAATGTGGTATCAAAGAGAAAGGTACAGTTTTCAGAGAATGCTTACTGTTTTTAAAAGTACGGAAAATTTTCTGTTTTATGTTGTTTCTTTCTTGTTAATTTTAGAATAATGCTTAGGTTCCCAGTATTTATTCCTTTCCATTATGGTTGTAAATTTTACACGTCAACAACCTTAGACTTATTTAAACATAAAATTCACATTTTAAGAGGAATAGCATTGTATGGTGACAAATTGTAGCTAACACTTGTGAGCAGAGCATAATGTATAAACTTGTTGAATCACTGTGTTGTACACCTGAAACTAATGTAACATTGTGTGGCAACTATACTTCAATAAAAAATAACTAAATAAATAAAAATTAGCATTAAGAGGAATTGATCTAAAGACATTAAGGAAAACCTGGAGAGGTGAAAGGATCATTCAGATATTAAGAAATAAAGATTGAAAGTTTAATATTATTAACATTAAGAAAATATTTTTTAGTTGTATTTAGTATTATTTTAATAGTCCTAATATTTTCTGGAAAAGAGGAATAAATGGATTTACTTTAGGAATAGTTGTTATATTTTCAGAGGTGGCTGGTTGCTGTCTTGTGATCAGGTATTGCCCTTGATGTATTTTCTGTATTAGGCTCTCCCTAAGAATAGATATTTTCCTTAAGAGATCTTGTGAATATCCCTTTCCCTTTCCTTCCTTTTCCTTATCATACTATTTAACATTACCTTCAAATAGCCTGTGTTCTGATGGAGCAATGTCTAACTAAGCATCTAGTGCAGTAGAGGAAAGTCTCATAAATAGCAGATATATGTGATGGCCTGGTAGGTATCCCATATTGGTTCTTCTCCCTTTCCTGATCACAGATTCTAGGGCAGATTCATAGCAGAAGTGGTCTCTTTTCAATCATGTATGATACTCTGTGCCTAAAGATTGCTGATTTTTTGAAGTTGAGTTAGCAACATGTACTAAATTTGACACCTGATATAGTCAGTGCATTTTATATATAGTCATTATATACCGGGGATCATTTGAAGCTGGGATAAAAAAATATTTGCTACAGTGATAAATCTGGATGAGTATTAAGATTTTTAGGTGATAGTTAACCTTGAAGAATTGCTGAAAGGTCCACTTTCAGGCTTACTTATATAAATCTATTAATGATATCTTAAATTTTAAGTAGTAGAGCTTTTTTAAAGTAAGGTACTCCTTCCTATAGATGTATATTTCAGTTATGGTTATTGAAAAGACCTAGAAACTATGTCTGAAAATTTAAAATTCATAGGATAATAAAAGCTTCAAAAATTGGATATTTAGGAAGGGATATATACTAATAAAGCCTGTACCTTGTGCACAGTGGATGTCAGTTTTGAAAACTTGTGAAAATCAATGTTAGTAAGTTAAGTGATCTCAAGCTTTCACTGCTAGGAATATTCCTCCATGATATTTTGATCTTCAAATTGAACTGTTTTTTCAAAAAAATTCAATTTAAGGGGTGCCTGGGTGGCTCAGTCGGTTAAGCTTCTGCTTTCAGCTCAGGTCATGAACCCAGGATCCTGGGATCAAGCACAGAGTCAGGCTCCCTGCTCAGCAGGGAGTCTGCTTCTCCATCTCCTTCTGCTCCTCCCCCCAACTTGTGCGCTCTCTCTCTCACTCACTATCTCAAATAAAATCTTCTAAAAAGTTTCAATTTAGTTAACATTTACTGTACTATTAGGTTCAGAGTAGACTTTAGTGATTCATCAGTTGCATACAACACCCAGTGCTCATTATATCAAGTGTCCTCCTTAATGCCCATCACCCAATTACCCCATCCCCTCACCCACCCTCTCCTCTAGCAACCCTCAGTTTGTTTCCTGTAGTTAAGAGTCTCTTAGGATTTGTCTCCCTTTCTGTTTTCATCTTATTTTATTCTTCCTTCCCTTCCCCTATTTCATCTGTTTGGTTTCTTAAATTCCACATATGAGTGAAATCATATGGTATTTGTCTTTCTCTGACTGACTCTTTTTGTTTAGCATAATACTCTATAGTTCCATCCACATTGTTGCAAGTGGAAAGATTTCATTCCTTTTGATAGCTGAGTAATATCCCATTATATATATATACCACATCTTCTTTATCCATTCATCTGTCAATGGACATCTGGGTTCTTTCCATATTTTGGCTACTGTGGACATTGCTGCTATAAACATTGGGGTGCATGTGCCCCTTCAAGTCATTATGTTTGTATCCTTTGGATAAATACCTAGCAGTGCAGTTGCTGGGTCGTAGGGTAGCTCTATTTTTAACTTTTTGAGGAACCTCCATACTGTTTTCCAGAGTGGCTGTACCAGTTTGCATTCCCACCAACAGTGTAGGAGGGTTCCCCTTTCTCCGCATCCTTGCCAGCATCTGTTGTTTCCTGAGTTGTTAATTTTCAAAGTGAACTCTTAATTAAAGAGAGTTGGTAAAGAGAGACCCATACTCCTTCCCCTGGTTTTCAGAGCCTTTGTTTCTTGCCTTATCTTCCCTTTTTAGTTTTATATTTTCCATTGTACATTGCCTTATATTTTGCATTTCATCCAATCTGGAATTCCTGTTGGGTCCAAAGACACAAGGTACTTTTATGCCCCTTGATTTGGTCTTCTTTGGACCCCCAGAGAATTTTGTACTTAACCTAATGGCACCTACCACTGCTGCCTTATATTTTTATGCATAAGTCATTCTTCCCAGAATGGGCAATGGAAGCTCTGCTTTACTTATTTTCCTTTAACAGGTGTTCCATAGTTACAGAATTGAAATGGATATACATATGTATACATTTTGGGTCATTTATTTTAAGAACATTCACAGCCAGCTATGTTAATCTTATCCCTGGAGAGCTGTGTACTTGAATGTGTAAAAGAATCCTGAAGGGCTCACATAGACCTCTTGTCCTCTTCATTTCCATGCAGAATCTCACATTTCTCCTTGTCTTACTCTCAGACTTAACTTCAGAGATTCCATCTCTTTTGACTACAGTTGTTATTTATGGGTACATTTATTAATTGACCTTTGTGCACTGAGGCTCCCCTCTTAACTATCAGATCTATTGCATAGATGTCTGCCCTGCCTTCCTACCTGGGGCCCATGTTTCTGAAAACTTCAGTGCAGTCTTTGATCTGTACTTTTCTTTACTTCTGCTGTTGGAGTAAATCTTAAGTCATTGTGACGATATAACACAATTGAAGACAACAGGTAGAATATCTGGTTTGGGGAAAACATGATTTATTTGATATGAGGCATGTTGAATTCAAGATGCTAATGGATGGAACGTGGGTGCGGAATTCTGGAAGAACATAGAAGCAGGATATTGGAAATTGGACATCAGCTTCATTAAAGTGGGGATTGAATGAACAGGAGGGTTTGATCCCAGAGGTAGTGAATTTAGAGAGAGAAGAAAGCCACGGGAAGAATATAGGGAATATGTAGTTTCAGTTAGTGAGAAAAGAAAGATGAACAAAGAATTAAAACAGAAATTGAATGTTGTGTCATAGAAGCCAAGGAAAGAAAGAGTTTCAAGGAGGCTTTAGTCTATAAACATACCCGCAGTGGTCAGAAAGGATTAGGAAATCATAGAGGGCATTTGAATGAGTGGATTTAGTAAATCATTAAAGGTAGATGTGATTGTTGTGGGCTCTGTGGGAGATGTTAAGGGGGGGCAATATGTAGATTACACTTAGAAGAAGTACAGCTATGAAAAAGAGTGAAATGATCTTAGTTTGATAGGATGGCAGGATGAAGAGAAGCTTTATTTTGTTACTTTTCCACTTTGCTTTTTTTTTGGGGGGGGGGGGGGGTTCCGTTTGGTTTGGTTTTTAGACCAGGGAGAAAGAGATTGGACATGTGGTTTTTGGAGGGGAGGTACAAGAGATGATAGGTGAATGGGCTCAGGAGGCCAGGTTAAAGGTTAAAGGCATGGGAGGAGGAATACCTTTCTTCTGAGATGGGAGTAAAGCAAGAGATAGAAGGAGAGAGAAGATACAGGAAATTCTTGAAGAAGGATCTCTCATTGGGACAACTTCACGTTGCTGAATATATGTGTAATTGGGGTTCACAGAGTGAAAGGGAGGGACAGAAAGAGTAAGAAATACAGGCTGAAATGTTTCCACATTTGGTGAAAACTATAAACCCACAGATCTAAGAACTGAACAAACCCCAAATCCAAGAAGCAAGAAGAAACTAAACCATAGTGCATTATAATCAAATTGCTCAAATTAGTGATAAAGAGAAAATCTTAAAAGCAGCCGGGGGAAAAAAACAAAAGAAAACATGTTAATACAGAAAGGAACCAAGAAAAGGATGGCAGCAAATTTCTCATTGGAAGCCGTGCAAGGGCGAGAACAGTTAAACATTTTTAAAGTACTGTAAGAAAAAATCCTGTGAACATAGAATTCTATACCCAGGGAAAATATCTTTGAAAAATGAAGGGGAAATAAAGACTTTTTTAGAAATACCAAAGCTGAAATAATTGTCATCAGCAAACCCATATTACAAAAAATGTTAAAAAAAAGTCCTTTAGGAACCAATGATACTAGATGGAAATACGGATCTATACAAAGGAACAGAGAGCACCAGAAATGGTAACTATATGCATAAATATATGTTTTTTTCTTATTATTTAAATCTCATTAAAAGATAATTGAATACATTTCAGTGCCCCTCTCTCATTGATAAAATAGAAAATCGTTAAGGATTTAGATTTGAATGACAGTATCAACCAACTTAATCTAACTCCACCCAACAACAGCAGAATCCATATTCTTTTCAAATGCACATGGAATATTTACTAAGATAGACCGTATTCTGGGCCATAAAGCAAGTCAGTGAATATAAAAAGATTCAATTCATACAAAATAGGGTTTTGTGAACACAGTGAAATTAAATTAGAAATCAAAAATAGGAATCTAGAAAATTCCCAAATATTTAAAACTAAATAATAGACTTCCAAATAACCCATGTGCCAAAGAAGAAATCAAAAGAGAAATTATGAAGTATTTAGAATTGAATGAAAAAAATAACAGTATTTCAAAGTTTGGGGGATGCTGCTCAAAGGGGGAATATATATACTATTAAACATCAATATTAGAAAAGTCTCAAATCAGTGACCTAGTTTTTATCTTAAGAAACTAGAAAAAGAGCAAATTAAACTGCAAGTAGGCAGATGAAAAGAAATAATATAGACAGAAGTCAGTGAAATACGAAAGAGAAAAACAGTAGAGAAAATCAGTGAAACCAGTGCTTAATTGTGAGAATACTATTTATGATAAATCTCTCACCAGACTAATCAGGAAAAAAGAAATATGTTGCAAATTAACAATGTAGTGAATGAGAAAGGTGATAGCATTACAGATTCTCACAGGTATTTGGTAATAAGATTATGAACAACTTTTTCCCAGTAAATTCAGACACTTAGGTGAAACGGACAAATTCTTTGCAAAATAACTTTCAGAGCTCATTCAAGAAGTAGAAGATCTGAATAGCCCTGTATCTATTAAAGAAATGGAATGTTTAGTTAAAAACCTGCCTGAAAGAGAAAACTCTGGGTCCAGAGTGAGTTTTAGGGCACTGGCATCCCAAACATTTAAGGAGGAAATAATACAAATTCTATACACTCTCTTTCAGAAAATTGAGGAGAATACTTTCTAATTCATTCTATGAGGTCAGCACTACTTTGAAGTAGCACCAGACGGCGAGAAGAAAAGAAAACTATAGATCATTATTCCTCATGATCGTAGATGCAAAAATTCTAAACAAAAGTTTAGCAAATAGAATCCAAAGTATAGTTTAAAAATCATATTATGGCCATATAGGCTTTATTCCAAGAATACAAGTTTGTTTTACCATTTGAAAATCAAGCAGTGCAATATACTGTATTAATATACTAAAAAAGAAAAATTATATGATCATCTCAGTAGATGCAGAAGAAGTATTAGGAAAAAATCCTCAATTCATTCCTAATAAAAATTCTCAGCAATATAGGAATAGAAGAGAACTTTCTCAATCTGATAAAGAGCATCTACCAAAACCAAAAACACCTATTGCTAACATTATACTTAATTATTAATACTGAATCATTTTACCTAATAAAAGAAAGAAGACAAGGACGCCCACTCTCTATCACTTCTCCTCAGTGTTGTACTTGAGGTCCTAGCCAGTGCACTAAGGCAAGAAAAGGGGGAAAAAAAAAAAAAAACAAGGAAAGATTGGATAGGAAAAAGTAAGTATTTGTGGACAACATGATCATCTATGAAGAAAATTCGGTGTGATATACAAAATAGTTACTAAAACTAATAAGTGAGTTTAAACAGATTAGGATACTAGATCAATGTATAAAAATCAGTTGTATTTCTATATACAAATAATGAAAAATCAGAAATTAAAAGTTTTTTTGGATCATTCTTATTGCATATATTTGACATATAACCTTGTAAATTTAAGGTTATAACATGTTACTTGGATACATTTATATATTGTAATGATTGTTGTAGTGGTATCATGTTATGTAATTATAGTACAATATTATTGTCTATATTTATTATACTATGCATTAGATCACTGTGGCTTATTTATTACTCATTGCAAGTTTGTACCCTTAAACAACATCAGTTTTATCCTCTCGCCCCTCATCCCCTGGTAACCACCATTTTACTATCTATTTTTCATGAGTTTGACTTTTTTAGATTCCACATATAAATGATATCATATATTACTTGTCTTTGTCTGCTTTATCTCACTTAGCATAATATATTCAAGGTCCATCCATACTGTTGCAAATGGCTGGATATCCTTCCTCATGACTGAATAATATTCTGTTGTGCATATACCGCATCTTTGTTATGCATTAATTGGTAGATGGGCATTTAGGTTGTTCCCATATCTTGGCTATTGTGAATAATGCTGCAGTCAACATAGGGGTGCATCTGTCTCTTCAAAATACTGTTTTCATTTCTTTTGGGTATACCTAGTAGTGGAATTACCAGATTATGTAGATCTATTTTTAATTTTTTGAGGAACCTCCATATTGTTTTCTTTCCCTAAGTTTTTTAAAAACTTTATAAAAGCAGGCACCTGGGTGGCTCAGTCGTTATGCGTCTGCCTTCGGCTCAGGTCATGATCCCAGGGTCCTGGGATGGAGCCCCTCATTGGGCTCCCTGCTCAGCGGGGAGCCTGCTTCTCCTTCTGCCACTCCCCCTGCTTGTTTTCCTTCTCTCGCTTTGTCTCTTTCTGTCAAATAAGTAAATAAAATCTTTATTAAAAAAATAAAAACATAAAAGCATCCAAAAATATGAAATTCTTAGGAATATATCTGACAAAAATGTGAAATATCTACATAATGAAAACTATAACACATTATTGAGAGAAATTAAAGGCCTATATAAATGGAGAGCTATACCATTATTTATTGATCAGAAATCTCAATATTAAGATGTTAGTTTTCTCCAAATTGATCTATAGATTTTTTTTTTTTTAAAGATTTTATTTATTTATTTGAGAGAGAGAGAGAGCGAGAGAGAGCACATGAGAGGGGGGAGGGTCAGAGGGAGAAGCAGACTCCCTGCTGAGCAGGGAGCCCGATGCGGGACTCGATCCGGGGACTCCAGGATCATGACCTGAGCCGAAGGCAGTCGCTTAACCAACTGAGCCACCCAGGCGCCCTGATCTATAGATTTTAACATAGTCCCAAAGAAAATATTTGCAGGCTTTTAATTTTTGGGGTAGAAATTGACAGATTGAGTCTAAAATTGATATGGAAATGCAGAGGATCTATAGTAGCCAAAACAGCTTTGAGAAAAAAGAAGTTGGAGGTCTGATTAAAAATTACACTAATCAAGACAGTGTAATGTTGGCATGAAGGTAGACCAGTTAAACAGAACAGAATACCTAAAAGTTGACTCACATATGTATGGACAATTAATTTGCAAAAAAGTGCAAAGGCAATTTGGTGGAGAAAGGATTATCTTTTAAACAGTCCTAGAGCAGTTGGATATCCAACAAAAAAATGAACTTTGATCCAAACCTTGCTACACATATATAAAAATTAACTCAAAATAGATCAAAGATTTGAATGTAAAATCTAAAACTATAGCACTTTTAGAAGAGAACAAAGAAGAAAATCCTTTGGAAATTTGTGTTAAGCAAAGATTTCTTAGGACACCAAATCAAGATCCCTGGAAGAACAAAACAGGCTGTCAAAATTTAAAAACTTATGCTCTTTGAAATACAGTATTCAGAGAATGAAAAGACAAGTCACACTCAGAGAAAATATTTGCAAATCATACACATCTGGTAAATACATACAAAATATATAAAGAATTTTTTAAACTCAGTAACAAAAATGGGCAAAATATTTGAAGAGATGCTTCACCAATGAAGATATACAAATGACAAGCACATGAAAATATCAAATTCATTAGTCATTTGGAGAACGCAAAGTAAAACCACAGTGAGATAGCATTACACACCCATTTGTATGGCTAAAATTAAAGACAAGTGTTTGCAAGGATATGGAGGAACTGTAGCTTTCTTACACTGCTGCGGGAATTCTAATACCTAGGTACATTCACCTTGGAAAACAGTTTGGCAGTTTCTTAAAAAGTTAAACATCCAGAGCACTTGGGTGGCTCAGTCAGCTAAACCTCCAACTCTTGATTTTGGCTAGGGTCATGATCTCAAGGTTGTGAGGCCCAGTGTGGAGCCTACTTAAAATTCTCTCTCTCCCTTCCCCTGCCCGCCCCCCAAAAGTTAAATATATCTACCATATCCAGTCATTTTGCTCCTAGATAAATGAAAGCATATATCCTTACCAATACTTGTACACAGATGTCTATAACAGCTTTCAGTGACTAAACCTGGAAATAATCAAATGTCCATCATTTGGATAAACAAGCTGCTATATTCATATAATGGACTGCTATTCAACAATGAAAGGGATGGACTGTCAGTGCATGCTGTGTCATGGATGAATGCCAGAATCATTATTCTAAGTGAAAGAAGCTAGGCAAAGAAGTGTACTGTTTGAATGATTGCATTTATATAAAATTCTAGAAAATGTGAACTAGTGACAGAAAGCAGATTAATGGTTACTTGGGAACCATAAGGGTGGTGGTGGGGAGGGCCAGGAGGAAAGGATTCTAGAGCAGGAAGAATCTTTTGGAGGTGATGGATATGTTCATTGTCTTGATTGTGGCAATAGTTGCAGGAGTGTATACATATATCAGAACTTACCAAATTGAGCACTTTATGTGCATTTTATTGAATGTCAGCCATACTAAAATAAAAATAAAAACTATCTTTGTTATCTGACCACTACTGCTAACACATCTAAGATTAGTTTCTAAATTTGCTAGATCTTAAGACTGAACAAAGACTCTTCTTTATTTTTATTTTTATTTTTTTTAAAGATTTTTTATTTGAAAGAGACACAGCAAGAGAGGGAACACAAGCAGGGGGGAGTGGGAGAGGGAGAAGCAGACTCCCGCTGAGCAGGGAGCCCGATGCAGGGCCTGATCCCAGGACCCTGGGACCATGACCCGAGCCGAAGGCAGACGCTTAACGACTGAGCCACCCAGGCGCCCCAAGACTCTTCTTTAAAATACTGAGTTCCGGGCTTCAGAATTACTAGGATAGGACTGAGGAATCCGTACTTGTAACAGACACTCTAGATGATTCTTCTCATTAGTCAAGCTTGGAAAGCACTTGACCCAGATTAAATTAATTGCACTTTGGTCATCTGAATACCATTTCCGTGTGTGAGAAGGGGATGTTAGGTTTCTAGTATTAACAGAAGGGCTAGTCCTAAGACACCTGATGGTGCTGCTTTTATTGTGGTCAGATGAGACCCTTTAGAAATGGACAGAATTCGTTTCTCAGCAGTCTGTAGTATACTGAGGTCAGCCTTGCCTTATAAATTCCTGAAGTAACAGAATGGAAATCTCTTAATAGCCCCAGCATTAGTTAATATTACATTAAAGAGTAAAAAAGAATCTTATTTATGTACTTTGACAGCTCACATCAGTATATGTTGTTAGTGAAAAAAAGTTTCATATCCTATATAGAAGCTATAAAATAACAAATTGGGAGAAGAGGAATAAGATGAATAAAAAAACATTGTTATTCTCTAAATGTTCTTTAAACGGATATAGCAGCAGCCTTTCATAAAACTCTGGAAAAAACAGCTTGACCTTATTGCCCCCTTTCCAACGACGTCAAACAAAAGGAAATTATAGAATAAGTCTGTCTAAATTTTAAATGGCTTAGTTATCGGAAGACTTTAGAGAGCAGTTTTTCCACAAATCATCCTTGTGCTATTTGGTCTTGATTTTTTTTTTAAAGAGTTGGTGAGCCAACATGTAATTAATCACTTTTGTTGGCTTTTAAGGAAATGAAACTGCAATGTACCCTTTGGCTTTATTGTTCTTCATTTTGGTGTTTTTTAGTGTTGCAATGTAATATGAGAACCTTAGGTGGATGCTTAGCGTTAATAATGTGAACAAAACAATGTGAAAGAAGTAATTTTTTTTAAATCAGCTTATACAGATTATACTGTTTTCGTACCTTTGTACCTTCCGTATCTCAGATATCAGCAGCATTACTGTGAAGGTCCCTTAGAGTTGGGAGTTGTTAGAGTGTACCTCCCTTGTCAGTGGATGGGGTTAGACCCTGTGTACAAAATGGCAGTATCCACTTGTTACTAATTCCCATTGTTTCTTCCTCCAAAATCTAGTTTGGATTGATTATTCCTTTTTCACAGCTGCTGCCACAATCGGTGAATAAGAACAGATCCATCTCATTTCATGGAGAAGGGGTGGGAACACCCAACCAGTTTTACTTTCTTGGGCTCTGTTCCATCAGAGTAGTGAACTACCTTCCATGTGGAAATTAGACACGATTTTTAAAATTAAGCATTACTAATCATTGTCATTATTAAAAGTTTACCTAGAGTACACTTTTAAGATAGACAGATACCTGGATGTATGCAGGCACCTTCCTTTAACTTTTATTAATTTGAAATCATTTTTCCATTTTTAAACCAGTAGTTGTTTGTTTGTTTAAGATTTTTTTTTTTTTTTATTTGACAGAGGGAGCATAAGCTGGGGGAGCGGCAGAGGGAGAGGGAGAAGCAGGCTCCCCACTGAGCAGGGAGCCCAACGCGGGGCTCGACCCCAGGACCATGGGATCGTGACCTGAGCCAAAGGCAGATGCTTAACCGACTGAGCCACCCAGGCGCCCCTTAAACCAGTAGTTTTAAGGAAAATTCCAGTAGGCTCTGTATGGAGATTTTTTTTTTTAATTTATTTCTTTATCTCAGAGATCGAGAACACAAGCAGGAGGGGCAGAGGGAGAGAGAACCCCAAGCAGATTCTGCACTGAGTGCAGAGCCTGATGTGGGGCTCCCATGACCCCGAGATCACAACCTGAGCTAAAATGAAGAGTCAGACGCTTAACTGACTTTGCCACCCAGGCGCCCCTCTGTGGAGATTTTAAAACTATACATCCATTCCCATCTGTTCCTCCCTTCCTCTCCTCCCCCTCCCCCTTTCAAAAACACAGACCTCTGGGATGGGCATTGCTCCACCCTAATGAACTGTTAATGAAAAAGATACTAAGTTCCAAAGACTTAACTTTTTGGTTTTGGTATTTAAGGGCATGCCGGCTTCAAAATGAGTTGGGAAATATTCCCCTTCTTCTGTTTTTTGAAAGAGTTTGTGTAAGATTGTGTTGTAGGTTGAATTGTGTCCCCTGAAAAAATAGGTTGAAGTCCTAATCCCCAGTACCTTAGAATGTGACATTATTTGGAAAAAAAGTCTTTGCAGATAAAATATTAAGATGAGGTCATACTCAATTAGGGTGGACCTTAATCCAGCATGACTAGTATCCCTTACAAGAAGAGATACAGACATGTGAGGGGAAAATGTCTGTGAACACGGAGGCAGAGCGTGAAGGGCTGCATCTACAAGCCAAGGAGCACTAAGGACTTCTGGCTACCACCAGAAGCTGGGCGTGAGCAAGGAAGGATCCTTCCCTATGAGTTTTAGAGGGTGCAAAGCCTTGGCGACACCTTGATTTTGAACTTCTAGACTCCAGAACTGTGGGATAATACATACTGTTGTTTAAGCTCCCTAGTTTGTGGTACTTCATTATGGCAGCCCTCGGAAACTCATATAAATTTGTCCTATTTTTTTTCTTTCAAGTTTGTTGGAATTCACCTAGTGAAACAGGATGTAGTTTTCTTTGTGAAAAGATTTTTAACTACAATTCAATTTCTTTTCTTTCTTTCTTTCCTTTTTTTTTTTAAAAGATTTTATTTATTTATTTGAGAGAGGGAGAAGGAGAAGCAGGCTCCCCGCTGAGCAGGGCTCCATTCTGGGACCCCGAAATCATGACCTGAGCCAAAGGCAGACGCTCAACTGACTGAGCCACCCAGGCGCCCTGAATTCAATTTCTTTAATAGATATAAGCTACATAAGTTTTCTTTTTATTCTTACATCTATTGGTAATTTATGTCTTTTGAGGAATTTGTTCATTTCATCTAAATTACTGAACTTAATGTTGTAAAGTCAAGTTTGTATTTTTTGATATAAGGATGGTCCCTCTTTCATTTCTGATATCAGTAATTTGTGTCCTTTATTTTCTTTGATTAATCTAACTTAGTGGTTCTCAACTGGGGGCAATTTTGTCCTCCCCACCAGGGGACATTTGGTAATACCTGGAGGTATTTTCAGTTTTTACACTTGGGGCATCTAGTGAGTAGAGACCAGGAATATTGTTAAACATCCCACAAGGTATGGGATAGCTTCTCACAACAAAGAATTATGCACCCCACAATATACATAGTGCTGAGGTTGAGAAACCTGTCCTAGAGTTTATGATATACCCCCTACTTTCAAATAATATTATACCATTCATGTTTAATATAAGCACTTAAAATATTGCCATATATCATCTTCTTCCATCCTTTATGCTACTATGGGCATACATTTTACCTACTGTATACATTATAAATCATACAATACATTGTTACTATTTTTGCTTTAAACAATCTATTAAAGAAACTTGAAAATAAGAAAAAATATCTAATTGTTACTCATGTTTTTAATACAATTCATTTTCTTTGTAGATCCAAATTTCCATCTCAGCTTCTTTTTGTCTAAAAAAATCTGTATTTTTGCCTTCATTTTTGAAGTATATTTTGGTTTGGTATAGAATTCCCCATTGATAATTTTTTAAATATCCTAAAAATGTCTGTCCACTGGGTTTTTTGTTTTGTTTTGTTTTCATAGATTATAATAAGAAATAAAACCATTGTTCACTAACACAAGTTTTTTAAAAAACAACCTGTTTATTTTAGGGAGTCTTTCTGGATTTTGTTATTATTGAAAAATAATTACTTAAAATTTAATGCGCTATGCTCAGATCTTATAAACAGACTTGTTTTTGACTTGTGTTTTTTCCTTTTCTCTATTTCTTTCTCCTTCATTCATTAAAAAATTTTGTCTTTTGGGCCAATTACCTCTCTGAGCCTCAGTTTTCTTACCTGTAAAATTGGGCTACCAGTGCTTCTCACAGGTTTGTTGTGAAAATTAGATGGAGATAAAGGATTCAAAATGTCTCGAACAGAAGGGACTCATCAAAATGATACCTTCCTCCTCATCCAGCTTCAGCTGTTCTCACCTCAGGGTTCATGTGTGGCAGCAGATCAGCAGGAGTCCCTACTCTGAGTCCTTTCTGGCTGCATGGCAGTAACTCTGTGTAGACACGTTGCCTGCCCTCTGCACAATCCCTATGAGCCAGTATAACCACAGCTGGGCCAAAATGGGGAGCTCTGGTTGGACCATGAATGAACACTCTTGTCACTGCTTCTGATTTCTGTTCCTACCAATAGTTCACATGTTGATTTTAAATAAATCTGATCTTTTACTCAAGCAAGGTTAGAAGGTATTTTTTCAGGATGCTTTCATCTGTTAATTTAAATTATTTGAATATAGTAAAAATCCAAGACATTTTGTATTTTACACAGTTTACATATTTAACTTATTCAGAGTGCTCTTCCCTCCAGTTAGGCTAAAGTTATAATCATTTTCCACTTCTCAATTATACAGACTAGCTATAGTTATTTAATGTAACAGATTTTTCATATTAGGAAAATATTAGACATAATTAGCTGTTTGGGGTAGTTGGTCTTGTAATCAACAGTAAAAACCATTCTTTCCAAGGGATCTAATTACCTTAGAATATATAATAATGATATTCCTATTAAAGGGTGCATTCATTAAAAGGCTCTTTTCTGTCCCAGCAAGAGAAACTAACTAGCTATGGTAGACTTCTTTTTGTAGATAATATTTTGCTTTCCTTAAGAGTTGGGTGCTATTTTTGGTCCATACCTGGTCCCTTCCCTCATTGTGTTTCTCCTTCTCTCCTCAGTGGGCCTTCGGAGTGACACTGTGGGAGCTCATGACTCTGGGCCAGACGCCCTATGTGGACATTGATCCCTTTGAGATGGCCGCATACCTGAAAGATGGTTACCGAATAGCCCAGCCAATCAACTGTCCTGATGAGCTGTGAGTTTCTCTGAGCTTGAAGGCATGGGTTTCATTCCATTTATGATACTAGAAGAGCCAGTGTCCGTATTCATACAGAGACTTCCCTTTGGAGAGTAATGACTCTTTGGACTTGAATTAGACTCATGGAGAACCACAGAGTCAACCAGACTCATTCACTCTTTAATACATTTGACATTAGAACATTTTTTAGTTCTTATATTTGTAGTGTTTAGTCTAATCTGAGAGACCAATAATGTACATAGTAAGAAAATACTGAATACTGGGTTAGTTATTCTATATAGAGTGTGTATCCGACTTTTACTGATACAGCCTTAGTTATAGAAAGCCTTTCTCATTGTCATCTTGCCTTGCCATTTGGTGTCAACTGATATGTAAGAAAAATGTTCCAGGCTGAGATAGTTCCTGTTTCCTGCCTTCCTCATGTAGATAATCTTCCCATATAAAGGGAGTAGGGTGGGCAGGAGGCTCTTGAGGGGTGATTGAGTGCACAGATGACTGTGGTCTTGCTTCCTGAATCCCCTGAAGGTTTCTATACCATGGTGAGGTGGCAACTTTTGCACTGATAGTACTGCAGATCCAGTGTGCTTAGAGCTTAGATTAATCTTCCTCTTCCTCTAAGTTCTTTCTCCAGAAAACACAGGTTGTTATTTTGTCTGTGTTTTAGGGATTTACATGAAATCTCTATATTTGCTGATGTATTTTGATATGATGTCATGAAGAATTGAAACCCACACATAAAATCCAGATAACGTGTTTTAGTTTCTTTTCATTTTAGAACTGCCAACATACAGTAATATTCATTGATTTTTAATATGTCATTCTCCCCATGCCCACCTTTAGACAGAAAACAACTGGCATCGAATTGACCTAAAGATTAGGAGTACTGTAGCATCATTAGCCCAATTTCCCATTTTTGTCACTGCAGATTTGCTGTGATGGCTTGTTGCTGGGCCTTAGACCCGGAGGAGAGGCCCAAGTTCCAGCAGCTGGTACAGTGTCTCACGGAGTTCCACGCAGCCCTGGGGGCCTATGTCTGACTCTCCTCTCATAGTCCCATGGCATCAGGAGCACGGTGCCTGTCGGGGCTCCCTTGGAACCAGTCATGGATGCTTTGTACGTCACGCAACACCAGCAGAAGCACATATGTCTTCCGGAACACCGTGCCTTAGGAATGCTTTAGAATCTGAACTTTTAAAGACAGACTTAATAATGTGGAATATTTTCTAGATATCATTTTTATTAGGTTGAACTGAAAAGGTTTTTGTAAATTTTCTGGCCCAAAATTTTTTAAAACATAGTTACTTTGGACTAGGGATACATTCTTACAAAATAAACAGTTTTAAAAATTGTTTAAACACAGATACTTGGAATAGCTATCTTAGTGCCAACTGCTTTTTTATTTTTTTACTTCATCAAGGTAATGTAGGTGATTCACCTTTAAAGGTTTTTTTTTTGTTTTTTTTTTAATATTTATCACTAGTCTTGGGAATGGTTTGTCTTCAGAATACATTACTTTTTCTTAGGAAAAGGAAAACAGCATAAAAAGATGTCTGGTTTGCCTTGTATAGGAAAAGGCAATATTGGAGGAAGAAAACTTAAAAGCTAGGGGACAAAAATTTTAAAAAACCCTTAGAAACTATCCTTTTGTGGGAAACTGTTTCTTTTTTATTTTTTTAATGAAAATTATTTCTGCTTTCTGATTTTGGGGGAAGTAGAAGCTGAATTCATTGAAACACTTAAATTTTCCATGACCAGAAGTATGCTTCGGGCAGGTTAGTCAGTAGTAAACAATAGTGATTTTATTTATTTTTTACTCTCTGGGAAAGGAGATAACACTATTCCAGAAAGTGAAATCATGTTTCTAAGGTTAAGAATCCCTTTTATTGCACCTAGAATAGTGCTATGCACAGAGGCGGTGCTTCAGTTGTTCTGGGTAGTGTAAAAAACAAACAAAAAAGTAAACTGGTAAATTTTGTGCTTCAAGGCTGACTTAAGTATAAAGTTGTTTCTTAAAACACTTGAAAAATTAAAGGATTTGTTTTATAATAGTATGGAAAATATTGTTCATAATGAATGATTGGTTGTGTTTGGTAAGTCTTTGAACATGTGCCATCTAGATAGATACCCATGTAATCAGGCTCCTAAGCCCTAACACAGTTGCAGCTGACTCTACTTAACCTCCAAGTTCTAATAATTTGGGATCATTATTACAAGGAAATATTACAACTTTGAAACTTTTCTCCAGAGCCATTAAATGAGGGATATGTATGTGTTTATGCTTGGTTGTAGTTGACCTAAGGCAGAGTTGAATGAGCCTCCTAAATAGTTAGGCCTACCGGTGCCTGCCTCTACTCCCATCCTCATAGGTATATTAGGAAGAATGCACAGCAGTTGGAGCCTTTGCCATTATTAAAGAAGTTTCGTGATTCAGCACATCTGGAAAAATAGCTCACACAACACATGCTCTGTCAAAAGCAAGCCAAGAACATGATTTTTCTGAGTACCATTTATTAATAACACTGGTTCTTTGGTTTTATGAAATACTCAGCCCCCTGAATGTCCAGTTTTCTAAAAGCTCTTTGAACTCTTTGTAAGTTATAAGTGTTTTTGTTCACAACCTGTAATCTTAGAAGGCATTCAATCAACAAATATTTATTTGGTTCTTATATGTATTATGCACATAGAATGGTTCAAGTGTAGCATCCCTTCCAGCATTCAGTGCATTCTATTTTGTGTTCAGGTTATTGCATTGTTGAGATACCACAGTTCTTTGTATAAGATCAGTTCAAAAGAAAAAGTGCTGACATCTTTGATCCCAAATTAGCAGTTGCTCTCAGAGGTGCTCTCAGTTTGCTGGGATGTGTGATGCCTTTAACCTTATCTTTTTGTGTTTGTAAGCTGTTTCATTTTATGTATGTGCATTTGTTTTAGTAGGTGGTTTAAGACTTTAAATAGATTTTTCTTGCTGAGCTACTTGGAGTCATTGACTTCGATGAAAAGGGCAGTTATAAGATTTTTGTGGCTGGTCTTCTTCCAATTGTTTTGTTGTAGGTGTGAATATTACTGAAGAGATTTTGCAGAAAATATACTTTTTATAGGAAAGAAGCAAATTAATAAGATGTGGTATTACAAGCTGGCTCTAATGACCTAGAGCTCTATTGCAGTCTGTCCTTTCTTATAACACCCCCATTGTAAGAAAATTTTATTTGTAGAAGTAAGGAAGATTGGGTTATTCATTCAATACATGTGTATTTATTGAGTGCCCACTGTTTGTCTGGCTCTCAATATGCAGGGAATAGGAGAGATGAGGTTCCTCCATTTCTAGGTTTTACATTCTGGTTGGGAGAAGCAGATAATGAACATAAGTAAGATTTTGGTAAGTGCTATGAAAAACAAGAACAGTATCATAGAAAAGAACTTTAGGTGTAATATTTAGCTAGGCTTCTCTGAGCAGGTGGCATTTGAGCTGAGATCTGAATGACAAAAGGTCAGCTATGAGAAGATCTAGGCTGAAGGGACACAATTGCAGAGACCTTAAAGCAGGAATGAGCTGCCCTCTAGACTTGGCCCTACCTGCTCATCTTCCAGCTACTGCTGCCAAAGAAGAGGACAGAGGCCAGTATGGCTAGAATGTAGTTAGGGATGGAAGGGTACCAGATGAGGTCTGGGAGACACAGGAACAGAGAGCAGCAGGGCCTTGTAAGCCATGGGGGCACATATTTTATTCTAAATAAAATGGAATTTTTCATTCAAGGATTTTTTTAAATAAGGGAGTGATATGATCTGACTTGTCATTTAAAAAATATTATGCCAGGTCTTTTGTAAAGATTGAGTTTTAGGGAGGCAAGGGGGAAAGTAATAAGACTCTTTAAGAAACTATTGCTTAGTTTAGGAAAGAAGAGACAGTGGTTTTGGACCAATTTGGGTAGTATGGGCGATTGGAAGGGGCAGATTGGAGACATGTTTTGAAGGTAACAGATAGGACCTAGATCCTTTGGATGTTGGAGGGTTGGGTAGAGAATGAAAGAGAGTAGTCAGGGATAACTAGTTCGTTTGGGGCTTGGGCATCTGGTTGTATGGCCAAACTATATATGGAAATGGAAAAACTTCAGAAGGAACATGATTTTGCTTTGGCAGATGGAATGAATCAGTTACCTGTTGTAGGCCATGTTTGAGGTGCCAGTTGGTTATCTAAGTAGACAGATGAGAGTCTGCAGCTCAGGGAAGAGTTCTCATTGAACATACTAATGTAGGAGTGTGCCATGTAGACTATATATTTAGAGTCATGGTATTGGATAAACTTACCTCTGGAGAGAGTTTAGATGGATGGAGGTTTTAGGACCGAGTCTTACACTCTCTCAACATTTAACACTCTAGTGAAGGAAGAAGAGATACCAAAAAAAGGACTGAGAAGAAGCCACTGTAGTTGGAAACAGCAACAACAAAAAAAGGAAAATGAGGTGTCGTGGGAGCCCAGGAAAGTAAGTATTTCAAAATGGAGAAAGAAGCCTCTATGGGATTTGGCATTATGGAGGTTATTGACAAAAGCAGTAGGGATTGGAGCAAGCTGAAGTATGAATACAATGTGGGAAAGTGGAGACCCTGCTATAGTCAGCACTATTGAAGAGTTCTGCTGTGAAGGGAAATGGAGCAGTTAACTACAGGAGATCAAAGAAGTATTTGGGGTGTGGGTTGGAGGACTGGGAGGAATGCATGTTTGTTTTCCAGGTAAAGATACAGTACTGCAAAATGTTCCACAGGCTAATGGGAATGATCCAATAAAGGGAAGAAATCCCTTTGCAGTATGGGACACTCTTTTTTCTTGTCATTTGATCTACAAGCATGAAAGACTCTCTACTCCAGCCCCAGGCCCTTTGGTTGTGGTAAAGGCTGTATTTTTGGCGGGGGAAATGTGAAGGGGCGGGGAAGTAGTACACAGAATTTTAAATGTTTCCATTATTTGAAAATCAACTTCTGTTGAGTTCACTTCCTTAGGACTTCAGACCCAACATGGTCATCTTGCTTGCCGCCATCATCTTTTGCCCCATCGCCTCCATAACTTCTGGACTGGCCTTGGCCCTTAACCCACCCAGCCAGCCAGTCTCTGCTAGAGTAATGCTTCCTAGCATAGAGCTGCTGTCCCTGCTTAGACCCTTAACACTTTCCCAAAGCCTTCAGGACAGAGTTCCCAACTCCCAGGTACACAAAGTCAACCGCTCTGCTCTGCAGTTTCACCTCTTGCTTCTTCACCAACTCACAGCTTCCTGCCTGCATGTGTTGTGTCATTTCATGTGTCCTTTCCTTTGAATGTGCTGCTCCTCTCAGAGTGCCACACTCCAATCCAGATCGCCCAGGAGACCGATCTGACACCTTACCCTGCTCCTCCAGGCTTTGTAGTTGCTTTTCAGCCTTGTTCCTAGGTTTGCACTCTGACAAAGGTAAGATGCAGGCTTATTTTTACCACTTGACTGTGCATTCCTTGAGGATAGCAATTTGCATGTCATTCACGTCTGAATCTCATTTGCTTAATTAGTGCTTGACACATGGCAGGGTTGAATATTTAATGAGTTGAGTAAAAATAACTATTTACACAAGAACAATTTGGCTTTAAAAAAAGTCTACTGATTCTTTAAAAGCATTATCTCTTATTTAAAATACTGTGTTATCAATGTGATGTTTATATTCAACTTCGAAGAGTTTAAGTTTTATGTAATATAAACCAATACAGCATGAAATAAAGAGACAGATTGGTAGGGAAGACTATATCCCACCCCAGTGGTGGCTTAAAAGCACCCTCCTCCTCAATCCCTTGGCCACCTTTTCACTTCATTTTCCCTGCTTTTTCTTTGGTCACAGGAATAATTAACCCAATGGCATATTGTTTTACAGGTCCACAAGGTCAACTTTATTTGGAGTTGTATATGAAAATAATTACCCCAAATGAAGTAATTCATTGACTTAGTGGGAGAATGTTTTCCAGGTCTGCCCCTTACCCTCACCTCATAGAATAAAAAGGTGGTGATATAATTTATGGGGCTAGAAAGGAAAAATACAGATAGTTGCTTATTAAGTTAATTTTTGTTTCTACATTCATTTTTGTGCTTAGGATAACATTGAACTTAATTCTTTGGGACACATGAACATCGTACATAAATGTATTGAGTACATACATTTTATATATAAGTAAACTGAATCTGTAGGCCTCTGTTTGCTCTCTGAGTGCTGTTCTTTAAGAGCTTAATGGGAAATGTCTCTTAACCCTTCAAAGAACAGATGTTAGAAACTTATTTAAAAAAAAAGAAATGGAAATTGATATTTGAAATTATTCTTTGAGCAAACGATAGTATGCCATTTGTTCATACTTGGTTTATCCCACATTTCAAAACTAAAGCATTTCTTAGTGATTTATTTTTAGAGAGGGATTAAGCACTCCCATGGGGATATATCAAGCTTGAGGAAAACATGTATAGTTTGAAAATAAAATAACTATTTACCTTTAAAAAAAAAAAGAAAGCTGACTTCGTGGTGCCTGAATGTTACATTTGAAATCAACTTTTTTGCATCTTTCTGAGTCTACTTTTTTGCCTTTTGCCTTCTTGGCTTCAAGAATAAGCACAGGCTAATATTAGATAGGCATGCATCATGAGGGATAGCATTTGGCTAGAAGTGATAGAAATCTAACTGTAATCACTTAACCAAATAAGAGGTTTATTTCTCTCCCATTACAAATCCAGAAAGAGGTAAACCAGGGCTGGTATGGTGATTCCAGGGTATCATCCATTACCTGGTCTCCTCCATTTTTGCTGCTCTGCCATCTTTAGCATGCTTTTGCTTTCAGGGACCCCCCCCCCCCAAGGCCTAGACCTAGGAAGAGGGGAAAAGGATGAAAAGCAGAAGGTATGAGTTAGCTAAGTCCTTTTTATGAGACTATTAGCTTTCTCATAGTGTATTTCCACCAACATCTTACTGGCCAGAACTATAGTACATGGGCAGCAGTTAGGCATTGTGGGAAATTAGATTTTATTGGGCTTTTTTTCAACAGCTTTATTGAGATATAATTCACGTATCACCCATTTAAAGTGTACAATTTAACGATTTTCACTATATCCATAATCGAATTCATTTTTAGCATTCCAAACAGAACCCCATATCCATTAGCATTACCCACTCCCAGCCCTAGGCAACTACTAATCTACTTTCTATTTCTACATTTGCCTATTCTGGATCTCTTATCTAAGTGGAATCATAAAATATGTGGCCTTTTGTGTGTAGCTTCTTTTGCTTAGTGTTTTTGAGGTTCATGTCATAGCATGTATCAGTACTTCATTCCTTTTTATTGCCAAATAATATTCCATTGTATGGATATATTCTATTCATCATTGTATGGATATATACTCTTCATTCGTGAGTTTATGAATATTTGAGGAAATTGTTTTTTTAGTTGAGCATATTCTTGACCCTGAGCAAAACTGGGTTTGCATTAGTAAGGAAGTACCATCTAGCTGCTGATGGGCAGCTAGCAATGTCTGTCTCTGTGCAGAAATGGAGTAATGGACTGGAGTCTGGTCTCCTGTAGCAATATCGTTAATGCTTCAGCAGTTCTGTCAAGTATGAGAGGAAGTGCAGTGATTGTGAAGTTTTAATGAATGGAGGGAATGCCCAGTCAGCTGCTTTTAAGGTTGACGAGGGCTGCCGTGTTTGAGGAGAAAGCCTGATAGGGATTATTACCTAAACTTTTAGCCTCTAAGTCTGTGTCCTGAAAACCTACTATTCCCTGGTGATTGCTGTTACTTTGGTCTCTAGCTCTACTGTTTTTCATCAGTCCATAATTCTGCCACCACTTTATAGATTTGAGCTTGCAAGGATATTTATTTCTCCTCAGTATTTGGCCTGCAGTATCTCCTCCCAAGTGCCTTTCCTCTAGCTTCATGGTCTGATTACCTAAGGCCTTTGGAAGTAAGCCAGAGGTTGGCTATATGTTTCCATAAAAAGTCTTATTAAAAGAGCTTAAATAAACATTTATTTATTTAATGCTATATCACCTGAATCTATTGAATTATATTTCTATGCCTTTATTTAGTGTATTTGCATTCATATAAGGTTTGTTAATTTTTGAAGTTAAACTGTTTGGCCACCGCATTACTCAGTATACACCTAAAGAATGCCCTAGAAGTTGTCTATATAAGTCAGGGAACAGGATACTCTGGATACTCTGATAGATTTGAGGAATTGGTCATAGGTCCTGGCTCCAGAAAAGCACCAGAATTAGTATTTTGAATAAAGTTCCTTTAACTCTGACTTTGCTCAGAATGGGTTTGACTTACCCAAAATCTCTTCATCAGGAAATGCAATGTCTTGATAGACCTGTGTTTTAAGTTTTGTGTTGGAATCTCTAGGCAGTGCCCCTCTGGCCTTTGCTCTTTTTGTTCCCCCAGAAATACCTACAGATGACTTAGCTGAAGGAAGGGCAGCTTTATTTGACCTGACAAGCATTCTTGGTCAGCTAAGCAGACTCTTGTCTTGTGATAAGTACTCCCTAGGGTTCTTCTTGTTCTTCTGGGAAGGCAGGAAAAGGAAGAGACAGGAGGCTGCAGCCCGGTGCTGCCAGGCTTTGTGCAAACCTGGGACTGGCTTCTCCCAGAGGACCTTCCCCTGTCTCTACTGTCCTCTCTGGCCACTTTGGACCTCTTTCCATTTTCAGCATCCCTTTGTTGCCAGCCTCACCATCTGGCTCATGTATCATCTGTCCCTCTCAAAAGAGTCTCATTCCCTTTCCACAGGATACAACATTTCAAGTGCATTTAAACAATATAATAAGATTTAAAAATAGCTATAAAGATTGCTTTTTTCCCACAGCCATTTTAGGATAGCATCACATTTTAGAGCTAAAAAGAGGTAACCTAACTATATTATTTAACAAGGAAGGAAACTGAATTTAGTATCATTTCCCAGACACAAGATGAAAAATAGACTCTTTCTCATGTTGGTGATTTTTAGGGAGGTGGGTGTTCTTTTTCAGGAAGGGGAATTAATTTATTAGAGTAGTCATTAATACTGCAGAGGTGGGCATTTTATTTTTTATTTATTTATTTTTTTTATTTATTTAATTGACAGAGAGAGACAGCAAGAGAGGTAACACAAGCAGGGGAAATGGGAGAGGGAGAAGCAGGTTTCCCGCTGAGCAGGGAGCCCGATGCGGGGCTCGATCCCAGGACCCTGGGACCATGACCTTAGCCGAAGGCAGTTGCTTAACCAACTGAGCCACCCAGGTGCCCCTAGAGGTGGGCATTTTAATATATATATATCTGTCAAATGAGTAAACATTGATTTTATTTTATTTTTTAGACCTGTGGGCAGTTTGGTATTGGAGCATAGTGTTCAAGACAGAGAGTAGGAGCACCTGGGTGGCTCAGTTGGTTGAGTGCCCAACTCTTGATTTCAGCTCAGTTCATGATCTTAGGGTTGTGAGATCAAGCCCCACATTGGGCTCCACGCTGGGTCTGAAGTCTGTTTGAAATTCTCTCTTTTCCACTGCTCCCCCCACCCCCACCCCCTGCTCGCTCTCTCTCTTAAAAAAAAAAAAAAAAAAAGAAGATTCAAGGGGTAAATGGCTGATGTTGCATGAAGGGCCTCACACTGAGAGGTTTGGATTTTGTTCTGTGGGTGATGGAGATTGAGTGAAGGGCTTCCATGAGGTAGTGATGTGGTCACCTTTGTTTTAGCAGTATTGGCCAGGTGGCCATTGCTTACTATATACCAGGCATTGTGCTAGTCCCTTTATATGCATTATTTCATTTACTCTTCACCATCCTGTCAGGTCATATTGTCATCATCTCCATTTTACTGCTGAAGAAAGGGAAACTGATATAGTGGAGCTATGATTTTAATCCAGGGAGTCTGACCAGAGCACAGAGAGAAGGATACTTCTACCATTGGGGTAAAAGTAGAGGATTGCAGGGGTGGTTGGGACATGGTGGGAGACCCTGTTTGGTGGTCTTAGCATCTTTAGTGCCGTAAGAGACAAGTATTATGGATTGAAAGTGAGGTTGGACAGAGGCCTGGTAAATACCATGAGAGTGTGTAGCCTTCACTATGTGAATTTGCAAGGTTGCTGACCAATATCAAGTGAAAGTGGAACTCAGCTGAGGTTGGGAGACAAGGGATTTATGATGGTACTGTCCTGATTGGGGATGGCATTTTCCTCCACATATTTGACTAGAGTAGAATCTGCTGTTAACAAGGAGTGGATTAAATAAATGTTTATTTCTCTCTCACATTACAGTCCAAAGGGAGGAAAGTGGCCCAGGCTGGTGCAGTGGCTCATTTTCTAGATCCACTCAGTGTTCTAGATCCCTTCTATCTTGTTCTGCCATTCTATAGGCTGTGCTGGTATGGCTGCATGGCCAAAGCTAGGTCTCTGTCACTTCAGTGTTCCAGCTCCTGAAAGGGGCTAAGAGCAGAAGTGGAAAGCAATCATTTCTTTTTAGGTAAGTGAAAGAGAATTTGTGCACATTACTTCTGCTCTCATTCTGTTGGTGAGAACTTAGGCTGCAAGAAAGTCTGGGAAATGGGTCTAGCTGGACAACCATGTTCCCAGCTAAAACTCTGTTACTGTGGAAGAAGAGAACCGATTTAGGGGGCCAGATAAGAGAAGGCTGAGTGTGAGGTTGACAAGGGAATTGGACAGGCAGGGGAACAGCAGTGCAAGAGACTTTAGGGTGTTGATGAGATGTAGTTCAGGTGGTCATTTGAGCTCTAGCTCGGCAAGGTATTTAGGCCAGTATATTGAGGGCCTGGAGTCCAAGAGTCTAGGAGGTTGCAGAATAGATGTGAGACTAAAGGAGAGTGGTTTGAATAGGAGTTCATGGTCTGGTTAGAATGGGATCTGGGTTTGGGTCTAAAGGTCGCATAGTTCTGGGAGATGATGGACCTGTGGTAGAGCCGGGGGTTTGGGAGGTTGACAGGGTGAGATGGAGGTTTCACAGAGTATGTTTGGTGTTCCCTGCACAGTGCTCAGACTTCCCATCTTAGCACACAGTACCCTTCACCATCTGGCCCCTAGCTCTCTCTCCCCCTCACACCTTCTTTCTACCCAAGAATCTGTTTTTTTGGAAAACAAATACTCCATTTCCCAGAGGTAAAAAACAAAAATGCCCATCTTGTGGAAAGCTACATCATTTTATATCAAAGGTGATTCCTCTTCTCAGGTTCGTGAAAAGAGTCTGGCCAGACCCCCAGGCCCAGACTGCCATGACGGTGCCCAGGCTAGGAGGTGAGAGAGGTTGGGGGGTCAGATCTGAGGTGGTCTTATCAGACTGGACTTCCCACTGCCTTCCCAGAGCTGGCTCAGAGATTTTGGCTGTGGATCTTTCAGGGAAGTCCCTGTAGATGCAGGCCATGAGAATTGGCCTTCTCATGCTCCTGTCCAGAGGCCCTGCCCACCCTCCACCCCCTCTCAGGAAAATGGTACACTTATCTCAGGAAGTGGTATACTTGGAAGTCTGCTTTTCAGAGGAGAACATTCAGTGCTGCTCAGTATGAGACCAGCCTTGGTTCCTCTGTTCCTCACCCCCATACTCTACCCACTCCTTCTAAATGTGTCCCTGCACCCCCCGCTTCACTTTCCTCCATCACCACCCCTCTGGTCCAGGCTTCCATCACTCCTCCTGGACGACTATGACCCCTTCCTAATGGGGCTGGCTTCTAGCCTCCTCAGTCCATTCTCACAGCTGTCTGAGCCATCCTGTGACAGAGAACTCCTCCCAACCAAGGGCCTGTCTGCATCCTCATAGTGGACAAGTGTGGCATGGATTGATTTTCCAGAACAGCTGGAAACCCTATAAGCCTGGACAGGCATTTCAGAAGGAATTGCACTGGAAGCATCGCCTCCCTCCCCTGGAAGCTGTGGGTGAGGGGAGGAAACCTCCAGAAACAAACCAAGGCCAAAGTGGTTATGCCAGACAGAAGGACTTCCTAGGCTGGGGATGTGGATAATGTTCCCAAAAGAGAAGCCACCACTGGTGGTGTGGTCCCCCTGTAGACCTTGAGGTCCCTGGAGCTCAGGAAAAAGGAGGGCCGATGCCAACATGACCTCGGGCTTATTTTCTCTGCAGCAGACTAGGCCAGGGTCCCTCTCAGAAGCAACGCTGTTTGCTTGTCCCAAGTTGACTTTGTGCTGTGGCCTGGCCAGTTGGTATCCCACAGACTGTCTTCACTGTCCTCTCTCTCACTCTGACCCTCCTGTCCCCTTCTTCCTTATCTTTAGCCCTCTCCTGACTCAGCCCTATTCAGCAGCTCCTCTTTCTTTCTCAGGTACATCCTGGGCTCCTGGAACAATCGTCCCCTCTTTCAGAGGAGCTTTCTCATCTTACTGTCCCTCTTGCCAACACTACTATCCCCTCCCACCCTGGATCCCCTAGGCTGTGTTCTGCTTATGGCCTTCTTTCCCTCTGATTTTCCCATCTTTGATGGCTTCTTCCTCTATTTGAACTGGACCATGACCTCCCTCTTCTCTCCATTCACTCTCTCCCCTGCCTGGTGCCATCATACTTCCTGGAAGAGCTGATGGTTCGACCTCCCCTGGTCCATCTTGGCTTGCCCAGAGTGTCAGCACCCCTCAGTCTTGGACCAGCATTCTTTCTATACTTTGTGTGTTTACTTTCTGGGGCTGCTCCCTGTGCAGGTCCTAAGACTCCCAGGGCTGCCAGATTCAGTGGCCTTTTCTGAGTCCTCATTCTCCTGACCCTACCAACCACATCACCTTGCTTGAAAGCCTGTTCTATCAACACTTCTCTCCTGGACCTTTTCTTGCTCTTACTTTCTACACAGGCTTACACCTCTCTCCCATCCCCCCAAATGTGAGGGATTCCTAAGATTCCTATCCCAGCCTTCTTTCTCCATCTTGCCCCTCAGTGATTCCATCTGTGCTCAGATAACTGCTCTGTGCCCAGCACCCACACACCTAGATCTCTGGTCCAGGCCTTTTTGCCTATCTCTTTCTGGATATCCCCACCAGCATATCTTACAGTCATCTCAACCCCAACATAACCAACACAGAACTCAGCCCTTCTCAGCCCTTCTCCCAGGGCCTCCCCAGGGAGCCGCCTTCACTCCTCCTGGTACTGAGTTATCTAGGGGAAGAACTTTGACAAGGCTTCTCCAGTCCCCCCTCCCCCTGAGAGTGTCTGCAGGGTAAGGCTGCCAGAGATACCTTCTTTTTTGAAAATCACTCAAGCATTTATTGCAGACATTGAAAAATTGTTAGGAGAAATGTTTTCCTTTAACATGTTTGGATGCATAAAATCATGTGAATATGAAAGATGTGTATTTTTTTTATCTCTTCCATTGTAAGCCCCCCCCAAAGAAAGAAGGACCATTCCACCCCCTCTTTTGCAACTTCTTATAGCATTTAGGGTTTATTAAATATAATGATTTCTTAGAGCAAAGAGTAATTTTACTGACAAATAAAGGTAATCCTTCCATCTCCCACTGAAAAATATACACATACGGAATTCATTATTCGAAAAGTTCCTCCTGGCAGAAAAAACCTAAATGTATTAAAAAGGCTTGGAGAAAGTTATGCCAAAGACAAGGTTACTTTCTTTCTTTTTTTTTTTTTTTTTAAGATTTTATTTATTTATTTGAGAGAGAATGAGAGACAGAGCATGAGAGGGAGGAGGGTCAGAGGGAGAAGCAGACTCCCCGCTGAGCAGGGAGCCCAATGCGGGACTCTATCCCGGGACTCCAGGATCATGACCTGAGCCTAAGGCAGTCGCTTAACCAACTGAGCCACCCAGGCGCCCCGACAAGGTTACTTTCTAAGACACACATTCCTGAAAGAAACAGAGAGAGGTGGACTTAATTGTTAATGTTGGTCTTCAGGGTAAGATGGCCGCATGTAGGGAGTTTTTACATGAACTCACTGATGGGCTGCCTTTCCCACAGCTATGTCCCCATGATATTGCTTAGTGTCTAGCTCATATGTTCTTGTATACAGTCAACCTACATTTATGCATGTACATGATCCAGCTAAAGTCCCTGGAGTTGCTTTCAGCAATGGTAACACCTTTGGCCCAATGGACCTGACCTCTAGACCCAGACCTGAGACCACAGGGTACTTACTGGGGTTGGGCTGCAGCCTGTGGCTGTGAGCCACTAAGGAAATGACCCATGACCTAGCATCACCAACTCTCTGCTCTAATTCACCAGCACAAACATCACCTAGAATCTCATTCTGAAGAGTTGACACCATTGGCTGGCCTACCATGAAAGGAAGGCCCCGGCAACTGCCATGGTGACTTTATGACAAATGGCCTTCCCTCACTCCTTCCTGCCCCAGGAATTCAGTTCCTTGATCTATTTTTTTTAATTGTTATGCAGTGGAATTAGAAAGTACACAGTACTTTTGTTACAAATACACGCTCATTTAGGCACAGGATACTAGCAAATGGCCTTGAAATTATTTTTGCAGATCTAAGGAAAATATATTTTTATAACAAGTATATTTGCTATATAGTAAGCATTTGATTAGCTTCCTGTTGTCTGAGAGAAAATGCCAAGTAATGGGTATAGGACTAGGGTTTGTAGTTGGGTTAATTAAACCCTAAAATATGAGGGAGGAAGAGCAGTTTGTTTTCTTAAAGATTTATTTATTTATTTTAGAGAGGGAAAGAGTGTGTGGGGCAGGGGAAGGCAGAGGGAGAAGGAGAGAGTCTTAAGCAGACTCCCTGCTGAGCATGGGGCCCCGATGCAAAGCTTGATCTCATGACCCTGAGATCATGACCTGAGCCAAAATCAAGAGTCAGACACTTAACCAACTGCACCACCCAGGCGCCCTGAAAAATGATCTTTTTGAGGGCTAATGTTGCCTCTTCCTGTTCCATCTTCCATGTCTCTTAATCTCTTTATACTTTTTTCCCTTATTTTAATTTTCCGTACTGCATTCTGGGTAATTTTTTTAACCTCCCTTCTGATTCACTAACTCTTCTTTAGTTGTGGTTCTGCTGCTTAATGGATTTGGGTTTTAAAGTTCAATGGATGTATTTTTTAATTTCTAAAATCTTTCTTTTTTCTTATAAAAGAATAGGTCTCTTTTTACCTAAGTGGTTGCTTCTATTTTTTATTGTATCTTTTGTTTCTTTAACCATTGTACACATGCCTTTTTAATAATCTAGGCCATTAGTTCCACTTCTTGAAGTTCTTGGCAGTCTAAAGCTGCTAGTCCTTTACTGACTCTCATTTATCGTGTCTTCTATTTTCATGTGGTCTGTAAGTTTAGGTTGTGACCTCATGTTCTGCTTGGCCTTCTTTGTCAAAATCTCATGGGACAGTAAGATATGAATAAGAAATAATATTGGGGGGGCAAAGATTATAATTATTTTCAGAGGATATCATAATGTACCTAGAAAGTACAGGCGATTCAATGACAGAATTAATAAAACTCCGTAGACAAACTTAGAATTAATAAAAAAGCAAAAACAGGCAAAAAACAAAGGAAAGAGGCCTAGTACAGAAAAACTTACCAAAATCACTAGCCTTCCAAAAAGCTAATAATAACTAAAATGTCCAAGGATAGGAACAGAAAACTTATAGAAGAGAACATATAAATGGTCAACAAACACAAGAAAGAAGTCACCCCACCTGAAGTCAGAAGCAGTGAAATGTAGCAAAAAGGCTCTTTTATTTTTACTAACATTTATCAAGAATTAAACTCACAATATCAAGTATTGATGAGGGAAATTGGTACCTTCACACACTGTTGGTAGGACTGGAACTTAGTATAGCATTATTTATAATTTTAAAAAAAGCCATCAACAAGAGGCAGGTGAAGTATGGATACTATGTAGTAATTTAAGCAAATAGAGAAAATGGCGGGAGAACTTCCTATTAAATACAAAAACTAAGTTGCAAAACACTATGTACAGTAAGATGAACTTTATGACAAAAACCACAAACAAGACTGTATTTATACAGGTGTAGAGAAAGGTCTGGAAGGATACATGCCAAACAAAACAGTGATGAGGGTAATAACAGTTACTGAGTGCTTGCCTTGGGCTGTGAGAGGTTACAGACTTTTTACATCTATTAGCTCGAATCGACCCAGCAATTCTGAGGGGATAAAACTGAGGCTCCTCAGGGCGCCTGGGTGGCTCAGTCGTTAAGCGTCTGCCTTCGGCTCAGATCATGATCCCAGGGTCCTGGGATCGAGCCCCACATCGGGCTCCCTGCTCAGCCGGGAGCCTGCTTCTCCCTCTCCCACTCCCCCTGCTTGTGTTCCCTCTCTTGCTGTGTCTCTCTCTGTCAAATAAATAAAATCTTAAAAAAAAAAAAAAAAAACAACAACAACAGGCTCCTCAATATAAAGGTTTTTTTCGTAAGTTGAAGGACATTTTCTGAAATTACATATTTGATTATGTACTCCCCATAAGTCTCTGTCTTCCCTTTCCATAGCTCTTCCTCAGCTGGTTCTCTAGGTCCTTAAATTTTTCTCTCATGTTTCTCACCTCTTTGTATTTTGTTTTATGTTTTAAGTCAGTGGTTCTCACACTTCAGGTGCATCCCAGTCTTCCTAGAAGGCTTGTGAAAAGGCAGATTGCTGGGCCCCTCCCCCCAATTTAAGATTTAGTAATTTCAGGCTGGAACCCAGAAATTCCCACTTGAAAAAGTTCCCAGGGAATGCTAATGTTGCTGGTTGGTGATCACATGTTGAGAACACTGTTCTCAGGTACTTCTTTCATTTATTTGCATCTTTTTTGTTTGACAGTTACATTTCTTAATTTCCAAGAACGTTTTCTATTTTCTCTTTTCCAGTGATTTTTTTTTCTTTTTTGTCTATGGAAGAAAAACCTCCTAGAATCTCACTGAGAATACTAAGTAGGTTTTTTTAAGTTATTTCCTACTCTCCAAACTATCTCTATTTCTCCTGGGTTTATTGTTCTGTTTATCTTGGTTCCTTTGTGGGCTATTTTACTCAAAGATCTTGGAATCATTGGCTATCCATTTATATCTGTGAATGAAGAATTTATAGTTTAACATAAGTGGTTGGTGCTGGTCTTCAGTACCATCATGTGGCTCTGTTTCTTCAGCAGTCCTTTCCTCCAAGTGGGAGCCTTAGGTGTGCTGACTGGCAGGATGCCATTTAGGGGTCATGGCAGGGATACCATCTACCCCTTGCCCTGATAAAATGAGAAAGCCTTTTCTTGTGATGCCAACACAAGCACTAGGACCCTCAGCCTTCCCAGAGATCCTCTCTGCTTTGTTTTAGAGGGTACCCTCTGGTTCAGCCTGGGGTGGATACCGTCTTGTTCTATTGTTCTGCCTACACAAGTGAGGAAAGCATATGATGGATGTGCTCTTGGACACAGCTCTTTCTAGATAGAGCTAGGACTCCCCCTCATTTCTTCCTACCGTCTCTTGCCCTCTGTGCCTGTACCTTCTGACCACAGGGTCTCCCCAGACCCACCATGAGCAGAGACACTCACCTCCTAGGTATCTGCCTCTATGGCTACCTCCTCTGCTCTTTGCCCATCAGGATAGTTCCATCTGATTTTATTCAAACTCTACTGGTTGCCCCCTCTTCCATGCTTAGTGCTGTGATTTTTATTTCCTTTTGCCATTTTTAAACTAGTGTGGTCAGTGTTAAAATGGGACTCTTCTTGTCTCATTCAGTTTGAGCAAATCACCGGTATGATAGATTCCTAGCAAGACTAGGAATACAGAGTTTATAAAGACCACCACATGCAGAGTTTATAAAGAAAATGTGCAGGGAATGTTCCATTTCAAGAATATGAGGGAAGAAAAAGGAAGACAGTATTTGAGAGAGTTTCTTTGGAGATAGTCTTATTCAGAATCCTAACCCACTTGCCTACAGGCCAGCCCTAGAAGGACCGGGGCCACAGTGCGCAAGAGGGAGAGTGAGGAGCAGAGAAAGAGAAGCTGACCAGCCTTCTAACCCTACTCCCTCTTTTTTCCTCCTACTGTCAGTAGGAGCCCCGGGAAGCAGCTGACCCCCAGCCACTCTGCTTTGCATTCTCTCATGGGAAGGCTTTGGATCTGGGGAGCTTGCCCTTCATCTTCTGTCCTCCACAAACCTGCTCTGTCTCCAGATCTCCAGTCTTCCTTTCTCTCCCACCCCACCTCTTCCATTTCCAACTTGCATTCCTTGCCTCTCCCCTCTCTTTCTTACTACAGATAATGCCAGCCTCACATTGGTAAATTCTCATGGCCATTTATAAAGGACCATTACATTCTTTTCTCTTTCTGCTTTTTTCAACAAACAGCACTACAGAATGTGATGGTGGATCTCAGGGGACAATAAGGACACACAAGGACAAACAGTGTGGTCAAGCTCCAAGAGAGAACAGCCTGAAGGATGGACTCCAAATTCAGCACAGAGGTGCCCAGAGGGCTTCCCAGGAGCTAAGTTGTGAGGAAGAGCAGAGTTGGTCAGGGGAAGGGGATTTGGGAGGAGTTTTCAGGCCAGAGAGAGCATTGTATGCAGTTTAGAGACACCCCACCCAAGTCAGTGCCAGAATGTCTGGGGGCTACATTCTGGGTGTAGGGAACTGGGGCACTTGTCATGAAGCTGGGTTCACATAGCTCTTTACTTTCTTTGATCTCACAGGTCCACAAAATAACCAAGTTTTCTAAAGGCATTTGGAGTCCTACCATACAAAATACTGAGAAAACCTCCATTGTCATATGATTGTCTCTGTTGGGGTGGATTGGGATGGTTTGTGGATGTGAGGAACTTGAGACCTGCCATGGCTCGTCCGTGACCTGGAAAGGAGATGCCAGAATAGCAGATGGGCCAGCTAATGAGCCAGATGTGGGACCTGACTGTGGGTGGCACTGGGGCCCGCTCTGCTGGAAGGAGGCTGGGCTGGGAGCCACACACACACACTCATGATTCCTGATAGCTCTGGGACCTTGGGAAAATCCCATAGCCACCCCAAGTGTCTGCCTGAGAGTGGGTATAGTGGTGCTAATATAGTGGGTCTGGGGCTTTGATAGGCTTCAGTGTGATGATGTCTAACAACACTCTTGCACTCTTCCATGGGAGCACCCGAGTACCCAGTGGAGTGAGGGTCCCTGGAAAGCATGGGAATTCTCAGTCTCCTGCTCTATCTAAATTCAAGGAAGTTTGCTTTTGCTTTATATTACATCTGTGCTTAACATTAAAAAAATTATATTACCTAATTTTGCCCCCTCTCAAATCTTTGAGCAAAAACTGATGTCAGAATGCCCTGGGCACAGAGATGGAGCAGGGGCACAGGGCCCTGGGGGATGGGCAGCTCAGTCTAGGAAGCTGAGTGATGGGAGAGCCTTGCTTGGTAAGCCACGAAACACCAGATGCCTGTGGCCGACTGGTTTATTGCTACAACCCAGAAGAGAGAAGGTGTGAGAGTGAGAGACTTACCAGGATTCCCTGAGAAAGCGGAACAGGTGCCCAGATGGGTGGATCAGTTAGGCTTCCTAGGGAGGTATGGCCAGACCTTAGGGGATGGTACAGATCTCCTTTTCTGCCCACCCAGGATTCCCAGCCCTCCTAGGGCTGACATGGCCTCCCTGTGCTGGGCCTGCGGAGCAATCTGGCAGTTTCATTTCCTGGTGATGAGAATGTTGTCACATCTGCCAGCCACCAAGCCCTGGGACCAAACTCATGCTGTTCCTTTCAGCTGCAGTAGTGTGCTCATGTGAGAGAGGCAGGCTGGCTCTGTGTGGCCTAGGAAGGCTGAGTTAGGTTCCTGGGAGCCATGCATGGAGGCTGATTTGAGTTACCACAAGGTATATTTGCCCTAAGGGGTAATGGCCATATGGGGCAGGGCCTAGCCAGACCCTAGAATCTCCACCTGGCTTCTTCCCAGGCCCTGTGAGCTATGAGGTCTGTGACTCGTGGTGGGACACAGAAGAGGCATGAGGTATTCATGTTTCTTCCCCAGGCAAGTACCTAAGATCTCAGTGCAAAGAGTTCCTTTCCTTCTCCAGGCTTTCTGTAAGCCTTCTGGCTAAGAGAGCTGGGTTTCTAGCTGCAGAAAACTGCAGATTGGAGGACATTGGCCCACGTAAGTGGAGGGTTGCCACAGGGAGCCAGGTACCAGTGTGAGCAGTGATGGAGCCTGAAGTGAGACAGAGAGAAGGCATGAGGAGGGAGCATCTGCAGGGTGTGGGGTGGATTAGATGAGGGAGGAAAGAGGGCTAGTATTGGAAAACCTCTCTTGCTCATCCACTCTTGCCCAGAAGGTTTTCATAGTAATCCGGAGGATGTTGCACGTTAATCCCACTTTCATGTTCTTTTAAAACCTGATGAGAATAATTAACTTTGCAGTGTACAACTTGTACCTTTACTTGGAACCAAATTTCCCATCCTGTGCTTGGCTCCCTGGCTGTGGCAGGGTATCATAGGTCTTTCTGGGCTTCTTTGTCCCAGCTGTCATAGCCTTGATGGGCCCTGCTACATTCTTTCCATAGAGGATCAAGGACTTTTCATCACCATCAGTGCTACCACCACCACCATCACCAACCACCTACCCTCACTGCCTCCACTCCCCTAACCTGCTCCACTCCCCCACCATCTTTGTCATCAACGTTGTCTCCTCCACTAGTACCATGAACCATCACCATTGTCAGTTCTACTACCACCCACCACACTACCCCCATCCTCAGGACCACGGCACCATCGTTATCACTGCTCATTACATCCCATGCTGTGGGAAGCCCTCTCTAACTGATGCCTTAGTTGGCATTTCTCTGTTCTCTTACCTGTTCTAGAATTCTGGGCCTCCTATTGGTCCAAAGCCTTGCCAGGAAGCCCACATTTGTCCCTTGCTTCCAAAAGTAGGAGATCTCTCAGAGTATTTGTTTCCCCCCACTTTTAGGAAGAGATAAGAATGTTCCAAATGCATGACAAGTTGTTTATTTGACTGGATTAAAATGCAAAACAACTGGTTCCACTAGTTTCTTTACAAATTGCTTTGGCATAACTAAAGGAACCATAGCCAGCCCTTCTCTCATATTTCAATTAGCAACAATCACACATATTGAGCAGGAGTCTTTATTAACTGGTTTTCACAGTCATAAAAGGCTACCTTGTCCCATCTGTCTTCCCCTGTGAAAGGCCCATCTCAGTGCCTGGGGCAAAGGAGGAAAACTTCTCTGGTGCCCATGTCAAGGGCACTTTTTATACTCTTCATGGAGGCTGAATCAATGGGACGGAATTTCAGGTTCTCCACCTTAGCCTTCAGATGTTATTCCCAAGAACTAGACCAGTTCCTTGAAGTGCTGTTTACATTTGAATTTGCATTCACGTGGGATAACTGGCTCTCTGCAGTTGTTAGGCAGACTGGCTGTAAGCCAATGAGTTATTCCGGCATGGCCTTGATATTTCCCATCATAGGTTATTACTGTTTATTTGTTTAATATGTATTCTGTTCTGCAACTTGACCTTTTCATATTCTGCTGTGCACTGGTGATCTTTCTATCTCACTGGTCTTGTGAAACTTTTACATTTCAACCAGTCAGATGGGAGTATAGTGGTATCTTATTGTGGTGATTACTAATGAGGTTGAACACCTTGGTAACTATTGGTCATTTGGGTATCCTCTTCTAAATACCTGTTCAACCCTTATGCTCATTTTTCTATTATTTGTCTGCCTTTTTCTTTATGAATTTTAGGAATTCTTTACATATCAGATATATAGCTCTTTGTCAGTTACATATTTTACAAATAGTTTCTCATACTTTGTGCTTGCCTCTTCACTGCCTTGATAAGGCATCTTTTGATGAACAAATTATTTTCCTTAATGTAGTCAAATGTATCAGTCTTTACCTTTGTGGTAGTGGTTTTATGCCTTATTTTTTTTTTTAAGAGTTTATTTATTTATATGAGAGAGATTGAGAGTATGAGCAGGAATTCCAGTGTGAGACTGGATCCCAGGACCCTGACATCATGACCTGAGCCAAAGGTAGACGCTTAACTGACTGAGCCACCCAGATGCCCCTTTATTGCCTTATTTTAAAATAAAATCTTTATCCTTCAGTTAAAAGATATTCTTTCTATATAATCTTCTAAAATCTTCATTGTTTCAAGTTTAACATTTAGGTCCATAGTCCACCTGGAATTGACTTTTGTTCATGTTTTGATACAGGAGTTGAATTTCATATGGGTGTTTTATAGTTCCACAATAATTTATCAAAAAGGCCATTCATTCTCATTGTTCTTCAGGGAGATTATTGTCTTACAAGTGTTAATGAGTTGTGTATTCACACTGTACTACAATTGCTTTTTAGCATCTTAATATCTGATAGGGCAAGCTTTTCCACTTTAAGAGATCTTAGCTCTTAGACCTTTGTATTTCTCTATATATTTTAGAATCAGTTTATCAAGTTCCACAAACAAAATTAAAAACATATTGTACGTTTTGATTGGGAATACATGAATCTAGAGATCAAATTAGAGAGAATGGCATCCTTTTACTTCAGATATTTCTTCTGTTTCTTCTCCTTCTGGTATTCTCATTACACGTATGTTACACCCTTCATGATTGCCCCACAATTCTTGGATATTCTAGGGTGCTTTATTTTTTATTCTTTTTACTTTTTGCTTTTTAGTGTAGGAAGTTTCTATTAACATATTTTCAAGCTCACTGATTCTTTCCTTGGTCATGTCCAGTCTACTGCTGTTAGAATGCTTTTGATTTCTTGCATTTCCTTTTGATTCTATCTTAGAGTTTCCATCTCTCTGCTTATATTACCCATCTTTTCTTACCTGTTATCCTTTTTTTCCATTAGAGCCTTAGGCATAGTAATCGTTATTTTAAATTTCCAGTCTGATAATCTCAAAATCTCTACCATATCTGAGTCTGGTTCGGGTGTTTTCTTTGTCTTTTCAGACTGTGTTTTTTGCCTTGTACCATGACTTGGAATTGTTTTTGAAAGCCGGACGTGATGCATTGTGTAAGAGGAACTGATAGGGCATTAGTATGAGGTGTTAGTTATGTTGATATGGCCAAGAGTTAGGCTGTATTTACTGCTTGCTGTACTTGTGGTGTCAGAGGATAAAATTTCTTCTAGTGTTCTTGTTTTTGTCTCCCCTGTTGTCTTTGGGTTTCCCTAGAGATTCCTTCAAGAGGATCTGAGGCTTGCAGTCTTTTAGCTGTAATTCTGTTACTGTACAGGGGTTCTGTTGATGCAGTGGTAAGGTGTGGGGAAAGGGAGAACACTTATAGTCCTATGATTAGCTCTCAGTCTTTTAGTAGATCTGTGGTCCTGGGCTTCACAAGTGCATCTTAGCTCCCTTACACCTTAAGTGAGACAGGAAGGGTAGAGGGACTGGCTTTGGGTATTTCTCTTTCCCCATGTCAGTTAGGCTTTGGCAAAACTCAAGTCATTAGGCTCTAGCAAAATAGTTTCCCTTGAGGGCAGACCATTTTAAGGAGAACAGAGAACTCTGGGCATATTCCAGAATGGTTACTTTTCCCCTCCGCACTGCCAGAAGCACAAGGGGACCCTTCTCCAATGTTCCTAGTGAGAGCCTGATAAGCTCCTAGGGGTAAAGCTCATGAAAGTGCTGTGTGGGGATCCCAAGACTGCCCCCTCTAGAGTTCTTAACTCTCCAGCTTGTCAGTGCTGAGCTTCCAGGAATTTGTCAATTATTGTTTAAGTGTTCCTACCAGTCCTGGCTCCAGCTATGGACTTTTGCTGCTGGGATTCTTCTGGGAGGCTATGGTTCTCTGTATCTGTTTCTCCATTTTTCAGGGCAGCCATTCACCCTATGACCTCAATTCTCTGTGGATCTAACAGTTGTTGATTTTCAGCTTGTTCAACTTTTTTCTTGTGTGAAGATGGGGGTGATAACTTCTAAACTTTCTGCCAAACCAGAAACTGGAAGTCCATCCTTTCAATAGAAGTTTTTAGCCAGTGATCATGACATTTCTTTTTAGGTCTTTTGATATTCTCTTAACAAATTTTTGTCATTTTTTATGAAGAGGTCTTGCAAATACTCTGTTAGATTTATTCCTAGGCACTTGATATTTGTTCATGTTATTGTAAATGTATCTTCTCTTAAAATTTAATTTTCTAACTATTGCTGATACAGAGAAATATTTATTTTTAACAACTTTACTGAGATATTTGTATAACATAATATTCATCTATTTAAATAATGAACATTATAACAGCTCAATGATTTTGTGCAGCCATTACCATAATATAATTTTAGAACACATTCATAGTCCCAGAAAGAAACCTTGTACCCATTACCAGTCATTCCCCATTCTTTCTCCTGCCCACATAGGCAACCACTCATTTACTTTTGTCTCTACAGATTTGTCTCCTCTTGACATTTCATATAAATGGGATCATACAACATGTGGTCTTTTGTGACTGGCTTCTGTCACATAACATGTTTTCAAGGTTCATACATGTTGTCTCATGTATCAGTATTTCATTCCTTTTTATAGCTGAATAATATTTTATTCTGTGGATATATCGCATTTTGTTTATTCAGTCATCTTTTGGTGGACATTTGGGTTATTTGCAGTTTTGGATACTGAAATAGTGTTGCCACAAGCATTTGTGTGCAAGTTTTTCTGTGGGCATTTTATTTCTCTTGGGTAGATACACAAGGAGTGGAATTGCTGGGCCATGTGGTAACTCTTTGGTCAGCATTTTGGAGAACTTCCAAACTGTTTTCCAAAGTGACTCCATCATGTTACATTCCCATTAGCAATATATGAGGGTTCCAGTTTCTTCACATCCTTGTTATTATCTTTCTTTTTGCCATTACTTTATTTTTTTAATTTTATTTATTTTATTTAAAAAATTTTAATTCCAGTTTAGTTAACATACAGTATTATGTTAGTTTCAGGTGTACAATATAGTAATTTCATCAATTCTATACATTACTCAGTGCTCCTGATGAGAAGTGTACTCTTAATCCTCATCACTTATTTCATCCATCCCCCCACCCCTCTTCCCTCTGATAACTATCAGTTTGTTCTCTATAGTTAACAGTCTGTTTTTTTGCTTTGTCTCTTTTTTTCTTTGTTCATTTGTTTTGTCTCTTAAATTCCACATATGAGTAAAATCGTATGGTCTTTGTCTGTCTCTGATTGACTTATTTTGCTTAGCATTATACTCTCTAGATCCATCCATGTTGTTGCAAATGGCAAGATTTTATTTTTTTTTATGGCTAAGTAATATTCCATTGTATATATATATATATATCTATATGGATATATATCTATATCTATATATATCTCACATCTTCTTTATCTGGTCATCTATCATTGGACACTTGGGCTGCTCCTATAATTTGGCTATTGTAAATAATGCTGCAATAAATACAGGAGTGCATACATCTTTTTGAATTAGTGTTTTTGTATTCTTTGGGTAAATACCCAGTAGTGGAATTAGTGGATCATGTGATAATTCAATTTTTAATTTTTTGAGCAACCTCTATACTGTTATCCATGGTGGCTGCGCCAGTTTGCATTCCCACCAACAGTGCATGAAGATTCCTTTTTCTCCTCATCCTTGCCAACATTTATGCTTCTGATTTTAGCCGTTCTGACAGGTGTGAGGTGGTTTTGATTTGCACTTCCCTGATGATGAGTGATGTCGAGCATCTTTTCATGTGTCTAATGGCCATCTGTATGTCTTTGGAGAAATGTTCGTTCATGTCTTCTGCTTATTTTTTAATTAGATTATTTGTTTCTGGGGTATTGGGTTGTAGGAGTTCTTTATATATTCTACATCCTCACCAATACTTGTTATTTTCTGTTTTTTTTTTTTTCTTTTTTTGATAGTCAGCATTCTAATGCCTATGGGTGATATCTCACTGTGGTTTTGATTTGCATTTCTCTGATGATTAATGATGTTGAACATCTTTTCATATGTTTGTTGGCCATTGTGCATTATCTCTAGAGAAATGTCTATTCAAGTTCTTTGCCCATTTTTAAATTGGGTTATTTGATTTTTTTCATGTTGAGTTGTAGGAGTTCTTTATATATTCTGGATACTAGACCCTTATCAGATAATATGATTTGCAAATATTTCTTCCATTCTGTAGGTTGTCTTTTCATTCTGTTGATTATGTCCTTTGATGCACAAAAGTTTTAAACTTGGAGGTAATCCCATTTGTCTATTTTTCCTTTTGTTGCCTGTTCTTTTGATGTCATATTTAAGAAATCATTGCCGAGTCCAATGTCAGGAAGCTTTTCCCTAATGTTTCCTTCTAGAATTTTTATAGTTTTAGGTACATTTAGGTATTTAAACCATTTTGAGTTAATTTTTTATCTGACATAAGATAAGGGTTCAACTTTATTTTTTTACATGTGGAGATTCAGTTTTTCCACCACCATTTGTTGAATAAACTGTCCCTTCCCCACTGTCTGGTCTTGGCACCCTTGTCTAAGATCATTTGACCATATATATGAGCATTTATTTCTGGGTTCTCTATTCATTAATTTATGTGTCTGACTTTATGCCAGTATCACACTTTTGATTACTATAGTTTTATAATATGTTTTGAAATCAGAATTATGAGAGCTCCAACTTTGTTTTTCTTTTTCAGAATTGTTAAGCTATTCATAGTCTCTTGAGATTACATATGAGTTTAGGATGTATTTTTCTATTTCTCCAAAAATGCTGCTTGGGATTTTGGTAAGGATACATTGAATCTATAGATTGCTTTGGGCAGTATAAACATCTTAAGTTTTCTAATTCGTGAACATGAATTTGTTTATGTCATGTTTAATTTTTTCAGCAGTGTTTTGTAGTTTATGGTGTACAAGTCTTTCACCTCCTTGGTTAGGTTTATTACTAGATATTTTATTCTTGATGCTATTGTAAAAGGAATTGTTTTTTAAATTTCTTTTCAGATAGCTCATTAGTATATAGAAATGCAACTGATTTTTGTGTGTTGGAGTTTGTATTCTGCAACTTTGCTGAATTTGTTTATTAGTTCTAGCTTTTTGGGGGAATGTGTATGGAATGTTTAGGGTTTCTACACATAAGAACATACATATCATCTGAGAACAAAGATAATTTTACTTCTTTCTTTCCAATTTCGATGCCTCTTATTTCTTTTTCTTGACTAATTGGTCTGCCTAAGACTTCCAATACAATGTTGAACAAATGTGGTCAGAGTGGGCATGCTTGCTTTGTTCCTGATCTTAGAGGAAAAACTTTTTAAGTTTTTCACCATTGAGTACGATGTTTGCTGTGGGCTTATAATAAATGGCCTTTGTTATGTTTCAGTAATTTCTTTCTATTCCTAGTTTGTTGCATATTTTTTTTATCATGAAAAGGTGTCAAGCTAGTCCAATGTTTTTTCTGTATCAGTTGAGATACTAACTGATACTTTGCTTCTGCTAGCTTTGGGTTTAGTTGTTTTTGTCCTTCATTTTGTTAATGTGATCTATTACATTGATTGATTTTTGTATGTTGAACCATCCATCCTTGCATTTAAGGCATAAATCCCATTTGGTCATGGTGTATAATGCTCTTAATGTGCCTTTGAATTCAGTTTACTAGTATTTTGTTGATCAGGGATATTAGTCTGTACTTTTCTTATAGTGGGTTTATCTGGCTTTGGTATCAGGGTAATGCTGGCTTCATAGAATGAACTTGGAAGTGTTCCCTTCTATTCAGTTGTTTGGAAGTGTTTCAGGAGAATTGGTGTTAATTTTTCCATAAATATTTGGTAGAATTCTTCAGTGAGCCATCTGGTGCTTGGCTTTTCTTTTTGAGAAGGTTTTTGATTACTGATTTAATCTTTTTACTTATTATTGTTCTGCTCAGATTTTCTGTTTCTTCATGATTCAGACTTGATACATTGTGTGTTTCTGGGAATTAATCTATTTCTTCTAAGTTATCCAGTTCATTGGTATACGATTGTTCATAGTATTTTTTTATAATCCTTTTTATTTCTGTGGCATCATTGTAATATCCCCCTTTTCATTTCTTGTTTTACTTATTTGAATCTTCTCTCTTTTTTTCTTGGTTAACCCAGCTAAGATTTTGTCAATTTTGTTAATCTTTCAAAGAACCAACTCTTAATTTCGTTTATTTTTTTATTACTTTTCTATTCTCTATTTCATTTATCTCTTCTCTAATCTTTAGTATTTCCTTGCTTCTGCTAGCTCTGGGTTTAGTTGTGGGGTTTGTTTGTTTGCTTACTTTCTTTAGGTATAAATTTAGGATGTTGAAATGAAATCTTTCATAATGTACACATTTAACATTTAAAACCATGTAACTTCCCCCTTAGCACTGCTTTCACTGTATCCTGTATGTTTTGTTATGTTGTGTTTGCATTTTTATTTATGTCAAGGTATTTTCTGATTTCTCTTGTGGCTTATTCTTTGGTAGTTGAATATTGTGTTAATTTCCACACATTTTTGAAGTTTTCTGTTTCCCTTTGCTCTTGATTTTTAGTTTCATTCTATTGGCGATTGGAAAAGATATTTGTATAATTTCGATGTTGAATTTGTTAAGACTTGTTTTGTGGCCTGATATGTGGTCTGTTGTGGAGCATGTTCCACGTGCACTTGAGAAGAACGTACGTTCTCTTTTATCGGGTGGAATGTTCTGTGTATGTCTGTTAGGTCTGTAGTGTGGTTCAAATTCTCTGTTTTCATTTTGACCTCTCTATGTCATTGCTTTTTATTTTAAGCCACATGATCTGCCAATTTCTAAGAAATTTGAGAGAAACCAATGAATATTTCTGGGCCTTTTATATCGACCAGTTTTTATTTCATATATGGCAAAACATATTGTTTAGTGCTCACAGTTTAGTTCATGACTGCCATGTTTTCTTTTTAATAAGAGGTATCATCCTCATATCATACCTCTTATCAAATATCCTTCTCTGTCCCAGTTTGTGATTTTTACTTTAAATTCTGTTTTGACTGATACTGATACTCTATACCTACTTTCTTCTTATAAGCATTTGCATGATACGTCTTTACCCATACTTCTACTTCCTGCAATGTTTTAGTGTGCTATATTTTTTAAAAGAGTGTCATTTTTTAAAGTATAATCTGACAGGCTTTTTAAAATAGGTGAATTTATCCCTATTACATTTATTGTGATTATTGAGAACTCATCACATTTATTGATTCCTACCAACCACAGACCACCAGAAACACTTTTGTGGTCAAACAAAGTTGTGTTTCAAAGGTTCCCCATGCTCTACAACAGACCACATATCAGGGTGTAGTCTCCCTTGTCACAACAGACCAATAACTTTGTTCAACTAGCAGTATGTTCCTGGTGGTCTTTGACATCAACCTAGTAAAGAGCTGTGTGTGTGTATCTTTCTCTCCTATCTCTATCCCTATTTCTGTCTCTGTCCCAAATCATGCTATCTCTCCAAATGTGTCCTGCTACATAGCTACCTTGAGTCTGCTTCAATTTCTTTGTCCCTACCCCCATAACTCTGTTTCTGTCTCTGTGTCTGTCTCTGTTATGCGTGTGTACACACACACACACACACACAGACACACACACACACACACACACACACTTAATTTGACTCTACCACATTTACTTCAGCCAGATTTATTGGCCAGAACAATGACTGCCCTCTGAGCTTGGGACTGGGGGGTGAGCAAAGATGTTTCAAGAGTTTTGCTAATGTGAAAGTAAAGAATGGTCACAAGTGCCATCTCCCATCTTGATTGTTTTTGATAGTTGATGACCCTGTAACAATATGGGTTTCATCACATGCTTATTGCTTGAATTTGATTAATCTGTATAATTAGGATAAAAACAATACTGTTTGTACTTTCTTTCCTATCTTCTCTTCCTTCTACAGCTCTAGACCTCGTGTGTTACAGAGCCAGCACTTTGACTTGTGATCTTTGAAACACCCTTTGTGTGTTAAGTAATCAAGAGTCAGACTGGAAGGAAGAGCGTGGGCATTTGGGGGAGATGAGAGGAGGCCTTGGACCAGAAACCAACATGGAGTGGCTTTACTAAGCTCTCCCACCCATATCTAGTCATCATTAAAAATGCCTTCCATCTACACTGTACACTCACAAATACTGTCTCCTGCTTTTTGAAACAACCCTGTGAGGTAGATAGGGAAATATGAATGTATCCATTTTATTGATTAGAGAATTGTGATTGGATGTACGCCTTGTCCATTCACTATGCATGCCTACTGTGTGCCTCATTATGTGCCAAGCCTTAGTGTTCAGGGATGAATTGAGCATACTGGCTGTCTGGAGAAGCTAGGTGTGGTGAGGGAGGCAGACCATCAAAGGTCCACAGGAATGATCAGGGCTAACACAGACGGCAGGTGATGCTGGGAGTAGAGGGATGGTGGTGGAGGATAGGAGGATGGGCAGACTGAGCCCCAGTCCCTCACTCAGGGATCCAGGAGGGCTGTGAGCAGGACCTTAAAGGGTGATATAGTGTCACAGGAGAAAAGGAGGATGGGCAGGAAAGTGTTTAGGCAGAGGGCACAGCAAATGTGGGATGGAACGGGAGGTGGGGGTGGGTTCAGGTGCTTATAGGAAATGGTGGGAGGCAAGGCAGAGAGAGGCTGAGGTCACCAAGCTGGTGAGCTACAGCTAGTGCTGGAGCCCCGGGTGTCTGTCCCCAGTCTCCTGGCCTGTGCACTCCGATAGTCTCTGTCTTTAGGTGTGTTCAGAAAGATTCCAGGTGTATTCTTCACTCAATCTCCATCCTCCTTTCTATGCTCACTCCCCCTGTCCTAGTGCTCTCCCCTAGTTCTAGGGCCAGTCCTGCCCCTCAACATTTTGGGTTAATATATAATAAAGTCCCTTGGATTACTTAAGCCCCATGAGTCACGTTTTTGTTTGTCTTTGTCACTTGCTGCCAAAAGAGTCACGAGAAACCTCTGGACAAGTACCTGAGACCCTCTAGGGCAAGCCATTTTGAGAACATCTGAATGGAGAAGGAGGCTTAGGCCTCAAGGTCCAAGTGAATCTAAGATGTCTGGGCATGCAGAACAGGCCCAGGTAACTCCCCAGCCCCACTGCAGGAGTGGAAGAGGTGAAACAGAAAGCACAGTGTGGCCAGACCCACCTAGGAGGAAGAAGTGCTTAGGTTTGCTGGAGGGAGTAGAGTGGGGAGCGTGCAGCCAAAGTTGACCTTGAAGACCAATGAATATTCTGAGTTCTGACCAGTCAGAATGATAAGTCTGTCTCTTTTTGAAGGGCTAATAATTAGGGAGAAGACGAAGAGGGTTTAAAAAAAAAAAAAGCTCAGAAAAGGTCCCCAACCAGAATTTGTTTTAAGGGAAGAGAGGTTGAGGGGATGCCTGGCTGGCTCAGTAGATGAAGCATGCGACTCTTCACCTTAGGGTTATGAGTTCAAGCCCCATCTTGGGTATGGAGCCTACTTAAAAATTTAAAAATAAAATATGTTAAGGGAAGGGAGATTGGACCAGAGAGGCTGAGGGGTGGGTATCAGTAGAGATCTGGGTTCTGTGAGCACCAGGGCCAAGCCTCCCAGAGAATACCTCTCTAAATGGGGACCCCTGGCCCCTTTACCCTGGCTGTGGCCCTGTTGCCCACCAGTGGCATTTGGCTAACCTCAGGGAAGGCCCTGTGTACTCCTGTCTTTGGAAGGAGGCCTTGCTATACTAGCTGCCTGCTTTGCTCTCTCTTAGGCTTGTTATTCACAGTGTGGTTTGCAGTCTGGCAGCATCAGCATAACCTAAGAGTTCCTGAATTAGAATCTGCATTTTAACAAGAGCCACAGGTGATTTGTCTGCATGTTAAAATTCAGAATGCACTACCCTGGAATACCTTTGGGGTTTGCTGCATGTGGCCCTGTTTTTGTCTTTTGGGGTTTTTTGTTTGGTTTGTTTGTTTTAGCTCAGGTTTCCCATGGGAACCTTTTCTCAGCAGGCTAAGATAGAGCCAGTCTCCTCTGTGTGTGTAGGAAGGTGTCTTTTCAGGGGCATCAGGCTTTGAGGTGGGCCTTTGGAGGGGACCAACAGGTGCTTGCACCAGAATGAAACTGGCTGAGAGAGGCCAGAGGGGTAAGAAAGGATGGTTGTGGGGAAAGGGCCATGGTCCCAGGGGCCAGAGTGATGGGCAGCCTCCCAGCTGCCGCCTGCTCCCCCAGGAGACACCCCAGGCCTCAGTCTGAAGACAGCCCCCCTCCCTCCATGCCCCAGGGGGACTTTTTCAAACACAACTCCTTACCCTTGTTCAAGATGTTGGTCAGGGCTTGGGTGCCATGTAAGAGACAGAAGACAGAAGCCAGTCCAGCTTCAAGTTTCATGAAGAGATTTGACTGGTGTCCACCACGTCACAGTAGTAAAGCTGTAGTAAAGCTCTCCTCTCAAGGGAGACCCCAAAGCTCAAAGGCTTCTCTATGTTATAAAAGCCCCTTCTGCCACTGAATCGTGTTGAAACCAGTTTCACCTCCACCCTCATCACCACATCCATGGGTATTACTGGGGAAATCTGTTAGGTCAGGTGCACAAGAGCCCCAGCTCCATGTGCCAGAGGAGAGATGGGAACACCAGTTGTCCCTGTGATGGTGGCCCCCAGGTTAGAGAAGTTTGCTTTCAGGTGGTTCCTGTGAGCTCTTGGCATCTTGTGCACAACCCAAGCAGTGAGAAGTTTCCAGATCAGTCTAATCATGGCACTGAGGGACTTACAGGTCAGACACTAGAGAACTACTCTGGTGACTCCTTGGCTGTGCCCTTAACATTGGGAAACTTAGAGAAGAATGCATTTCTGTGGGGCCTCCTGAAGGGATAAGTACACATTTGGAGTCTAGAGTATGATGCCAAGCAGTTTTCATCTTTCCCGAGTTGCCTATTAGCCTTTGCACATCCGAGGCATTTTGAGAACAGCTGGGGGTAAGCTGGCTTACGCCCATCCAAGCTCTTATTGGATGCATTTCTGACACTCTCTTTGTTCTCACTATTCCCACAGTCCCCTCTGTGCTTCCCTCAGGCCCACCTATTCTCACTGCCTTTTTACTCCATCAGGCCACCAGATCCTTCAGGTTTTTCCTCTGATGGACTTATGAATGGTTGGACTGGGGAGGGGGGTATGTAGTCTTGTACAAGGAAGCAGGAGATGAAGGGCCCACCCTCTTCCTGGGCCAGGCTCATAGAGATGCATCCATAAGATAAGTTTTCATCCTTACACAGCATCCCCCAGGTACATTCCTCCTCCCGAACTGGTCCCGATCCTGTCCACTGCTGATATGGAGGCCCTCATGGTGCAGCTCTGGCAATAGACCACATGATACAAGAGAGATGATAAGCAGGACTGATAAGTGGCAGGTACATTTTATTGTTCCCTTTATCCTATCTTACTCAAGAATACCTCCTATTATCCCATTAGCCTAGTTTGTAAGGGACAGGGTCCCAGTAGGTTTGACCCCTGCCCCAGGAAGGGGATGAAAAGAAAGAAAGCTGGGGAACCCACCCTGTCCTGCCTGTCCACATAAAAATCCTGCCTTGTCACTCAAGATAAAGGTGAAGGTGAGGCATTCTTGGACAGACGGTTTTGCAGGTTACCACCCTGTAGACAGACAGCTAATTATTTGTTGGCCAATTAGCTGGAAGGTCATGAGGGTAGGGCCTGTGCAGATTGTGTTGAATCCTCTGTGCCCAACACAGTGCCTGGCGTATGGTAGGTGCTCAGTAAATTTGACAGTGGTTTAGTAGCCAAGGACCTGCTGGTTAAGAGAGGACTCTATGCTAAAGCACAAAGGGAAAAAGTATTAATTAGAGCAGTTCTGCCGCTAGATCTTCCTGCTTGGGCAGGGCCCATGATGCTTTTCTCAGTTGCAGCTGAAGCCCCTGCTCCATACAGGGCCTCACATAACCTGGCCTTAAGGGGCTGCCTGCCTTTTCCACATTGTCTCCTGCCACTCAGACATGTTCTGCTCTCTCCACACTTTTAAAGGCTGGAGACAGGCAACTTCCACAGATGAGGAATTGAGGCCCTATCTGTGTGGGTGTCCTCATTCATTGATTGAGTCACCCATTTTTTTCAATCACATTCATTTATTGAGCATGCACCCAGTGCCAGACCCTTTACTAGGTACTGGAGGTAGAGCGACAGTAAGGCCTGTCCCTGCCCCCCAGGGGTCTCAGAGTCTGGAGAGTGAGATGGACACAGATGCTGTCAGCCACAGGACTGTGCCACAGTGCTGACATTGCCCCAGCAGGATCCAGAAACACCATGAAATTGACTGTAGCAGCCTCCAATGTTAGCATGTTGTTGACTTGTACTGGATGAAGTGGGGAAGCAGGAGGCCTGGAACAGGGCGGTCAGTTCTCAGAATAGTGGGAATGTGACAACTAGAGAAGTCCAAGTGTTCTAGTCAGGGCTGTCCTGGATGCAATGAGCAGAGGCCGACTTGAATGGAGAAGCCTGGCTATGGACTTCTACGTGGAGGAGGGGATGCCCAGCTCCGTTTCAGACTAGAGTGGGCACCTGGGAGGCCAAGGTCAGAGGCTCTTCCTTGTAGCCCTCAGGGTCTAAACAACTTCCCTCCTCTCTGCTTTGCTCTGTGCTTTGGCCTGGCAACAGAACAGGTCTAGTACTAAGAGGCAGAACTGGGCATGAAAGGCCTGGTTCTGCTTCAGCTAAACACTTCCCCACTTGTGACTTGGGAGCCACACCTGCTGTTTGAGACTCATTTTTCTTCTGTGACGTGGGAAAAAGGCATGTACATAGGTATGAGGAACACAGGGCAGGACTATATGGTACAAGGGGTAGGAAAGAAGGGACCACAAAGAGCCAGAGACTTGGAGAGGAAAGGCTTCCCAGCTCAGGGGCAGCCAAGCTTGCCACAGAGCACTGGGGCACACCTGGCCACCACCTCTTCCCAGGCTTTGAGATGGTCAGTACTCTGGGAGAGTAGATAGTCGTAGGGAGGTAGTGGATGTAAAGGTAGGCACTTGGACAGTGCTGAGAAGTCAGCAAGCCATTTACTCTTCCTTACAGACACACAGGAAGACTGCATTTCCCTGTACCCCCTGCTTTTGGATGGGGCCATGTGATTAGTTCTGGCCAATGGAAGGTCGCTTCCCGGCCCAGCTCCATCGCTCATGAACTCCTCAGCTGCTGTCCTTACCTGCAGAGCAGATCTGCCTGCCTCATCTGAATGCAGAGGACCCAGCAGAGGCCTGCACAGGGAGGAGGGAGCTACAAGATGGAAGGGCTACCAACCAGGAACATTCGTTTTGTTTCCATGCATAGGGGGGAAAGGCTTTGTTGTATTAAGCCACTGAGATTAGGTTTGTCGAAGCTATTGGTCCATCCTGACAGATACAAAAATTGGGAAAGGAAGAGGAGTGTTGCTGAAATAAAATCGTGCAATATGTGTCATTGGCTTAGAATAGGGTGGTAAGCAGTGAGGAAGCTATATTGAGGGCTGGAGAAGTAGAGATCCATGTTGTTAGAGAAAAATCATTTGATAAAATGATGGCTTTTTGAAATGTGAGAGGAAGACCACACACCTAATGAGTCCTCAGTACCAGGGCAAAAGATGGGGAGTGGGGTCTTAGTTTGTGTGGATGTGATTGGCTGGGATGACATGGTATTCCAAGAATCATGTGTGTTCAGGAAAGACTCAGCTGGTGTAAAAGTAGAAATGAAAGGAAATTTGAGAGATCCCAGAAATTTGGCACCTTAAAGGGAGGGAAAGCCCAGTATTTTGAGACCCCAACTAGGAAGAGCGAAGATTTTTAAAAGGTTTGACCAATAAAGGCTCAGTAGAACTTTGTTGGATAAAGCACTCAGGGAAAACATCTTAATTTTGAGGGGCGCCTGGGTGGCTCAGTCGTTAAGCATCTGCCTTCAGCTCAGGTCATGATCCCAGGGTTCTAGGATCAAGCCCCGCATTGGGCTCTGTGCTCAGCGGGAAGCCTGCTTCTTCCTCTCCCACTCCCCCTGCTTGTGTTCCCTCTCTCCTGTCTCTCTCTCTCTCTGTTAAATAAATAAATAAATAATCTAAAAAGAAAATCTTAATTTTGGCCTTTTTGTTCAAGCTGGTAGCTGGTAGGCTGGTAGCTGCCTTTACATTGAGAGAGAGGCAAGGGAGGGGGGTGAGAAAGCACTTTGAGATTTGAGTACCAGGACCAGGAAAGAACTTTGGTGATGATTAATACCTGGAACTGAAAGCAAATAGATTAGCAATGTAGTAAGTGTCTGTAGGAATTAGTTTGTAAGCTATAGCAAGCCTGGACTAAACCAGTTTTGACTGTTCAAGACCTAAGCAGCGGTCAGAGTGGTAGTGGCGCTGCAGCAGGAGGAAATCCGGACCCCGTGTTCCTCCACACACCAAACATCCTGGAAACTCGTCTTCTCTGTCAGCAGCCAAGCCATTTGCAGGTTCCAAGGAAATGGACACACTGAACCGAACAAGTTGGAAGGCTAATAGACATTTCAGATTTACAATATCAAAAGGCAAACATTCGCAACTTCTGATTCTGACCAAAGTGGATTAACGGACCAGATTTACTTCTACCCAAAACAACTAAAAAATTAGACAAATATATAAAACAATGTCATTAAGTGAATGGATATTAGGCAATGAAGGAAGGTGATCCCTGATGGATGGGAAGCAAATTAGATGCACCCTGTGATGGCCCCAGCCTGATGCCTGGAGGGGAAGACCCAGGGAGAGCTTAGCAGTCTCCTCAAGTTAAGGTGATAGAGCTGGGAGGCCAGAGTGGCTTGACTTTGCTAGGCAGATCATCAGTAAGGAGCAGTTGCACAGAGAACTCTAGAAATCTAGAGAACGTCCCTGGAGTGTTCAGCTGAGTACTGGCCATGCACGTGTATGAGGAAATTTCATAAGGCAGGGGAAAGTATCTCCCGAAAAGGGCCAGAGGGAAAATCCCTGTAGTGCACACAGGGACAGACCTAATGCCTGTTCCCACCACCCAGAGAGGAAAATTTCATCATTCACAGGGCATCAGATAGAATATACAGGAGAGTTTGCTTCAGTAGTGGGGGAAAAGTAGCCCCAGACTAAATGCTACCTATCTAACAAAGCTCAAAACCAAGACCTAAGAGAATTAAACTGGTTCCAAGTAACCTAATCATGCCCAACAATAATCAAAACATCTTTACAGGAATACAAAAACATCTGGCACCCAACAGGGTAAAATTCCAAAATGTCTGGCATACTCTCAAAGATTGCCAGGTCTGCAAAGCATCAGAAAGATATCCACAATGAAGAGAATAATCAATCAACAGAAACTAACCCAGAGATTACATAGATAATAGAATCAGTAGGTTGGGATCTTAACACAGTTACTGAAACTATGATCCATATGCTCAGGAAGATAGATGAAAGATTGAACATGTTAAGTAGACAAAGAAGATATAAAGAATACTCAAATTGAATTTATAGCCATGAAAACTACAATGCCTGAGATGTAAAAAATACACTGGGCGTTACACAAGGCACACATTGGGGAAGACAAGATTAGTGAATTTGAAGACAGAGCAATAGAAACGACCCAAAATAAAACACAAGGAGAAGAAATACTCCAAACAAAGCATCAGCGGACTGTGGGACAGCATCAGGCATGCTAATATAAGTGTAACTGGAGTCCCTGAAGGAGAGGAGAGGGGAGAGAAGAGGTGAAAAAACATTTTTTTTCAGCTTTATTGAGATATAGTTAACATATAACATTGTATAAGTTTAATGTGCTGTTTACAGTGTGTTGTTTTGATACACATAAGTGTATCACATAAGTGTATACACAAAAATGTATATTGCAAATGATTACCAGTATGGAATTAGCTAACACCTCCATCATATGGTTACCATTTCTTTTTTTGTGCTAAGAACATTTAAGATCTGCTGTCTTAGTAACTTTCAAGTATATCATGCAGTATTGTCAACTATAATCACCATGCCGTACATTAGGTCCCCAGGACTTATCTTGAAACTAGAAGTTTGTAACCTTTGGCCAACATCTCCCCATTCCCCCACCCACCAGCCTCTGGTAACCACCATTCTGGCTTTTTTTAGATTCCATATATGAAAGGTCACACACTATTTATCTTTCTCTGCCTGACTTATTTCACTTAGTATAACGCCTTCAAGGTCCATCCGTGTTGTCTCAAATGGCAGGATTTCCTTCTATATCATGGCTGAATAGTGTTCCACTATGTGTGGATATATACCTAGAAGTAGGATTGCTGGATCATATGGTAGTTCTGCTTTTTTTTTCTTTTTTGGCCTTTTATTTTCCAAACTAGATAAAAACAATGAACTCAGATATTCAAGAAACTCAGCAAACCCCATGCAGAAGAAAACTGAAGAAAAGTACACTAAGGTATTCCATAAATTGCTTAAAACAAGAGATAAAGAGAAAATCTTAAAAGTTAAAGAGGGAAAAAAAGATGTATATTTCTCGTTGCAATAAATACAAACCAGAAATAATCTAACAACATCTTTAAAGTACTAAAAAATAAAAATTGTCACCCTAGAATTTTTTACCTAGTGAAAATATCTTGATGTGGTATGACATCATTTGAAAGTAGACTGTGACAAGTATTATATGTATGCTGTAAACTCTAAAGCAACAACTAAAACAGCATAGAGTTATTGCTTATAAGTCAACAAAGGAGAAGGAGATAAAAAATTCTAAATTGATCCAAAAGTAGGCAAAAAGAGAGAGAAAAGAGAACAAAGCACAGATGAGATTTGGCACTGTTAGAGCAGATACCCTATTCTGAATAATACAGGTTGGAAAAGTAGGCAGATGGGTGGGTATGATATAGATGGTGGGGTGGATGGAAGGTAGGCAGATGGGTAAGTGGTAAGTTGAAGGTCATGGAGTGTGTACCTTTATCCCCAGATCTTAGATTCTTCCAGAGCTGGAGGCCCTGGTTTTGGTTCCTCATACCTTGCCTGACTAATGACTGCTTAATTTCAGCTCAGTTTCTTCCCTAGGGAAGATCTGTTAAGGAGATGTACCAGAAGGGTGGATAAAATTTAGACACACAGAAAGAGAAGGGGATGGTTTTTCAGGAAAAGATAAAGCATAAACAAAGATAGTAGAGCAAAAAAAGAAAATGTTCAGAGATAGCTAGGATACCAATTAGGAATTGAATGAAGGTATAGGATCAGGAGATCAGGAGGCTATGAAAGCAAAAAAAGTTGAATGACTAACCCTAGTACAGTTACTGCAATGACTGCTATTACCGTTGGTTTATTGAGCAGTTACTGTGTTCCAGGAGCTATGCTAGAGGGGGCACCTATTTTGTATCTACCCTCTGAAGTTGGTATTATTACCCTAATGTTTATTGGCAAAGAGAGATTGATTAACATGGCTACGGACACACAGTGGGTGAATGTCTCAGCTGGAATTCAAACCCAGGCCAGGATGACTCCACTCTGGGCCTTTTGTTGCCTCATGGAAACAGCCTTCTCCCTGGGTGGACTATCTAGTAGTCTGAGAGGTCTTACTGTCTTCATAGGCCCTCTGCCTGGGGATGCTCTATTTTCTTCAGGACTTGAGATTCTTTAGAATGTAAGTCCAAAAAAGTGGGGTTGACCTGGGGTGGTCCCCCATAGTACTGGGCCTCAGAAACTGAGGAAGCAGAGAGTGGGTACCTCAAAGGGGGCACTGCTTTCTCTCGTCAGTGTGTGATCCTCACCCTGAGCAAGAGTCCCCCTCCTCCTAGGGACTCTGGAGATTGGGGGAGAGCTTTCTGTATTGGCTTTGAATCCCAGGCCTCACCAGATATATGACCCCAGACTAATCCCTTCATCATTCTGAGCCTCAGTTTCTTCATTTGTAAAAGGAGAGTATAGTTCTTAGCCCTTGGATGAGCAGGTGCAGCAAACACTCCTGAGTCATTTCAACCTTAAAACAAAACCAAACCATGAGCTGCTGGGGAGGGTGGCTGGCATCACCAGGGAATGGCCCTGGGTGCCCTGAACTCCGGGCTCCAAGATGCAGTTAGAGGAGGCTGGAGATGGGCAGCCCTTAACCTCAGACAGCACAGGGTTCTGTTCCCTGCTCTGCCACCTACTGGCTGTACTTGCACTTTGTACAAGTGCTGAACATTTCTGAGACTTGGTTTCCTCATCTCTAAAGGCGGGTAGTCATGGGGCCCACCTCAAATGGGGTATCAGGAGGACTCAATGAGCAAGTGCCTGTCGGGGCCTGGCCTGGAGCTGGGGACACAGCTGCTCTCCCGTTATTTTTGGCACAATAATACAAGGGTCCTGATGCCAGGTTGGGGGGGGGGGGTTCCTGGCATACAGGGTAAGCAGCTCCTCTCCTTGCCCCTGCCGGCCTAGGGTTTGGCTCAGCAATGCCAGGGTTGGCAACTAGAGATAGAAGCATGAGGGTAAGGCCTTTTTCTTTTGTGGCTAACGCATGTTTACTAGAGAGCAGCCACGGGTGCCAAGGGTCAGGTTTCCAAAGACCTGGGAAATGCTCTGGGGGTCTTGGAGGGAGCCCTGAAATTAGCAGTGCCTGACAAGGTCTGAGCCCCTCCTGTGACCTTTGACCAGCTCAACACTGCTTCCCGTACCCTCTTTGCCTCCCATCTCCATGGATCAGGGTTCCTAGGTGCTGCTGTTTTTGCTACTAAGAATCTTGCTTATTAAAACTTCTGTGGGGGTGCCTGGCTGGCTCAATCAGTGAAGCGTCTGCCTTTGGCTCAGGTCATGATCCCAGGGTCCTGGGATCGAGTCCCGTATTGGGCTCCCTGCTCAGCGGGGAGTGTGCTTCTCCCTCTCACTCTCCCTCTCTCTCTCAAATAAATAAATAAAATCTTTAAAAAAAAAAAAACTTCTGTGGGACCCCAGAAGGTCTCTGTTTCCTAATCTGTCAGATGGAGTGTTGGTATATCAATGATCTCTAAATTTCAGTTATTTACATATTATCTATGTGTTGGGCTATATTTGTATAGAATTTGTTCCATTATTTACTTAACACTCTCCTTTAAAAAGACCTATTAAAAAAATAAAAATAAAACCCTTAAGTGCAATTATTTTAAAAGGCAACTTCAGATATGCCTATGATAAATGGAAAACCTGACATGAATAAGAAGTGTCCATAAAAATCAATACATATGCTTTGAACAACAGTATGTGTCCTAGCCTACCTCCAGTGATCCCACATATCACACTTGGAAAATGCAGGGCTAGATCCTATGGCTCCTCCTAGCTCCATGCCTCCCTGACCTCTGTCTCTTCCTCCTTTCCGGGAACACGGCCTAGTTGGGGAGCACACCCCCACAGTCATTATTCTTTGCCCTGCTGTTATCTCTGTGGACCAACAAATCATCCTTGTGGTTTTGCAGGGTAAGGGACAGAGGTCTGGAGCTTCTGTGTCCAGAGGCCTCTGATGTTGGGACAAACAGTATAATCCAAAGAGGAAGTCCCCTTTGTTATTTAGAACCATCTAAAGAATCTCAGTCGTTCTCTGAGAAGAATAGCAGCAGAGATTACATCAGCAGCCTGTCCTCAGGCCCCATGAGACACAGGCATCCCCCGTTCCTGTCCCCTGGGCAGCTATAAAGAGACATAGAGCACACCCTCACTTGGGGACTAACAGCTGCCCTCACTTTCTGAGGCCCAAGAATGTCAGGAAGACCAGGGCAGGAAGGCAGAAGCCAGGGATATGTGTGTGCTTACTAGGTCACGTCCAGAGCAGAGAGGGGGCCCACAGAGCTGGGGGGAGGGGGGCCTTATTTGTTGCAAGTATAACATCTAATATGGATTGAGGCCTGGGATATGTTCAGGCCTTGTCAGAATGATCTCACCGGGCTTTATCTCTTTCATAGAAAGATTGGTTTGAGAAGGAGAGCTGGTGAGGGGCAGAAGGGCTCCAACCCGGGACTGTTGGAACAGCAGTGCTGCTACCTTGCTTTCCTGAGCAGTGTCTCCTGAGCAGTGACCTCTCTCTTCCCATCATTTCTTGCTATTACTTCCTTATCCATCCCCTCTTCATTTATTAAAATAATGATTGACAATTTATTGTATGCCAAGCACTGGACTTTGCATGAATCACAGAGAACTTCCCCTACTCTATGCTGTCTCTAGTTCTCCTATTCTCTCTTAATTTTTATTTTTTTTATTTTTTTATTTTTTTAATTTTTTTAAGATTTTTTATTTATTTATTTGACAGAGAGAGCAAGAGAGCACAAACTGGGGAACAGTAGGAGGGTGAAGGAGAAGCAGGCTCCCCGCCAAGCAGGGAGCCCGATGTGGGGCTCAATCCCAGGACCCTGGGATCATGACCTGAGCTGAAGGCAGACGCTTAACCATCTGAGCCACCCAGGCACCCCATATTCTCTCTTAATTTTTAAAAAGCAATTGTATTAGGGTATTTTTTTTTAGATACTATAGATTTACATACAATAATATGTACTCCTTTTAAGTGTATACACAAATGGATTTTTTAAAAAATGTATATACTCGGGTAGCCACAACCCAGACCAACATGTAGAACATGTGCATCACCCCCAGAAGTTCCTTCAGGTCCCTTTGCAAGCCAATCCCTCCCCTGCCCCAGGAAAGTACCAGTCTATTTCTGTCATTATAGACTAGTTTTGCCTTTTCTAGGGTTTCATATAAATGAAATCACACAATATATATTCTTTTATGTCTGGCTTCGTTTGCCCAGCATAATGTTTTAGGGATTTTGGTCCATTTTGATTGCTGAGTAATATTCTATGTTGTGCATATACTACAATTTGTTTACCCATTCATCTGTTGAGGATATCTGGGTTGTTTCAAGTTTGGGGCCTATTATGAATACAGCTTCATGAATATTTGTGTACAAGTTTTTTGTGGACATATGTTTTTATTTCTCTTAAAACCTAGGAGTGGAATTGCTAGATCATATGGCAAGTATGTGTTTTACATTACAAGAAACTGTAAAACTTTTTTTTTTTACCATTTTACATTCCCGTGATGTATGAGCAATGTCTGAGAGTTTTGGTTTCTCCACATTCTCACCAACATTTTGTGTTGTCAGTTTTTAAATTTTAACCATTCTTTTGGGTCATTGCATATATAGTGGTTTCTCATTGTTGTTTTAATCCATTATTCACTGATTACTAATGGCTTGAGCAGCATCCTTTCATGTGCTTATTGGTCATTCATAAGTTTTCTTTTATAAAGTATCTATTTAAATCTTTTGCCCATTTTTTTAAAAATTGGGTTGTGATCTTACTATTTTTTCTTTTTTAAGAGAGAGAGAGAGAGCATGCGAGTGGGGGGAGGGGAGGAGAGAGAGAGAGAGAATCCCAAACAGGCCCACACCCAGTGTAGAGCCCAATGCGAGGCCCGATCCCACAACCCCAAGATCATGATCCAAGCTGAAATCAAGAGTCAGATGCTCAATTGACTGAGCCACCCAGACACCCCTTTTTGTCATCTTACTGTTGAGTTGTGAGAGTTCTTTATATATTCTAGATACAAATTCTTTTTCTAATATACGTATTATGAATATTTTCTCTTGGTTTGTAGCTTATTTTTTCATTTTCTCAATAGTATCTGTTGCAGAGCAGAAGTTTTTAATTTTTATGAAATCTAAGTGGTCACTTTTTCTTTTATGGTTAGTGTTTTATGTATCCTGTTTAAGAAATCTTTGCTTGGGGGTGCCTGGGTGGCTCAGTCAGTTAAGTGTCTGCCTTCAGCTCAGGTCATGATCCCAGGGTCCTGGGATCAAGCCCTGCATTGGGCTCTCTGCTCCATGGGGAGTCTGCTTCTCCCTCTCCATCTGCCCCTCCCCCTGCTCGTTCTCTCTCTTTTTATCTCTCTCTCTCAAAAATAAATAAATAGAATCTTTAAAAAAAAAAAAACTTTGCTTGTCCCTAGGTCATAAAGATTTAATCCTATATTTTATTCTAGAAATTTTATAGTTTTGACTTTTACATTTAGGTCCATGCTCCAGTTCAAATTAATTTTTGTATATGATGTAAGGTAAGAATGTAAGAATTGAGGGGTTTTTTTTTTTCCCTTTACAGATATTCAATTGTTCTAGCATCATTTGTTAAAAAGATGATATCTTTTGTGGAATATTAGTGGACCATATATGAATGGGGTTATTTCTATACTATCTAATCTATTTCATTGATCTTAATCTATACCACATTTTCTTGATTACTATAGCTTTCTAGTGTATCTGAAAATCAGGTATAATATAAGTTCTCCAAATTTGTTCTTCTCTTTCAAGATTATTTTGACTTTTTACATCCTTAGTATTTCCATATAAATTTTAGTATCAGTTTGTCTATTTCTGTCAGAACAACCTGCTGGAATTTTGATTGGAATAGTACTAAGTCTATAGTTTAAACTGAAGGAGAATTGACATCTTAACAATGTAGGTCTTCCAACCCATGTACATTTTATATCTCTCTTATTTTTTTAAAGGTTTTCTTTAGTTTCTTTTAATAATATTTTGTAATTTTTAGTAAACAGGATGTGTTCATATTTTGTGAAATTTATCTCTACTTCATGTTTTGATACTATTATAATTGGTATTTTTAATAATTTCATTTTTCAATTCATTGCTGGTATATAGAAATAAAATTGATTTTTATATATTGACCTTGTGTCCTGCAACCTTTCTAAATTCTCTTATTGCTTCTAGTAACTTCTTTTGGTAGATTCCTTAAGATTTTTAACATATATGAGCATGTTGTCTACAAAATAAAGATAGTTTTGCTTTTTCCTTTCCAATCCTTATACTTTTATTTATTTTTCTTGCCTTATTACCTAGGCTAGTACCTCCAGTATTATGTTGAATAGAAGTGGTAAGAAATACATCTTAAGATCATTCGTAGTTTCTTTTTTTATTTCCCACATAATGCCATTATTAGATCTTTTGATTCTTCCTTTGAAATACATCCAGAGTCAGATGACCTCTTACATACTCTATATAGTGAGCTAGTTAAATGCGTAGACTCTAGAGCCAGAATGCCTGGGTTCAAATCTTGACTTTACCAGTTACTTACTGTGTATGTTTGGGCAGTTATCTAACCTCTTTGTCTCAGTTTTCTGATTGATATAAAGAGCATGATTATAATTATACCTACTTCATAGTTTGTTTTTTGATTTTTTTGTTTTGCTTTGCTTTGTTTCTTTGTGTAAGGATAAAGCCTTGGCTCGTGGGAAGTGCACACTGAAGGTCAGTATCAAGTTTCTGTAAGTGATCTCACACTTCCAGCTCTTCCCCTACTTCAGGCTATTCAGAAGCCAGATTGATCCTGTTAAAAGGTAATTCAGAGCATATCACTCTCAGGTTCAAAACCCTCTAGTGGTTCCCATTTCATTCAGAGTAAAAGTCAAAGACCTTACAATAGCCTACTAGTCCAGGCTGAGGAGGCTTAATGAAACCCCACACCTCACTGTTCAGACACTCCCCTCTTCAGGGAGTGGACTACAGGAAGCATAGTAGCTCAGCCGGAAGTTGCTTGAGTTGTTGGGGGCAGGTAAGGGTAGCTGCCCACTCCCATTGTGGGAGTGCCCTGCCCTCTAGGAAGTGTGTTCTTGCCCAGCCCAAACTCCCGTTCCCTCCCTGAGATAACAGGGACTTGCTACTGCACACATGCCAATCTCAAAGGCCAGACCGGTGAGCTGGAAAGGCTGGGGAGACTAGCAAGGTCAGCCTATCCAAGTTGGCTGATTTATTTATTTATTTATTTATTTATTTTTCCTTTCTTTCTCTTTCTTTCTTTCTTAAGATCTATTTATTTCTTTTTGGGGTGGGGGAGGGGCAGAGGGAGAGGGAGACAGAGAATCTCAAGCAGACTCCCTGCTAAATGCGGAGCTTGACCTGGGGCTTAATCTCACGACCCTGAGATCATGACCTGAGCCAAAATCAAGAGTCAGATGCTTAACCGACTAAGCCACCCAGGCACCCGAAGTTGGCTGATTTCTTAATGAGCCATGTATCATGTCTAGATAGTCCTAGAGTCAAAGAGGCTTCTGAGAGAGAAGGGTATCTCTGTGCCATCTGGAGGACAGGGTCCAACCTGGTGTTTGAATGTTCTAATGGGGCCCAGAGGTGGCACTGTAAGGACCCCAGAGGTGGCACTGTAAGGACTGAGTAAAAAAGTTGATAGAGCTCTGCCCTGGAGAGGCTCTGACGCTTTGACCCTCCCACAGCCACCCCCAAAGTGGCATATTGACCTGGGAGAGGGGTCTATGGTTGGGTGCCGGGGATTCAGTGATGAACAAGACCCAGCCCTGCCCTCACAGCGCTCATCATCTGGTGGAGAGACAGACATGTAAATGGCCAGTGCGGCAAGCATTGGAGCTGTAGAACTATGAGGAGGGTACCCACACAACCCTGGGGGCATGATAAGCAGTCAGGGAAGGCTTCCAGGGAAAACCACAACGCAATTTCTCAGGAATAAGTCTTCACTGATTTCTTTAGGAATGGAGACTCAGAGGATTTCCTCTCCAACAGTTTTGATAAGGCAAGTACTGTCACCCACTTCTTACTACACCTGTACTGGTATCACCCAGCCATCCTATGTGAGTCAGCATCCTTGGCTGGAAGCCAGGCCCAGAGTTGTGGTTGTCTCACCCCTAGCAGAAGGGGATGCAAAGGGGTCCTAATGGGTGTTAAGCATCCACTGTATGCCCCAAGCTGTGCTGGGCACGTTGCACGCATGGTCCCTTGTTGTATGCAGCACTGCTGTGTGAGGTCAGTATCATTACTTCCATTTTAGAGATGAACAAACTGAGGCTCAGAGGGATTCAGTTTTGTCTCAGCCATGCAGCTAAGAGGCTAAACCTGGACTTGCACACAGACCTGTCAGCCTTCAAGCATGAGTCCTTCCCACAGAACTCAGTATTTACCTTCATGCCCTCTAACACTCCTGAGCAAGGGGACAGTGATATTTGCAGTGTCTCTCTCATAGCCTCCAAGCGTTGGAAGTGTTATAGAAGCCAGGGCTATGACTCAGTGGGTTCTGTAACTGCCCCCAAACTTCACCTCACTCAGACAGACTTCTTACTCAGCCTCAAAGGGAGTCTTGGGCAGGGCAGTTCCCATGACAAAACTTTCCCCTCACCACCTGCCTAACAGGAACCAGCCCTCTGGTTGCCCAGTCACAGGGAGACAGATGGACCAACTCCCCCTCCCTAAAGATGGCTCCCCTTCTACTGCAGGTAACATGTTAGGGCCCACATTGATGTTAATGACACTCTCCTGGTATCAAGCCCTTTCTGGGTGCCAGGCCAAGTTGGGGGCCTTTCTTATATCCCTCACCTCGAATCTCTGAGGCAATCAGAATTTCCATCCTTGTTTTATAGAACAAGCATTTTATAGGCTCAGAGAGGTTAAGTTATTTTTTCAAGGTCAGTATCTAATTTGAAACCAAACTGACCCAAAGTGACCCAAACTGACCCACTCTGCCCTAGAGAAACCAGAAGTAGAAGGTAGGGAGAGGGTCAGAGATATGCTAGGAGTTCATGTGTGGTTCTAAGTGTCCCTGAGAGAGAGATTTATTGGGTAGCTGGACTCACGGGGGCTCTTTCTTGGGGACCTGGTGCTCCTCGAGATCTCATCCTCCCTGCCTATGCTGGCACACTGGGGGTATTGCCACTTTGGGGGTGGCTGTGGGAGGGTCAAAGCGTCAGAGCCTCTCCAGGGCAGAGCTCTATCAACTTTTTTACTCAGTCCCTCATCTGGGGGGATTTCCTTTTTTTTCTTTAAGATTTTATTTATTCATTTGAGAGGGAGAAAGAGAGAGAGAGAGCACAAGCAGGGGGAGAGGCAGAGGGAGAGGGAGAAGAAGACTTCCCGTTGAGCTGGGAGCCTGACATGGGGCTCTATCCCAGGACCTGGAGATCATGACCTGAGCCAAAGGCAGACGCTTAACCATCTGAGCCACCCAGGTGCCCTGGGGGGATTTCCTATTTGATGGCTCCTCCTCTCTGCAGGGGCACAGCTGGCCCAGCTGTTTGCCACAGGCAAGAGTCCTGGGGAAGCCCTTCGTTTCTTCTCACCTGGCCTGTTATCACTGTACTTCCAGCCAAACTTTCCTAGACAGAAGCTTCATTGCTGGGAGAGGGGTCTATGGCCTTGTTATCAAAGGTTTAGAAACCCTGAACCACTGACAGGTGGCTTCCTGCAAACAATGGAGCTCTTGGGGCCAGCTCTGAGGAGCCCTGAGCTCTGATGGGGATCCCCCAGGCCTTGAGCCCTGATGAAGGTCCCCTAGCCCTGAGCCCTTTTGAGGGTCCCTCAGGCATCTAGTTCTGTAACATCTTCTAAATAGGGAGGCTTTAGCTGCAGGACTGTATCTCAGGCACTGCAACTCAGCCAGGGTCTCTCATAACGTCCACTTCCTGAATAATGAATCAGTAACTGACTGGCTCTCTTCTCCCAAGTTGTCTCTCCTCCTTCTTAGTCTAGGAGTCTACCTCCCTGCCCCCCATCCTTGCCCTAGCACACTAACAGTCTCTGAGTGAGGGCCTGCTGACCATCGTTCTGCTCATTGTCTTCTGGACTCATCTTTTACTCTTTGAGTACTAGCAGACTGTACCCTCCTAGGAGGCTTTTAAGCCCATCCTTCTCCTCTGCCACATGCTGTCTTATGCTGACCCTCCTCTCTGTCCCTTCCCATTCCACGTGCAATTCTTCATTCTTTCTTCATCAGGAGCAGAGCCTGAAGAGCACTGGGAGGGCTCAAGTAGCTCCAGCCTGGCAAGCTCCCAGGAAGGCTGTTGTGGGCTGGCTATTGGGCCCTCAGGAACACACAGGAGTCTGCCTTTCTGGGTAGGGGTCGTGAAGGAAGTCTATCTGGAGACTCAAAGGAGGAAAAGTAAAGATGGCAGGGAGGACCCGTGGGGAGGAAGAGGTCAAAAATCATAGCCCGTCCCTGTAGTCTGGGAGGACTGGGACTGCCTCCTTGTGAGCAGATTTACATTAGGGCCAGGGGCTTTGCCCTTCCCATACTATGTCACATACCAAGGACTACAGGCTCGGACACAAGAGTTAGAGAGCAACGGGCAAACAGAGACAGAAGGGAGAAGGACCAACGTGAGCAAGCTGGACCCAAGAGGGCCCAATGACAGGTTTATGACACAGCCTGAGAGACAGAGTAATGGTACCTAGTGGATTCAGGGATGGGATGGGAAGCTCGGGTAGAGAAAGCTGGAACGATATCTGTGAGGGGACGTTCCTGCCTACTCCCAGTCCAGTGGGTTCCAAGCTTTCCAAATGTGTGGACCCCTTTTTTATTTTTTTTTTAATTTTTATTTGACAGAGAGAGAGACAGCGAGAGAGGGAACACAAGCAGGGGGAGAGGAAGAGGGAGGAGCAGGGAGCCCGATGCGGGGCTCGATCCCAGGACCCTGGGATCATTACCTGAGCCAAAGGCAGACACTTAACGACTGAGCCACCCAGCGCCCCGGACCCCTTTTTGATATCTAAAAATCTGATGTCTTTAACATGACTGATAGTATTTTTACTTTTTGGTGCTAAGAATTTCCAGAAAATAAATTTAAAAGCAGACTGTCTACTTAGGTACGGGCTTGGGACAAAATCTTCCTGCATGCTGTTTAGGATTCTACTCACAACCTTTAGAAAAGCAGCTTCATTTCAATATGATTAATTCCTTCTTCTCAGATTCCATGTACTGTTCTAATTCTGTCAAATACATAATTACTATGTATTTGGATTTCATTAGTTACATTATTTAAGAAGCCCAAGAATAATACCATTTTGCTTAAAAATACTTTTTTACTAATGGAAATTTTTAATCACAAAACTAAAGAAAATAGTAAAATCTCCATGTGCCCATGACCTGCTTTAATAATGAACACATGACAGATCTTGTTTCATCTCCAACCCCTCCTCCCTTCTTCCCCCTGCCTCTGGCCACCAGATTATTTTAAAGCAAATCCCAGACTCATAACATTTCATCTGTGAATACTTCAGTCTCTAAGAAGGACTCCTAACACCTAGAAGTTAACAATTATTCCTTAATATCATCAAGTATCCCATCTTGTTTAAATTCCCCAGTTGTCTCATGAAAGGCTTTTTACAGATGGGTTGTTTAAATCAGGACCCAGAGTTCACACATTGATTGCATTTGGTTCACATGTCTCTTAAGTCCTGCAATATCTAGCAGTTCTACCTCTTTTTTTTTTCCTGGTCATTTATTTATTGGAGAAACCAAGGCATCTGTTCTATAGAGTTTGCAATATTCTAGACTTTGTTGTTTGTACCCTCTTGGTATCATTCACATGTTTCTCTATTCCCTGTCTTTCCTGTGAAAGGTAGTTAAGTGTGAAGGTTAAATCAGACCATGGGCAATTTTCTATAAGAATATTTCATAAATGGCATAATTTCTTATTTTATCACAGCATGAGTCACATAATATCTGTTGTCTCTGTTTCTATGAGACATTCATTATAGATTGGTGCACTGGAGTTTTCTGTCAACATTCTAGCTAGTGGTTTTAAAAGGCAGCCATTAATGAACATTGCCTAAATACATTATTATGTTGGGATGTGCAAAATGGTGATTTTCAAATTCTGTCCACCTCTTCTGAATTTATTAGCTAAAATTCTCTGATAAAGAACTTTCCTACAGCAACTATTTAGTTACCCTGGAATATGGTTTGTGTGGGAATTACACTTTCTTTTCACCAATTTTCAAAATAATGAGCTGGTGTCCTAATAGCTGCCAAAGGTGACCGGTGAGGTGGGTGTCTAAGATCTTATGAAAACTCACCAAGTTAGCCTGCCACAGTCTCATGGATGCCAGCTTAAGGATTTTATTACTCATGGCATGGCAAGCAACATGACTTCAGTTCCCTTGTCCCAAGTCCCTTGGGGCGACACGGAGTGACCCAAGTGGATGCTGTTCATGCAGGGGGGTTGTATCGCAGTAAGGAGTCACCTTTGTCCTGGAGGGAGAACTACACATCCCCCTAAAGTTACTTGCTGCTAACATAACCCTGATAAATGGCCTGGATATAGAATGATCAGGGTCTGGCATTCTTTGCATTCCAGCAAGAACATGCAGGGATGCTCAGGGCCATGGCTGTGCCAGACAGTGTTTTTGTTTTTGTATTATTATGCGTGGGCTCAATTATTTGTAATGTATTTGATGTATTTCATTCCATTGCAGTCATTATTCTCTTTGATGCTTAAATTGTCCCATCTCTGGCTGGTGGTACTTTATTCCTGTGATCTTTTGGCATGACCCCAGTACTCTTGTGTAGCATCCTTGCTTTGACAGGATGGTGCAGGCTCACCTTGTAAATTTCCTGCTTCAGCCCTTCAGACATTTCTCCAAGAAGTTCTTTATTGGGTGATTGTAACTAGAGACTATAACCTGAGTGCTAAAAGTGCTCATTGCTACTGGATGGATCATTGCTTCTAGGTCTTTGCAGAGGACAGTTAGGAAATAGGTATTTGCTTTAAAATATAAAAATAAATTATGAGCCAATATTAATATTTCAGATTAAACTTTAAGATTACAGAATTTGACTTAAATTTAAATTTTTGTATTTGTATCTCTTTTCTCTTATACCAAAAATTTTGATTCCTATTAACACTAACATAATTAATGATTTTTTCCTACTGTATAATAGTTTCAAAATAATATTACTAATATTATCACCACGACATGATTACTGAACTAATCAACTTAAGATTTCTTTGCAGTTTATTTAGCATACGTCTTATTTGGAATACTCAGCCAAATTACTGTATTTTAAAGTTACTCTAATAATTCTCTGTATGGTTAAGCCACCAACTTGATATTCAGTTAGGTTCATTTGTCTTATTTTGTATTCAGTTTTTATGTGTATTTTCTTTTGTTCTAATTTTCTTCAATTCTTTATATTTTCATTTTTGAAAATTCTTTTATTTAATTATTTAATTAAAACTTCTACATGGTGGGGCACCTGGGTGGCTCAGCCGTTAAGCGTCTGCCTTCGGCTCAGGTCATGATCCCAGGGTCCTGGGATCGAGCCCCGCATCGGGCTCCCTGCTCCGCAGGAAGCCTGCTTCTCCCTCTCCCACTCCCCCTGCTTGTGTTCCCTCTCTCGCTGTGTCTCTCTCTGTCAAATAAAAAAAAAAAAAAAAAAAAAATCTTTAAAAAAAAAAAAAAACTTCTACATGGTTCCAAAGTCAAAACTATAAAGTAAGGTAAATTCAGATAAATTCAGCTTTCATTGTCCTTTCCTGATTCTTTTACACTCCCCCATGTGGGAAACTTTTCATTTCCTCTTCAACTGTTGTTGCCTTTGTCTTGAAATGCAGACAAATATGAATTTATTTATTTACTTATTTATATTCCCCCAGTTCACATAAAAAATAGTGTATTATACATATGATTCTACACATTGCCTTTTTCACATAACAATATATGCCCTGTGGATTTTACCAAGAATGCAGAAATTCTCCTTATTCCTTTTTATAGCTGCATAGAACTCCATTGTGTTGACATGCTATGGCTTATTAAACCAGTCCCTGATAGCCAAAAATGTGGATTTCCAGTCTATTGCTGCTATAATCAATGCTTCAGTGAAGAGTCTTACAATATGTCATTTTGGTTTTGCTAGTGTTTCTTTGGGATAGATTCCTAGAAGTAGGATTGCTGAGTAAAGGGGAAACAGTTATGTAATTTTGCTAAATATTACTTAATTTCCCTTCACGAGGTTTGTGCTATTTTGCATTCCTATCATTGCATACATTTTAAAGAGTGATGTGCCAGTTTTGTTTAAAATTTACAGTGTATCAGAAATTACATATATTTAGGGGCTCCTGGGTGGCTCAGTTAAGCATCCGACTCTTGGCTTCATGGCTTCATCTCAGATCCTGATCTCAGGGTAGTGAGATCGAGCCCTGTGTGGGGCTCTGTGCTGAGTGCGGAATCTCCTTGAGATTCTCTCTCTCCCTTTGCCCCTCCCCACCATGCACGCGTACACACACACACACACACACTCTCTCTCTCTCTCTCAAATAAATAAATAAATCTTTTTTAAAAAGAACATATATATATATATAGAGAGAGAGAGAGAGCAATTTAGATTTATGATAAAATAGAGTTAAATTTTGAGAGAGTACAGTGTTTCAAAGCATCTTAGAGTTTCTCAAGGAAAAATTTTAAATGACCAGGTGATATAAGAGACTGAAGAATGATTGTTTGGTTTATATTCATGTTGTTTCCAGTGTACCTTTCACATGAGGTACACCTGTGTCCCCATTCCTGCCTCTCCATTTATTGGCTGGGTGGCCCTGCACAAGTCACTTAACCTGTCTCATGGGGAAAACATTTGTGGAAAGTATGAGATGAGATAATGTATGAAAAGCTCTTGGCACAGAGTCTGGGGTAAGTGGATGACCATGTGGGAGAAATTATTATTATTTGACTGTTCTTGCCAGGACCACACTCCCCCTCCCTCTCCTCTGGATCTGCATCGAGGAGACAGCTATGAAAGGACCTAATGAGCAAGGAGTAGGTTGAGCAACTTTGTCCCAGTTTGCCCCAGACTTTTCTGGTTTTAGCTTTGAAAGTCCCGTGCTCTGGGAACTCCCTTACTCCTGGGCAAACTGGAACAGTTGGTCACCCTCTTGGGGAGAGAGGCCTGGGTTGAGGGCCGGAAGGTCCTCTGCCAGAGGTTAGAGACATCGCTACCCCTCTGTTCTCAGTCACATAGAACAAAACAAGCTACTCACAGAAGGAACCAAGAACTGTTTTGAAGTTAAAATAGGGACCTCATCTCGAAAGGCTAACCACCAGGGGAAGTCAGGCATGCCTGGCTCCTTTCTCTTAGTCTATGGCTAGGAATAGTTTTTTGTAAGGCCTTTGACCTTTTGGTATCAACTGTCACTGAAAGCCCCCTTGCCTGTCTCAGAGTGGTTGAAGTTAATATTTTATTGATAACAATTGTGAGGTGTATTCTAAGCCTATTAGCTATTCTAAAATATGGATTTTAATGTAATAAAAAGAAATCCTATGAAGCTGTATTTAATCTTCTCTATTCATTGGAGTAAGTCATTGTTTAATATTGATGAAGCAAGTAAGAACACTGGTATTTGGCAGCCTGAGCTTCAGGACTCATGGCAGGAATTCTCATGCTAGATTTGTGTCACTCAGCTCCAATTACTTTAACATTTTCATGAAAGAAAAATGTCTTTTCATAGACTGCAGGGTGCCCCAAGTTTGCCAAGAAATAGGCCATTTTGCCAGAGAGTTTGGGAATGTGCTGGGATCTACCGACCCACCTCCAACATTCTCGGGCTGCAGAGCTTTCCACGGAGCTCTCTGGTCCCTGCGAAGGGCCAAGGAACAGTCTCAGGCACTTTGAGGTTTTCACCCCAGTGGGCTCATAACATGAGTCATACAACCAAATCCCGTTAATTGCCTCTGAAAGTGTAACTTTTGTCCAGAATAGCCACACAGTTCAAGACCCAGGATTTCTTTGTCTCAGAGGGGACTCTGTCAGTGGGGAATGCATGCCATCTCCTGTGGCCCGTTACTCACTCTCCTGCTTCCTTTGATCTGCCCAGCCACCATGCCATTTGTTTACCCTGTAGTTTCAAGTGCATTGTGTTCCATCATCCCTGTGGGGAATGTTCGGCCATTTGTGGCAGCCTGGCACCTAGCAGCACCCAGTGAAGTGAATGAAGCCTCCCCACTGTGGGCAGCCCTAGTAGGGGTGATCCCAGGCATGTGCAGGATGCCCGCTCATAGCCCCAGCCCTTCCCATTGTCACGCTGATGCAGCCTAGGGTGGATACCAGACCAGCGACTGGTCAACGGGACTTCCTCTCCTGGGATCTTGATTCTCCAACAGAGCTATGCAAGGGCTGAATGGACATCTGGACTTGAATCCACTCAGGTGCAGCTTGGCTCTCCAGGCCCCCAGTCTCCACAGGCTCCCAGGTGTCTTCCTGCCTGTGTGCTCTGTGTACAGGCTGGAGCCTGGGGCCACAGCACATGGTTGCACTGATGCTGAGGAAGGCCGATGAGCCACCATGCTTGGGGACTTGCCTGTGAAACAATCTGCCTCCTCAGAGCCTGGGAATTAAATTTTTTTTAATTCCTTATTTTGATTAAGTAATACAGAAACCTGATAATAAAACACAGTAAAAGCAAAGTGTCTATCTGCCTCCTGTCCCCCACCCCATCCTGCCAGTGTCTTTGTTTCTGTCCAGAGCTAACCTACACATCCTTTATTATGGTGACTTTTAACATCACAAATAAGAGTCCACCTACTTACATACTGTCCCACACCCAGCTTTTTTCCCCTAACAATATATCTTAGAGTCTCAATATTTCTTTTTTTTTTCTTTAAAGACTTTATTTATTTATTTGACAGAGAGAGACAGCGAGAGAGGGAACAGGGAGGGAGAGGGAGAGGGAGAAGCAGACTCCCCACTGAGCAGGGAGCCCAATGCGGGGCTTGATCCCTGGACCCCGAGATCACGACCTGAGCCGAAGGCAGACGCTTAATGACTGAGCCACCCAGGCGCCCCGAGTCTCAATATTTCTGATGGGAAGAAGTAATTGGGTGCTTTTGTTGGAAGGAAAAAGGACCTCTTCAAAGGATTTGTTTTAAAATAAGAGGCTGGCCTCCAGGGCACTGCTGGATGGGAGCTGGGAGCAGCCTGAGTTGCTCTGGATCTTTTAGCACCACTGCCTGTTTTCTGTTGGGAGAAACTTTTGACAAAGGCCATTGAGCTATCTCATCCCAGTATGTCTTCTCCTTGTGTGTGTGAGGGCGTGTGTATGCACATGTGCATATTTCTGACGCCCACTGCCTTGTGCAGGGTGTGATAGGGTGGGGGAAGTCAGCCCTTGTCCATCTTCTGGCACTGAGCACAGGGCCTGTATGCAGTGGGTCCCTGAGAAACGGCTGATCGTCTCCTCCTGGTCCCTCAGCTTAAATCCTGTACTTTAGCCAAGACATGCCATTGTCTTCCAGCTGCCCAGCCCTTGCTCAGGAGAAGTTGTGTTGTTTCTTGTTGTATTTCAATCTTCTACCTGGAATATCTTCCTGAGTTCACTATCATCTGTTGAGGTGTGAGCATGCATTCTGGCCACGCTTCTCTGGAATGCTTTCCCTGACCAGCTGGGCCAGCCAAAGGCCACTGAAGGCAACCCTCTGTCTCACACAGGGCTGCCCCCAACCCTAACACTTACTCATACACAGCAACCCCACCCTTATTGCCATCCCAGTGCTAATATCAACATCAGCAACACAGTATTGTACATGTGGAACAGCGCTTCAATGGGGCCTGAGGGCTCCCAGCGGCACCTGAAACCAGAGGGTTCCCAACAGCCTAGGGCCTCATCTGTGGATCTGCCATCCTTCCAAGGTGAGCCATTGTCTCTGCAGCTGGGAACACTCAACGGGTAATTTCTTTTTCATGTGCTCTCCTTCCTAGTCTTTTCTTTAAACTCCTGAGAAAGAGGGAGCTGGAGACAAATATGGGAACAGATTCTATAGGCCACAGAAAGGACTTTAGATTTTGGTCCAGTGAGCTGGGAAGTGTCCTTTGGACTCTGAAATGTTCTAGAAGAGTGACAACATCACACTTACATTTTAAAAGATCATTCCGCAACTGTGTAGAGAATAGAGGGGCGAAGGCAGAAGCAGGGAGACTGGTGAGGAGGCCCCGGCAGTAACCCAGGTAGGAGAAGGTGATGCTTGAATCGGGTGGCAGCCATGGAGGTGGTGGGAGCGGTGGTCTAGTCTGAACAGAAAACTGAAGGAAGAGCCAGCAGAAGTTGTCAGTGGAGTGGGGCGGCGTGGGGGGGGGCGGTGTGTGTGGTGGGCACCAGTAGAAGCCCAGGGTTTTTGTCTTGAGCACCTGAAACGTGGGATGGGTAAAGCTGTGGGAGGGGCAGGTGCTGAGCTGCCCTTAACAGGGACAGAACCCTGTGATACCCTCTCAGTGTCACCATCTGACCCAGCAAAACAAACCTTCGCCATCACAGGCTTCAATTTCTTCTTGATACTTGGTGGTTGGAGACATAGGCTTGCGGAAAACCCAGTCTTGTTCGCCTTCTGGAGCCCACTGTGCAGTGCAGCTCCTGTGTAAGGCCTTCCGGTAGGGTAGGACGCCCAAGGGGCTCTTCTTACTCCAACAGCCTGAGGACGCCTGCTCCAGTCTTTGCAAGAACACCATCCAGAGCAAGTAAACTCAGTTGCCGTGTTTAGGCCTACATCCTCCAATTCAATAGTAGAAGATAGTTTTTAGAGCTGGCTATTTTGGTTAAGTGATGACTTTTGTTGTAAACAAATAACCCAGCCAGAGAGCCCTCAACCGCAAGACCAGGAATTCTGACCCCATCCCCCCATTGTTGTGGAGAATGTCCACTCTATGTCTTTTAAAACAATAGAGCCAGCTGAAATGTAAACAGCGCCTTTCCCCTTGGATGTCCCGCCTGGGAGATCCTTCTCCCCTCCCCCAGGGTCTCTGCAAATTGAATAGCTTCTACAAGGAGACTCTCCGTCTGAAGTCTGAGGTCAGGGCTGAGCCTAGAGCTCCTGCGTTCTTCCCAGGTAGAACCCTGGCTTTCAGTGAGAGGGCCTTTCTGGGTCTCTGCATCTGTAAGTTTGGGGAGTGGGCAGATCCTCAAGTGTCTGAGTTTCTGGACACTGTTGCTTGAGGTTTTGTTCTGGCCACTTAGCAGTGGCTTAATGGTGAACTTCAGTGGGGGTGAACCATGAGCCCAGTGTCTGTTTTGTTCATGGGTCTAGCATGGGGCTTGGCACATTATAGGTACTTGGTGAGGCGCCACTTAACAAAGACTGTGGGTCATTGAGGAGAGAGGGGCTGCCGCACCATCAGCACAGTGGCCTGGCACCTGGGTCACCCAGGTGAGGCTCCAGCAGGCACAAGTGGAGTCTGTTGATGACTCCCCTGGGGCCTGTCCTGTGCCCTGGGAAGGGATGGTGCTTTGGAAACACTCTTTAGCCTTAGAAGCTGTCGATGAGTGTGCCATGGAGGACCAGCCCCAAGCAGGCCTGAGTGAGGCTCTTTGTGGAGTGCGTGGGAGGCTGGGAGGAGCCTTCAGAGATGGATGGGAAGAAAAGAGGCCCACTCCATGCCGGGTCCTGACTGTCACTCCCTGACCAGAGGATTTGGAGAAGGGAGGTATGCCTGGGATGTCTAGAGCCTCCTTTGAAGGATCCAATCTCCTATGAATGGGTGTCTAGGATTTCCTCATATGAGAAATGACCAGCCAGGCCACGAGCATCATGGTAGCACAGGGCAGGGGCCCCCGGGACAGCGTACCTACCTTTCTGCCCTCCAAAGGGTCAGAGAGAACCTTCAGTCCCTCGAAGACATTGGGAGTAAGTCTCGCTTTCATTCAGTGAGTATTTAATGAGCGCCTACTTTGTGCCAGGCACAAAGCAGACCAAAACCCCTTCTTCTGTGGAGCCCACACTCCGCTGGGATGATAAGCTCTCTTTCCTATACATTGAGAAGTCTCACTCAGAGGGGTCTGGGCCTCTCCCTGCAGCCAAGAGGGTGGCTGAGTGGCATGGACTGGAGCTGGAAAGTCAGGCTGTCAGAAGCATCATGAGCAACAACCAGGCCAACTGGTTGCAGACTTTCTTAGCTACAGATTTTTTTTTTTTTTAAGGAATCTTACCTGGAACCGCATGTAAACACTGTTTTACTAAGCCTAACTTTATTTGTTGCCTTCCTATTTGTGGTGTGTACTTATTAAGCCAATTGGTGAGAACAATAAGGCAGTTTTGAATAACATAGCCACTTGAAATCCAGGATTATGGAAATCAATCAGAATCATGCCAACCTAAGCATCTAGCACCTTCCCACATATCAGGGTTTCTCAGCCTCAGCACTATTGACATTTATGACTAGATATTTCTTGATCGTGGGGGCCTGTCCTGTGCATTATAGGATGTTTACCACCATCCCTAGTCCCTACCTACTAGATGCAAGTAGTAACACTCCCCTCATTAGTGAAAACCAAAAATGTCTCCAGATACTGTCAGGTGTCCCTGGAAGGGGGTGGGGGTGGGAAAAATCACCCCATTTGAGAACCACTGCCATCTGTTTTGATTGAATATCAAGAAAATCCTGTTTCACATGGAGAAGTATTTATATTTGGTAAGGGTGTGTTTTGGGTTTTTTTTAAATCAGCTCTCTGGACTCTCCTAGGACCACATTTTAATTAAATAGAAGTTTTAGGGGCGCCTGGGTGGCTCAGTTGGTTAAGCGACTGCCTTCAGCTCAGGTCATGATCCTGGAGTCCCAGGATCGAGTCCCACATCGGGCTCCCTGCTCAGCAGGGAGTCTGCTTCTCCCTCTGACCCTCTTCCCTCTCGTGCTCTCTGTCTCTCATTCTCTCTTTCTCAAATAAACAAATAAAATCTTTAAAAATAAAATAAAATAAAAATAAAAAAATAGAAGTTTTATTCTAAGGTCTGTACAAAAAATAAGTTATAATAATGCAGCAGCCCAAGTTAATGTGTTGGTAGTTTTCAATGTACTAAAATTTGTATGTAACACATTTTGTGTGCATGTGTTGTTTTTATTACAATTTTGAATAGGAAAATCTTCATATTAAAAACACTCCAACCGAACGTTGGCAGATCCTAAGCCCTCTGGGAGGCAGGTTCAGAGATGCTTGTTTCACATTAGGAAGCTGCTGTGGAGAGGCCAGAGCCTGATGACAGGGAAGGTTGGGCAGGAGGACAGGGTCATGATGCCTCTCAGCTGCCCCAGAGACCCCAAGACTTCACTGGACAATGCCTGGAGGGGGCAGGGAGGGTGTACAGAGGACTGGGGGCCTCTCTAAAGAGAATCCAGAATTGAAGAGAAGAAAAATAAAGACTGATTTAGGGGGTGAGGCCTCTCACAGTTCTAAGAAATAGCCCCATAATCTCGGGGACGCAGGGCCAGGAGGTTAAACCCAAAATAATCATAATGAAAACAATCTGTTTGCACCATTTGATGCTTCCAGAAATTTTCAGGAGCAGATCCAAGGTGGAGAACCCAAGCAGAAGTGCTGCTGATTGGAACTGAGCAGGCGGAAGTGAGATGAAAGGCTGGGGGACAGCGTCTCTCCCAGGTCCCAAGGAGAAGGGCACTGGCCACCCTGGGCATGACAGAGTGCGGGCCCACAGGCTTCAGGAATAACAGCTGGCTTTAATGTCCCAGCAAAAATAGCCCTTCGCTGGAATCAGTTTTTTCTCCCTCCTCCTCCATTGGGAGCCAATTTCAGGGCTCGCTCCTGGGAAATCTGTCTCAAATACGGTGGGACAGCTGACCACAGGCTAGTGCTCACCACACCTGTGGAAACTAATAATAAAGCAAAATGTGGCAAAGGCCTGACCAGGGGACCGACGATCCCCGCTGGCTGTGTCCCCAGCTTCTGCTGCAGTTCTCAGACGGAGACTGGCGGCCAGGACGAACGCGCTGGAGCCTGGGGTGCTCAGGGTCCCCCCCCCCCCCCTGGTCAGGGTGCTCTGAGCACCTTTCTCCCCTTTCCCTTCACCACAGTCGCTCTGGGGAATTTTGTCCTTGTGCTATGATTGACCACTTTCACCATGTTCACATTTTGGTGCTGACAGAGGCCTGAGAGATAATGTGGTCCAACTCCTCATTTCACAGATGGGGAATATGAGGCTCAGCAGGGTGACTTTTCCAAGGTCACCCACCCAGGCATCCTGACCATCAGCTCAGTGCTTTCTGACGGCAGAAGGCGGCTTGTCCAGAGCCTCTCAGCTTTGTCAACCAACCTGGTGTCTCCTGAGAAACAGTGGGAGCGTGAGTGAGCGCGCGCATGTGCACACTTGCGAGTGTGTAGGCCCTAGCGCCACCGAGGGAGCGCACAGGCTTGTCTACACGTGTTTGTAGGACGCTGACTACATCTGGACACTGCGTTAGGGGTTGCGATCAGGCTAAGGGCTGGGGGTTGCGGTGTGTCGGTGAGCCCTGAGAGTCAGCCAGTCCTGTGGGGACTGAGGGAAGTCCTCCGAGGTTTTTGGCTGGGGCGGTCTGGTGTTGAGCTCAGGCCAAAGAAGGCATCCCAGGACAGGAGGTCCACGCAGGATGCTCAGAATGTCAGCTAGGGAAGAGAGCGCACAGGAGGAACAAGGCCGGGGGGCTGGAAAACAGGAGGCATGTTTGGGAAAGGCTGAATGGTACGTGTTGACTGTGGGGCAGGTTTATTTGGGGAACGAGTCAGCTGCCAGACATTTATTGAGCACTGGCTGTGTGCAGGAGCTGGGCTGGGTGCTAGAGACAAAGGTAGAGGACACTTGAGAGTCTACCAAGAGTTTATTCTGTTCCTTTCCCAACAAACTTACAGAGCCCTGCTTGGTGGCACGCAGTGTGGCTTTGAGGAAGATGAAGTCCATGCGCTTGAGAGCTCCCCACAGGGAAGACTTCTGGCTGGGGGGAGTGGGCGTTGAACACAAAACGCAGTACAGAGGGCTGTGGGGGCTGCCTGCGTGGGGCTCCTGCCTCATTCTCAGTTCCCTGCCTAATCCTGACTCCTACACACCCACCCCTAGGAGTCCTTCGGCCAGGATTGGTGTGCACCGCCCCCCCCCCCAGGGTCTTCTCTGAGCTCCCAGAGTATGCATGTGTGTATCCCCTCACCCCTGTGGCAGATTCTCAGAGACCTCCAGTGAAGAACCACTGGCCCCCATACAAGCCCAACTCTTGGTGTGACGGGAGCGCAGAGCTCAGTTTATCTGGGGAAAAGAATCCCAGGACCCTGTACTTCACAATCAGGGACTCAAAGAAAGTCTTGAGGCTTTGCTTGACTCCTCATTCTGGGGGTCGTGCTGTGCCCTTGGAAGCTTGGCAACGTCTGTGCTCTCCACTGAAGGTTGTCACCGGCTTGCCTCAATATCTCTCCCCCAGGGTGACTGGACACCTCACATTCGGGAAGCACCTTACGGCCTCCTGTGACCTCACACCTCTCTGTGGCATTGGCAGAACAACTGTGACTTCCATGCACAGACGAGGCCACTGAGGCTTGGAGAGAGGGAGGATGGCACTTGAGAGCGGGCTCCCCCCCAAGTTGGCACCCTTCACGAGCCTAGGCCCCGCCCTGCAGCTTTCCTCACAGCCCCCACCCCTTCCAGCCACCAGGCAACTTCGCTCATGACACAGGCCACGTGTGCTCTGTCCTATGCAACTGGAGTGGTTTCCAAAACCAACTGTGAGGTTTCCTGAAAGGTGCTGCAGGGCCCGCAGCTTCAAGGGTCCCAGCAGAGCCCTGCCCAGGAAGCCCTGAGCCGGCACTTCCCTGGCTGTGCACTTGTGCTAACCCTGGACTCAGGGGCCTTCCTCTCCTCATTAAGGAAGGATGCTGGGGAGGAGGCTGGAGGCTCCGGGGAAGCCAAAGGCCTTCTGGGAACCATCCTAAGGGAAGTGGATGCTCCTGTGTCGTCCTGCCCAGCACGGGACCACACCCGCCCCTGGCTTCAGCAGAGCTTTGGTGCCGGAAAGAATGGATCTCAGCTCCCGGGCCTTGCAGGAGGCAGAGGTCAGCACATTGCAGGGCTCCACCTTTCCGCCTCCGAAAGCTCCCGGCAGGCACAAGGCCTGGGCCTCCTCCCAGGCTGGTCTGGAAGCCTGAAGTGCCCAGGGTGTGGGGACCAGGAACCTCTGCTCTTCCAGCAAGCTCTTGGAGCTGCGGGCCTCTGCTGAGTGGGGATTCACCTGGGAACCTTCCTTCCCAAGGTCACTTCTGGACCCCAGACCACCGCCCACCCCCAGTGCCTGGATCCCAGCCATCGATCCAGCAAAGGGCCTGTTTCTTTGCTGGTGGACAAGACACGCCAATTAGAGTCCTGCCTTTCACTCCAGACTTCCTGAGTCCACTACCTGGTCTCCCCCTGAGGCACACAGGCCTTCTCTGTCCCTCACAGCTCTGCCCCACTCTCTCCTCTGCCAGGAATGCTCTCTCCTCGGGTCTTCCCCTTACTGACTCCTGCTCATCCATCAACTCCATCTTTCCCCTCACATCCCCAGGAGGGCTTTGTGGACCCCAGGATGGCTGGTCCCTCTATCCCATGCCCTGGCCTTTTCCTCCAGAGTGCTCCTCACGGTCACAGTTAATGACCTGAAATTGAGCCCTTGACCTCCCCTCTCCAGCCACAGGAGGACTAACATGGTGCCTGTCACTTGTGTGCCAGGCCAGACACGGCGGGATCAGCCCAGCTGTGTTTATTGGGCAAATCGAATGTCCTAGCAGGATTGGGGTTGTCAGAAGGTACTGTCGTGTGAGCCTGCATGCACCTGGGCTGCGAGGGGGCATGCGTGGCGCAGAGAAGGTTCTTGAGGACAGGGCAGGTCAGGAAGCATTACAGGGCTCATATTGAGAGGGCAGGCCTGGACGGGGTGCCAAGGGTGGTACTGGGCGGGAAGATGAGAGGGGCAGCTCGTCTTACCACAGGTTTGCAGAGGAAGAAGAGACCCATGGGGGACAGCCAAAGGCAGATTCCCTCAAGCCCTCATGCAATGTCACCAAGGGTCCCCCCTGTACAATAGAACTTCTTCCTTGTGGGGGGGCAGCTGTAGATTCAGGGGCAATGGGCTCAAATCTACTCCCCACGCTCTGTCTCGATCCCCACTCTCCTCATCTGTAAAGTGGGAATGATAAGACCTAACTGATGGGGTTCTTGGGAAGTCAGATGAGGGAAAGGTGAATCAAATATCATTTTGCTTTTTCCTTCTTTGCAGAATCACGGGCCAGAGGTGAGGGCCTCAGAGGAAGGGAGTCCTCCTGGCTTGTGGGAAGCGGTCCCGCTTCTGTGACTCATGGCTCTGGGAAAAAAGCAGAAGTGGGTTCCTGAGACTTTGCAGAGGTGGGGAGAGTTTTTCTTGCCTTTTCTAGCCCCATTGTTCAACAAACATGTACCAAGCTTTTTCCAGGGACCAGGCACTGTGCGGGCACCACGCAAACGCAGATGGAACGACACAGTTCTGCCTTCAGAGGACTCCCTCTCTAGGGCTCAGGGAGGCCTAAGCCCTGAATGGGGGGCACACTTGGGAGCCAGGGTGCATTTTCTAGAGCACCTAATGACCTGTTAGTGTGGGAGAGCCAGGCCTGGTTGTCAACTACACTCACTCCTTGGGGATCTGTCCGGACCCTGGCTTTCAGTCCTTCTCTGTGTGTCTCAGCCTGGATGCCCTGGAACTCCAGACTCAGATGGCCAACTACCATCAATCCTTTCCCACGTGGGGACTGTTTGACAGCTCAAACACTTGTCCAAACCTGAGCTCTGGAAGCGCTTTCCAATTCTGCTCCACCCTTATCTCAGATGACGGCAACTCCAGCCTTCTAGTCCTCAGGTTAAAATCTCGATCACCCTCTTTCTTCCCCACAGCCCACCGCCAATCTGTCAGCCAGTCCTGTGAGCTCTACCTTAAAGTAGAGCAAAAACTCATCGATAGTGGTAGAAAGCAGACTGGGACACAAGGAAACTTCTGGAGGTGATGGTTTAATGGGTATATATGTATGTCAAAAGGCATGTGCAGTTTAATGTATGCCAAGTATACCTTAATAAAGCTGTTTGTTGTTCATTTTTTTAAAAACAGATGTTTCCAGTGACCTTTTCGAGTCCCAGACAAGTCCCTTCCCTCTTGTAGCCTCAGCTTCCCCACCTGTAAAAGGAGGGTCTCTAAAGGACCTTCCAGCTGGACCATCTAACCACCTGCCACCGTAATCAGCCCCCTCATCTCTCTTAGAAGCATCACACATCTTGAAGGGAGAGAGAAGGCCTTGTGGCTCAGGTTTGTCCCAGGACTCTCTGATCCCAGCTCAGATCACCAGTGCTCCCTATAGAGTTGGCTCAGACCAAATGAAGAGCTGAGTTGGGGAGAGATGGATGCCAGGACATAGGGCCAAGTCATGTAGGAAAATAAGGAAGTGAGTAAATCCATGACTCCGCAACTGCCTGGGCTCTCTTCAGGCCCAGAAAACCTCCAGAGGGCTGGACAGAAGCACAGACATTTTGCCAATGGGGAAACTGAGGCCCAGGGAAAAGTCATTTTTCAAGTATACTGAGCTGGAAACTGGCAGAGTTGTTACAGAAATGCAGGTTGCTGTTAACTGGACTTATAGTGGTGATCATTTCACAGTATCTACAAATATCCAATCATTAGGTTGCACACCTGAAACTAATATAATGGTATATGTCAATTCTATCTCAAGAAATGCAGGTTGTTGGACTCCCAATCCAGTGCTCATTCCAGCCCGTCCCCTGGGGGTTAGAAGATACGGAGTTCGTCCGTGGGTCCCTGGGCCTCTCTAAGCTGGCTCCGCCTGTGGCCTCGGGCTCTGCCTCCGGGGCATCAGGGAGGGCTGTGTCCATTTGTGAGCACCACACCCCAACAGGGGAAAGACTGCGCAGTGCCACGTGCCCCGAAGTGTTTCCATTCAGAGAACCATCTGTACCTGCTTCCTTCGGGGGGCGGGAGGGCAAGGGCTGAAAGCCCTAATCCGAGGCAGGTCTCAGGACGTGGAGTCTGGAGGGCGTGGAGACAACCATCTGGAACTGAGCACCTGTTAACTGGATCAGCACCTCACATCCATCGTCAGAGGTGGTTCTTAAACAGCCCTGGGAGGCTGGCATTGTTAACCCTGTTTTGTCCTGTTTTCTTAATGAGAAAACTGATATTCGGACAGTGAAGCAGCTTTCTTTGGCCTCAGAGCTGCTTGGGAACACCAGGGCTGGACTGCAGGCAGCCCCATTCCGCAGACTTTCCAGAAAGAAGGAGGGGAAACAGCAACAACGGCAGCAGGGTCTGGCACTTTCCACACCAGGCGCACCTTGTCCAAGCCACTGTCTGGACTATTTCAAAAGCCTCTTAACTGGTGTCTCTGCTTCCTCTTTGTTCCCTTGCAGTCAGTTCTCAGCACAGCAGCTAGACGGGTCCTATTGGAAGGTAAGACAGGCCGCACCCTGTCCCACCTCTGCTCAGAGCCCTCTGAGGTGGTCCCATTTCTGAAAGTAAAGCCCAAGTCATGGCAGTGGTCTGTGAGCCCAACACCAGCTGGTCACTATTCTCAACCGATTTCAGCTCCTGCACTCTCCTGGCCTCCCCAGCCACACGGCCTCCTTGCTGTTCCTGCAGCGCAGCAGACACACTCTGCCCCGGGGCCTTTGCACTTGTTCTCTGCCTGGAATACTCTTCTCCAGACAGCCACATTGCTTAATTCCTTCATTCCTTTGAGTCTTTGTTTAAACATCGCCCTCTCCCTGAGGCTCTCCCTGACCACCCTATTTAATATTGCAATTTGCACCCTCCCCAGCCCCAGCATTCCCGATCATCCTACCCTACCCCTTTTCTTTTTCCACAGTACTTCTCCCTTTCCAGTGTATAACATGATTTACTTATTTATTGTATTTATTGTTTGTCTCCTCTGGAAGACTATAAGCTCCATAAGGCCAGGGATCAGTGTCTGTTTTGTAAACGGGTGAGTCCCAAGCATCAGAATAGCACGTTGAACAGTGCCTGGGGTAAAGTGGGCCCCTTATAAATACATGAATTATTTTGGAGGTCACTACCCTGGAAAGAGCATGGGCTTCTGAATTACCTTTATCTGGGTTCAGAGCACTCCTCCAGCCCTGACTAGCTACTTACTTTTATCTCCTTAAGCCCCCATTTTCTCATCTACAAAATATGATTTATTTTGAGATATAATGCACATGGGTTGCCCAGCAGAGTGCCTGGCCCACAGCAGCCGTATGAGAGCCAACTGCAGGGAGAAGCGACTTTATTTAGCAAATAAATGTTATGAGATGAAGCTCTGGCAAATTAAATAGGACAAGTAGAGCGAGCCCCCACAAACTTGATTGGGGTGTGAGGCTCTTCTCAGAGGAAATATTTTCTTCTCTGGGACATTGGAGGGAAGTGTTCTGGTCCCAAGCAGTGAGTTTGAGAGAACACTGCAGAGGAATGGGGGACCCGGCCTCAGCCCCGTTCACTCACGTCCTGGCAAGGGCATTCAGGGTCGCTGGCTTCGCCTCTCAGGTGCCTCCCTTATAAAATAAGACAAGAATGCTTTCTGTGCTGACTCTGGGGGGAATTAAAGGGATTGAAGGGGAAAGCATGTGTGAACATGCTTTGTGGGCAATGCAGGATTGCCTTTATGAGTGGGATGCCTAGCTGCTTATATGGGATATGATGCTGGCTGCTTCCAGAAGGTGTTATGGGCTGAATTGTGCCCTCCCAAATTCATATGTTGATGTCCTGACCCCCAGTATACCACAGAATGTAACCGTACTTGGAGATAGGGTCTTTAAAGAGGTAATTAAACTAAAATGAGTTCATTAGGATGGGCTCTAATCCTATGTGGTTGGTGCCTTATAAGAAGAGGCATTTTGGACATGGCCACACACAGAGGGAGAAAACAGTCATCTCCAAGCCCTCCAAGCCATGGAGAGAGGCCTCCAAAGAAACCAACCCTGCTGACACCTTGATCTTGGACTTCCAGGCTCCAGAACTGCCAGACAATACATGTGTGTTGTCTAAGCCTCCCAGCCTGTGGCACGTCGTTACAGCAGCCCCGGGACACCAACAGAGTAGGTCTGGGTGGGACTCATTGAACGTTAGCAAGAGCAGAGAACCATGCTGCTCTGCTCCCCTCCTGCCCACACACACACTGGCCCCAAACATCCATCTCTGGAGTGCCCCATGGTTCTCCCCCTACCACTGCCTCCCTCGGTCCCAGAGATGTCCAGTTGGGTCTTTCAGCCTGAAGAACCTGGGAGCTCAAGAGGAGTCCTGATAGTATCACGGGGGCCATCTCTGGGCAAAGACCCTCAGGAACATACCCTGTCAAGGTTCCATGAGGAGGGGGTTTCTGGAAGGGTGTTGGTCCCATTGACTGGGATGGAAAACGCAGCTTCTTCTCTCCTTTTTTGTTGGCAGAGGACAGAAACATCTGTATTCTCTGGAAAGGGCTGGGCATACATCCAGGGCCCTGTGCCCAAACCCCCTGTCCCTCCACATGCTCTGAAAGTCCTGTCTGGGGACGCTGGGCTGTCAGGGTTGGGAGATCTGTTTGTGTCAAGTGGTTGCCTCTAAGCTGTGGTGTCTCAGATCCTCCCAGTGAGAGCACAGGGCTCTGCGAAGCTGCCAGCAGATGGCCTTCCCTTCTCTCCTCTCCCAAACGACGTTTATTAAGTCATGAGATGCGGTGGGGTCCACTTGCCTTCCCTTGAATCACCTAACCCTGTCCCCCTTTCAGGCCAGGTGTCCCCTTCATATTTTTTAAATTATTTTTTAATTTTATTTAAATTCAAGTTAGTTAACATATAGTGTAGTATTGGTTTCAGGAGTAGAATTGAGTGATTCATCACTTAACCTACAACACCCAGGGCTCAGGTATCCCCTTGAAACTGCTTTGGTCAACAGTACAGGCTAGAGGTCAAGGGAATGAGACCCACATATCAGTGTAGTGAATACTGACCCTTTTGGAAGAGTTTCCAAGTCAGGTGCTGGGGTACAAATCCTGTTAAACCTTGGTAGAAAGTCTCATTTCTTCTGCAGAGTAACAGGAACAAACAAACAAAACACAGGTTTTCTCGGCAAAACAAGGCCACCCACATCCAACTCCCCTTAAATCTAGGCCTGCCTGGTGTAACTGTGAGTGCCGTTCTGTTGTCCTCTTATCTGTCACACTGCAGCACGTGGGCTGAGGTCATTTCCTCATTTGACTGGTTCCTGACTTAGGAAAATGGGAGCTCCCAGGCCCCTCCTTGTCTGACGCACCCTGGGGCCCAAGGGGAGAAAGCTCTGAATTCCAACCCTGCAGCCTTGCTCCCAGTTGGCCCTGAATTGAAGACTAAAGTTCAGCCACCCTTGGTCTGCTGGGGGGTCAACCCCAAAGGAACAGACGGTCCTGCAGAAGCACCAGCTCCACAGTAACTGCTGGCCTGTGGTGTTTCTGATCCACAGGGAATCCTGTTTGACATTGGACAGTGTTCCGAATCCAGACTGCAGCTCTGGGTGTGAATCTTCAGTCCTGACCAAGTATTTTCAGTGAAGGGCTTTGGACTTTTGCTCCATCCGTCACGCTTCTCCATGAAGACGGATGTTTTCTAACAGAAGCTGGACAACATGCAGATGTCAAGTTCTATGGCCTCTCATCTGTTTGTGCAAAGGATCAAACCAAAGTGGGCTTTCCTTGACAGTTCCAAGAGTGGATTAGCAGCCTGTGACCTCTCCGAGTGACCTGAGACCCCCACCTTCTGTCCTTCTGTCAGCAGAGGAGCCTCCCGGGAAGGGAGACGACCAAGGAGCTGGCCCAGGTCCCCGCATGTCCGAAGAGTCCCCGAAGCTCCTTAGTAGCCTGAGCTTGGAAGGTCCTGGAAGGAGGTAGCTGCATCCCACAGGGCCTGCCTGCATTTGCAGCTAAGAACATGATGCCTGATTTCATGGGAACCCACTGCCAGGGAATTTCCTTCTCATTGTTGCCTCCACATTGAGGTGAAGACAAATAACCAATCAGGAATGTACTTTTAAAAGATGTTTAGGGAGTTTCCTGGCTGTCACCACACATTAGCTCTCTATACCTCCTACTTTTGCAGCCTGATCCAGTTGGAATTCAGAATGATGCCTCAAGAATCATAAAATCCCGACTAATTTTTTTTTTTAAGTTCAATTATGCCTACTAGATGATTCTTACAAAGTCAGGAAATGAGAATTATGTTTAGTAAAGATTTTAAAAAAAAAAACCCCAAAAAACCACACTGGACAATCTGTACTTGGTAGGGTGCCTACTCCACCCTCAGGGGTTCCTATGTTGACTGACTATGACCAGCTGCCCTGACCACAGCTGACTGTCCCCCACCCGAAGGCAGCTACTCACGCTGACCAAGAAAGAAGTCTGGCACCTGGGTCCAGTTTGGCAAGTGCTTTGTTTTCAGGGCAGTTCCACAGTGGCTGGATCCGACTGCCCCTAAAGATCCTCTCCCAGGGAGTTTTGAGTTGGACACACAGAGCAAGAAGTGGGAGGAGATTTTGAGAAGGAGAGAGACATTGAGAAAGAGAGAGAAAGCAAGACCCGCAGAGATGTGGGCAGGTCATCTTGAGACAATGGCAGATCCACCAGGGCAGGAGAGCATCAAGATGGGGGGGGGCACCTTGGCAGAGTGGTTCTCCTGTGCTACATGGCTGGGCTTCCAACAGCTTGGGTTTGCATCCCAGCCCTGCACGGACTAGGTGTAGGACTCTGGACAAGCCACAGGTCTCTTTACGCCCCAATAGCCTCCTCAAATGGCAAGAATGAGACTCTATCTTATAAGGCTGTTATGAGCAGCACATGATGATGGGTGCAGAGCATCTAGTGTCATGTCTGAGACCCAGGTGGGACAAGTGCTCAATGCATGCTCACAATCATCATTATTGAGGCTGCCTTAGTATTAATCCCAAACCATGAATCCTGACTGCAGGGTACTGCAGGAGTCCTGCCCAAGTAGCTCTCTGTCCTTTTTCTTCCTTTCCAATACACAGCCACCACTCCAACTAACTTGAGCATGTCTGTGTTTCTTGCAGCTTGAAAGAGCTTCTCTAACACGGAAGTAAGAAGAACTGTATTGATTTGCCAGAGTGCAGGTGGCCAGGATGCCCAGGCCCTCCAGCACTCCATGTTATACACGTGGGAAAAGCAGCTGCTGGGTGGTGGCTTGGCCTTTAAAGGGCGAGGTCTTGAGTGTCCTTTGGATCAGTGCAAGCCCAAAGAAATGCAGTTATGGGGCACGGCGTAGCTCCTGGAGGGAGAGGTGGTGGAGGCCATTTCAAGCCTGGAGTGGAGGGAGGGAGCGGATGTCCCAGCCCGTCCAGGGGAGGAAGGGCAGCACTCCAGGGGCTTGCTGTCCCTTGGCAGCGAGGCCATGCCCCTGGCTGTGTGTGTGTGAAGCAGGTGTATGCGTGGACAGGGATGGGTGGATAGGTAAGAGCGCAGCATGTCCCATGTCCATTGATGCATCTGTGTTTGCCAGGGTGGATGTGTGTGAGGGCAGGCTGCAGGGAGGGGTATGTGTGCGCAGTCTTGTACCTGGGGAGCACTGTGCTGGGGTGTCCTGCGTGTGTGTGCCTGAGGATGGGTAGCGTGCTCAGGTGTGGGTGTGGCCGCAGGTGCGGATGAGTGTGGGGTCACAAGTGCGCTTCGTGTGTGGGTGATGGCCGTGCGTGCCCGTGTATGTGTGTGTGTGTGTGTGATTCTGTGCATGGTGGGTGTGGGAGGAAGTAACCCTCTGCTTTCAGCGGCCCTGCTGGCCCTAGTGCAGGACGGGGCGGGGCGGGCTGCCTGGCCACCTGGCTGACGGGGCTGTAATGATAGGCTTTATGGGGCCTGCTGAGTCCCAGGAACCAGAGCCATTCAGGAGCCGCTGACAGAAGACAAGGAATGAGGAAGTCCCAAAGGCTTCTCTGGGTTTTCATTTCAAGAGGCACAGAGTGACCTTTGTCCCCACCACTTGGGCTTGTGTCTCCCTCAGAGAAGGAGAAAGGTCAAGTTTCACTTTCTTCCAGTTGTTTTCACTTTCAGACCCCCTTGATTAAACACCGAGGAAGGTGGGGTAGTAATGGCATGACATGTGCCCGGCTGAGGCGCCCTCATGAGGGCCCCGGCCAAGGCGGCCGACCGGCATGGACACTCCAACACAGGAGCCGCGACCCGCCAGCTCGGCGGACCTGAGGAGAGACGCGGTGACTCCCAGGGCACTCCCATGGGACCTGTCTGGGCCTCCTCGTTTGGACTGCCGAGAACACAGCTCCTCAGACGAGGAGTGGTTGCCCACGGTGACGCAGGGCAGAACGAGCTGTCAGGCCCGGGACTGGGGGAGCGCAGCCGGCTGACCGTCCCACAGCAGGTGGCGGCGGGAGCAACTCTCCTGACCCACGTCCTAACAGTCTGTGCCAGACGGCGTGGCTCCCAGCACCTCTGTCCGCCCAAGCCACCAAGCCACAAGGGGTGCCTGCCTGGTCCTCACTGTCCCTTCCTGTGCAATCGGGTGCCAGGCGGGCCCTGACTACTCCCTCAGGCCATACTCCCTGCAGACCCTGGGGTCCCCCCAAGACTTCTCCTCAGCTTCAGTCTCCCACTCTTGAGGAAGATCCCTCCCATGGGAACCGGCCATGAACAGGCCCAGCTTTCTCTCTGGGTTACCAACCCCCAGCTCCACATGTTCCCTCCCACTTGGGTCGTGTCTGCCTTGCCCTTGACCACTGCCCTCCCAGGTCCTGGGGCTCTGCTGGATAGTCACCGTGGGCTCTCTATTCTCCAGAGTGTCCCCAACAGCAACAACTCACATGTACACACATGGCCAGACACTGTGCATCCTTAGGGACACCTTTCCCCATCAGCACACGGCTTGCCTGCCTGCAGCCAGCCCCTCTCCCCTCTCACGACCCCTGTGAACTGGCCCAGATCCGTCTGAGGCTTACTCTCCTGGCCCCCTCACCCATCGACCTCTGCGGGCTCCACCTGTGTTGTCTATGTCTTGGCGGATCCTTGACATTCCTCAGGAATATGTTTGTTCTGCGTTTCAAATAACATAATGATAGTCTTTTCCCCATTCACAGAACAAGTCAACAGTGAGAGCTAGCTCTCTTTTAAGTCGTCCTCTCATTAAGATTTTGACCTGTGACCTCAGACAAAGAAACAATAATGCATTCTATATAAAGCATCTAGATTCAATTTGTCACCCTCAATCTTCACATTAAATTTGGCTGTTGCTTATTTTTATCTCACTGAAATGCTTTGTGTGTCTGAGATTAAATGACATTACAAGGGCGCTTGCTTATAGAATGGATTAAATGGACTCGTTCTCTGGGAGGTCACTCAAGAGTGGCTTTGCTGCCACCTGAGCAGTGGGCACCCCCCAACCTGCATTAGCTTATGTGGTCTGGAGAGACCTGACCAGGCTGGATGCTTGTCGTCACTTGGACTTGGCCCCTAATGGCCCTCAGCCACCTTGTGTAGGGTTGCTAGATTTATCAAGTAAAAATACAGAACACCAAGTTAAATGTGAATTTTCAATGAACAACAAATAATTTTTTTAGTAAAAGTATATTTCTTGCAATATTTGTTGTGTTTTTTTTTAATCGAAATTCACACTGAACCGGGCATCCAGCATTTTCTCTGGAGACCCTATCCTGGGGCTTATATCCACTGGTGTGTGCTGTCCACACCAGAGGCTCTGCGAGGAACTTGTAACTAGTAGTAAAGAACTGAAGTTTGTCAAAGATCTGTACATGAAGGCAGACTTCGTCCTCTCCTGGCATAGTTCTCCTCTCTCAGGTCCTACAAAGGGCATGCAGCCTCTGGCCGATCTTACCGATGCCCAGCCCCCAGCCCCACAGAGGTCACATCAGTGCATTAGCTTAGGCAGCAATTACCAGCTGCATAGTGCTCTCAGCTTGTACTTCCATGGTCTCTAGATTTTCTTTCTCTTCTTTTCCCATTCTAAAGACTAATGTTTGCGTCCCCCCAGAATTCATACATTGTAACCCAATCCTCAGTGCGATGGCGTTTGGAGGTGAGCCCTTTGGGAGGAGATTACGTCCTGAGGGGGGAGCCTTCAAGAATGGGATCAGTCTCCTTATGAAAGGGAGCCCAGAGCGTTCCTTCATGCCTTCTACTTTGTGAGGACCCGGTGAGAAGACAGCCATCTGTGAACCAGGAAGTGAGTTCTCACCAGACAGAATCTGCCAGAGCCTTGACGTGGGCTTCCAGCCCTCAGAAACGTGAGATAAATTTCTATTGTTTCGAAGCCAGGCTATTCTGTTATAGCAGCCTGAATAAACTAAGATACTCATGAATACTTTTTTTTAAATTGAGGTATAGTTGGGCGCCTGGGTGGCTCAGATGGTTAAGCGTCTGCCTTCGGCTCAGGTCATGATCCCAGGGTCCTGGGATCGAGTCCCACATCAGACTCCCTGCTCAGCGGGGAGCCTGCTTCTCCCTCTCCCTCTCTCCCTCTCTGTCTCTTATGAATAAATAAATAAAATCTTTAAAAAAAATAAAATAAAATAAAAAAATAAATTGAGGTATAGTTGACATAGCATATTACATTAGTTTCAGGTGTACGAGATAGTATTTTGACATCTATATATACATTATGTAAGTCTAGTTAACCATCTGTCACCAGAATTACAATATTATTGACTCTATTCCCTATGCTGTACTTTACAGGGGGATGGCTTCTTTATTTTAGAACTGGAAGTTTGTACCTCTTAATCCCTTTCACCTATGGCAACCACCAGTTTGTTCTCTGTTACCTGTGAGTCTGTTTTTGTTGTTTTGTTAATTTGTTTGTTTTGGTTTTTAGATTACACATATGAGTGAAATGTTATGGTATTTGTCTTTCTCTGTCTGACTTATTTTGCTTAGCACAATGCCCTGCAGCTGCACTCATGAACATACTTTCAGAAAGGAAGAAGGCAAGCTGAAGGAAGACACGTACCTCCACATTGCTCTCGGGCAAGGATGATGCAGCGAACATCTTCGTGAGTGATTCCCATGTGAGAGCAGAGCTGGACTCTGCTATGACATTATCCAGGTTAATGACACCATTATATGCATTTGTAAAATAAATAATAAGATTTCTTTATTCTTAGACTTTGATAACACTTCTAGGCCCTATTAATAATACTTGTGGATTGCAGATATACCAACAAAATCAAAATTTATTGCAAAATGTTCGCTATTTGAAAACAGATTCATCTTGTTCATTTATCCTGTAAAGTGTCACATGTTAGGCTGATTTATCTCCTATATGCTTGTGAAATGCTTTGGGATGAACATTGCTCTCAAATACAATGTCCGGAACACGATCTGCTTCACTTCCCTGCACAGCGTTTTGGGGATGTGTCGACACCTCTGTTGGCCCTGGGGGGGGGGGGCAGTCACTCCTTCCCACTCCCCAGTTTAAGTGGGTCAGCAGCCACAATTCCCGCCACATCAGCCTTGGCTGAAATAACTGGCAGGTTGACACAAAAACCTGCTTGAGCCTCATATTTCTTCTTGTTGTGGTTTCCCTGCAAATGCCAGGTTACAAGCTGGATCCGATGTTGAAAGAACAAGCAGGAAAGAAGGGAGTTACACTGCTTTTGATTTGAGCGGGCAAAAGGCCAAGATGGGGGGCAGCAGGCAGACCCCAGCCTTGGTAAACTTGAGGAGCAGACTTCCTGCTCACTCTGCTCTCAGGAGTTCTGCTTCAAGAAGTCATTTTGGCCTCAGAGCCCAGAGAGGGAAACCTGGGGCTGTGACTTTGGTCACGTGGCCCAGACAGGCAGCACTCTCCAACCCCAAGCCAGCATGAACACGCTGGACTGGGGGGGACAACAGTCATCTGCTGGAGCAACACATAAGCACTCTCGCCTGGCCAGGGGCCTGACCAACACTGCCCAAAGAAAGGAGTGTATCCATGGGGGTACTTGAAATGATCTTGGGTACATAAATTTGGGGATACTTGAAATGATCTTAGGTATATAAATTTTAGCATTTTTGTAAATGGTTATGAATTATTACAATCTAAACCAGGAAAATGTGACATCAAATTCAATAATCATTTATTATACCGTGATACGCCATAGACTGGCTTCTTTAACTTATGCCACATTATCACATTATTTGGCCATTTTAGGTAAGATGGCTTTGTCTGCCCAGCAAGACTGACTTCCCTAAGGCAGGGCCTATGCCTGAAACTGTATGGGTCTGGCACTGAGAGCCCCATCAGCAAGGTGAGCCAGGCATGAAAAGAAGCCCAGCTGTGAGCAGATCTTCCCAACGCTTGGCTCTGGGCAAGACAGGTTTGTTTATATTTGGTGATCAAATCAATTCTTTAAAAAAAAAATCTTTCATGTGCCTTTTATTGATCTCTGGCTCCATCCCTGGCCCTTTTTTGTTCTTTAGTTCTCCTTTAAGGCCCCAAATCTGAGGACTGGGAATTAGGGGCATCACTTGATGAGACAAGGGGAGGGATGCCTTCAAAGTAATCAGAGGACACCCTGCCCTTGTGGATTCCTGGATCTTTAATCTCCAGAGAAGGGGAGGCAGCCCTGGATGCTGTCTCTAGTTGGGGGGCCATCAGAAGGTCGTTGGGGGCTCCTTCTGGGGTGGGGCCAATGGAGGGGAGGGCCAGGTTGGCCAAGTGGACAGGGAGCCTGTGGCCAGGGGCTTTTCATTTGTGAGCTGCTGAGGGACCAATCCATTGTTCCTGAGCAGCTAGCTGCAGGATGGAAAGAGGATTTGTTTTATGCCCCATCTGAGAACTTCAAAAAGGGAAAGATTTAAAGAAACAGGAAAAACTCAGTTTAGATGAGAGTAGCCAGGATCGTGTCAGATCTTCAGGAATGGACAGATTATTCTGGAATGAATGCATTCGTTCATTCAACAAATATTTACTGAGCATCTTTTGAGTGCCAGGCAATGATCCAGGCACTGCTTCGCTGGCTTTATTAAAATATGGCTGTTTTAAATCAAATCTGGGTCTTGGTAAGGAAGTGAGTACCGCTTTATTACAGTATTTGCCAAAGAAAATATCAAATACTTTTAGGCTTCATCCAGAGAAACTCAACCCCCGCCTCAGCAGCTTCATACGTTCATGAGTACGTACACCTCAGCCCTCTGAGCATGAGCGCCCTTCTTCCTGTGCAGATACGATCAGCCCTTGCTGGCTGAGGGAAACAGGGCAGACATTTGGCAGGGGACTCAAGGTAAAGGCTGTTTATTTAGTCCCTCCTACAGACAGAGGGCAGAGAGGAAGGAGCCGGGGTGGCTCTGAGGCTTAGCCCCTGGGGAGCGACGCTGGCCTGTGTTGAGGCTGTGCTCATGCAAATGTGTTCATCCCATTTCCTTTCCAGGGCTGGCATCCGCCCTGTGTGGAAAGTCCTTCTGTGGGTGCTGGTTGGGGGGCTCAGGGTGCTAGAGGAAACGGAGTATTCTGAATGTGATTGATAATATTTTTCAGCCTTTGCAGAGGCATGTGTCCTTTTTTTTTTTTTTAAGATTTTATTTATTTATTTATGAGAGAGAGAGAGAGAGAGAAACAGCATGAGAGGGGAGAGGGTCAGAGGGAGAAGCAGGCTCCCCGCTGAGCTGGGAGCCTGATGTGGGACTTGATCCCAGGACTCCGCGATCATGACCTGAGCCGAAGGCAGTCGCTTAACCAACTGAGCCACCCAGGCGCCCGGCATGTGTCCTTTTAAAACTCACATGGATGGGACATAGAGAAAATGCAACAGTCCGAAAGGAATATGTGTGTCTAACCTGGAAGCAGGCGGAGCACCCTCTGATGGCCATCACTACCACCTACCTATGGCTTGCACACCATTAATGGCCATTAATTCCTACTTCCTGCTCTCCGGCCACAGCGAAGTGAACCAAGAGTGAGTCCAGGCACAGAAACAAGCTGATGTCAAGGGACTCACCATTGTCAGCTGAGCCAAAGGGGAAGGATGAAACCATCCCTCCAGCTTAGATGGCCCACATTTATATGAGCCTGCTGTATGTATTGAGGGCTTCCGGAGGAGGCCATTTCCCCTAAAACAGTGATCCTCAAAGCATGGTTGCTGGACTCACAGCAGAATCACCCGGGAACTTGTTAGACATGCCAGTTCTCGGGCCTCACCCCAGACCCACTGCATCAGAAGCTCCAGGAGGAGGGCCCAGCAATCTGTGTTTCTGATATACACTAGGCATGAGAATCAGTACTGTACATGCACCGCCTCCATTCATCCTCTCTGCATCTGCACAGCCCAGGCAAGCTTTGTCATACGTAATCTACAGGTGAGACACCAGATGCCACTGTGCATTGAGTGGCCCTGCTGCTGTCCACTGGCCTCTCCAACTTCCACTGAAGCCCGTCGGTGGTGGGGAAGACAGAGCAGCAGAGGTGAATGGACCCCAAAATGTGCTGTTGTAGAGACCAGATGGGCCAGGCTTCCATATGACCTGTGACGCTGTCTCTCAGGGACAGGTGGAAGAAGAGGTGACATCTTCACTGTCTGGGCGCCGAGATTCCATACTCTTGACACTTTAGCCTGGTTCCAGAGAGTGAATTATCCTAGTCTGGATGAACAACGTCATGAGCATTATCCTTACTATTTGCTGCTATTGCAACTGCGTGGCTGTCAGGAGTGAGAAGGACATCTAGCAAGACTCGGAGATTTCTGCCTTGGGGTTGTTGATGGGAAACAGGCGAGCAAGAGGAGGAGGAGGTTTGGGGGGAAAGGTGGATGCACTCAGCTGAGTTCCAGGCATCTGTGGGCTGTCCAGATGAGAAGTCAGGGGCCCCTGGTGCGTGGTTTGGAGGTCAGAGAGAACCTGGCCTGGAGAACGCTGGTGTGAGTGACTCAGTGGCAGATGGCAGCTGAGGTCACGGGGTCAGAGTGGGGGAGGCTCAGAGCACTAGAGCGCTGCCACGGGAGAGGTGTGCACACCATGAGGGTGCTGGAGGAGTCTGAGAAACAGCCTGGGGCGGGGGGGCAGGAGAGGCAGGAATGGGGAGTGTTGGCTCAGCAGGGAGAGAGCCCTCATGAGAGAGCGGGCGAGGCTGCCGAGAATCCACCAAGAGCAGAACCCCAGCCCCTGGTGAACTAGTTAAGGGTAATCCCACTGGGACGGTGAAATCTCCAAGCCAGCTTGTGGTGGTTGAGCTGTGAATGGTAAGCGAGAAAAATAGAGACAATCTCGGGAAGCCTGACCATAAAGGAGAACAAAAAAACAAGACAGCGGCAAGAGGAAGCCAAGGGGTTGTTCTGTTATTAATATGGGGAAACGTGAGAACATAAGCAAATTTTCTGCAGAGAGAGAAGAGAAAGAGACCACAGGGGAAGATGCCAGGGCGAGGAGGAAACTGGAAGGAGCAAATACCCTGCCAAGAAAGCTGAAGGGGATGTACACAGAGCACGTTCAAGGGGTTAGTCACTCTCAGCCAAGAAGAGGGATAGCCCTTCCATGGAACTCCCTAGGCTGTGGGCTGGAAGGAAGTGGAAATAGGTGGGGACAGGGAGATGGGAGGATTGAAGGCGTTAAAGCACTGCGTGTCTCTGTGAAGTGCAAGGCCAGCTATGGTTGGGTTTGGCCAGAGTAGAACATGGGTGTCTAGAGGTGGAGCAGCTCCTGGTGGAGGCGACCCCCGGGTGTGGGCACAGGTGACTGATGCGGCTGAGAGGGAGAGGCCACCAAAGTGGAGGAGGTCAGGCACTGTGGATGTGGGAACGGGAGGGTGGTCATGTGGTGTGAGAGGAAGCCAGAGGAAAAGCTCTTGAAGAGTGAAGCGAGGGACTGGCGGGGCGGGGGAGGGTGGGGGGAGGGATAGGTGACAGAAATGAGAGAGGGGCTGAAGGGAGGCTGGGTTGGATATGTGAGCCTCATGGTAGGCAGGGCCCAGGAAACAGAAGTGGCCTCAGGGACCCAGGAGAAAGCCTCCTGCCATCCTTATGGTCCTGGGTGTTGGAGAATGAGCAGCTCCACTCAGAAGGGCACAAGTGGCCCTTGTGGGAAGCCAATTCTGACAAAAGGCAGGAGAAGGGAGCAGAGGGGGGCAGAGGCTGAGGAGGTGAGGGATGGGGACCACGGACCCAGGGCTCAAGGCAGGCTGAGAGGAGCTGGAAGGGCAGAGCAGTGGGAGCAGTTGGGTCTGGAAGGAATCACAGAGGGGACTCAGGGTGGAGGAGGCAAAGGATCTAGATCCAGAGGTCTTGAGTTTGAGCATGCCCCATGCCAGGGTGGGGGCCTGGCTGCTGGCCCGGGTGGACCCAGAGGCTTGGCAGGGTAGGTTGATGTTCTTCAGGCTCCAAGGCTGAGGGAGGAGGCAAGGGCAGAGGGGCAGTGATCACATTCCCTGAGTTATACCAGCACATTCTCAAATCTAGCTATGGTTGGTGATGTTCTCTTGTTGCCTTTGATGCCTTCCCCTCTCTCTGCCTGGATAGAGCCTACTCACCCTAATGCAGTTCCTACCTTCTCTACAAGCCTTTCCTGATCATCCTTGGCCTCTGGGCTCTTACCACATTCATTGTTTTCTCATTTTAATCCTCAAATAACCTTGAATTTTTATTTTATAGTTACCCATCTATGGACTCATATATAGTTGGTGAGTCTTTGCTGATTGCACACCAATCAAAAATTTATTATGGATAACTCTTTTTATTAAGATTTTTTTTTCTTAGAGAGACAGAGCATGCATGGGAGTGGGGGGCAGAGGGAGAGAGACAATCTCAAGCAGACTCCCTGCTGAATGCAGAGCTCGTCAGGGCTGGATCTCACGACCCTGAGATCATGACCTGAGCTGAAATCAACAGTTGGATGCCCAACCAACTGAGCCACCCAGGCGCCCCGATAATTTTTTTTAATGTGGATGTTACTATATCAAGATATGCATATCATAAAAGCATAAAAATAGAAATTAAAAATCATGAGACAGAAATAGCTATAAATAGTTGTGATACATTCTGTCCACTGCCCTTGGGATTGTCCTAGGCCCCCACCAGGGTGCACACACTCCTCTTGAGATCACAGATCTGTATTAGGAGCTGGAGGGATAGGCTGGTATCTTATATTTCCTCCACGTCTCCTTTGTGAATAAGAATCATGTCGTGTTCATAGCAGGTGCTTAGTAAATATTTGTGAAAGGGACAAATAAACAAGTCATCCAGGAATGTTTTGGGATAGAGGCGGCATCACAGCATGGCCAATGGCTTGGACTTGGGCATGAGATGGATTGCAGTTCACGTTTGAGCTCTGCTCCTCACTAGCCCTATCACCAAAGGCAGGTTCTTGGGCTCCCTGAATCTCAGTTTTCTTCCCAGGGGAATGGGTCACTATGAGCAGAGCTCCCCTACAGGCTGATGTGAGGATGGAGCGTGCAGCGCAGGGTCGGGTTCATGATGATGGGCCACCAACGAGGAGCAGCGTTTTCTGGTTGTCTGATGTACGGGCTTGAAGCAGCTGAGCTCGCCTATGCGTGTGTGTGTGTGGATGTGGATTTTGACAAAAGTCAGTGACTGGAACATTAACACTGGAGCACTTTGAAGCAGCCCACATACCCTCTCATTGTGCAGACACAGCGGGGAGCAGTGACCCCTCCCTCCCCTAAGACCACAAGGTCAAAGCAGGGCTGGACCAGGAGCATCTCCCCTGACACCCATCTAGGCAAGGGATTGATGGAGATTTGGTTTCAATTCTGAAAATGGGGCTTATGGAAAACTGTTATGTGGCCAAGTGATTCTTCTTTTGTTTTTTATAAAGCTTATTTACTTCATTCTAAAGTAATATTTATCATTAAAATCAGAAAGATGTAGAAAAAAACAAGATTAAAAAAAAAAAAAACCCTCACATTCCTACCATGGAAAGACTATCTTTATTAACTTTTTTTTTTTTATAATTTCTTTTAGTCTTGCCTGGTGTTGTCCAAACCTTGGTTTCCTGGATTTATCTAATATGCCAGCAACAGGAAATCCAGCTCCACAAAACTTAAACCATAAAGAGAATCTGTTGGCTCACAGGACTGCAAAGTCCAGATGCAGAGTCCTGGTGGCAGAGCATGAAGGACACGGTTACAGGCTTCAGTGACCTCCGTCCCGTATTCCCACTCCTTCTCCCTAGAATGCCCCAGGCCCCAACACTGAGGGAGGTGCCCCCGCTGCTGGCAGTCTTGGGAGAGAGTGCGCCGTCCTGACTGAGGGACTGTCCAGCAGAGGGCCCGAGCTCCCACCCACCAGGCCTCATAACCTGAGAGTGGGGAGGGGTGGTACTCCAAAGGAATGTCAGGTGCTTCCACCAGAAGTGGGACAGATTCTGGCGGGGGCCCACAGCAGATGTCCACTCCTTGGTTATCATCCTACTACTATAGCCAGAGGGAGGTTCTTGGGCCCTGAGCCCCTGCAAGGATTAGCCCTGCATGCCAGTGTGAGAGGGCTGTGGTCTCCCCATCCTCACATCTGAACCCTCCCTAGACCCCCTCCTCAGCCTCCTCTCCTGCTGGCTTCACAGGGGAGCACTGAACATTCTCTTCCTGAATCCCCAGCAGTGTGCTCCCTCCCTGTGACCCATGACCAGGGAGGAGGCTTGACTTCCAGTGACCTCATCAGGTGACTCAGTGCACAGCGAACACGGCCCAGGGTGTGTTAGGGACCCCAGGCGCAGGTGAAGGGCCCCACAGAGCTTTACAGGCCCTGCAGTCTACAGCTGAGAAAGCAGTCGATGCTGCCCGAGAGCCAGGCGAGGGGCGGGGCACAGCGCAGGGACAGAGCAAGGACAGAGCAGGGACAGAGCGGCAGAGGAGGTCATTACCAGAGCGATCGCTGCCGGCCCGCAGCCTCCGCACCAGCGCTGTCCGGCTGGGAAATAATGTCCAAGATGAGCACCTATGTCCCCACCAGTCCCCGAAGGAGAGGTGGGGAGAGGCAGGCTCTTCTGACAGTCGTCCCTGCTCTGTCTCCTGCGGGCGGCATCCTGCGATCCGCGCTTGTGTTTGTACTTGGTCCCTGCCCGGAAGGCTCACAATCCACTGATAGAGGCTCAGTCCAAACAATGCAGGGAGGGCGTGTGCCTGGTGTGTGCCCTTTCCCCGAGGGAGAGAAACAGGCCCTGGGAGACAGGGAGGGCGTGTGAGGCGCATAAGGGAGGGAAACAGGGGACAGAGGCCTTCACGATAAGCAGGGAGGCTGCAGACCTGGACGAGTAAAGGAAAAGGAGAAGGGGGGCCGAGAAGCCAAGACAGAGGGAAGAGGAAAAGATCCCTTCCAGGAAGCAAGGGTGGGTCAGGTGGGAGCAGGAGACCAGACCTGGATTCAGAACCAGGGAGAGGACACAGGGAGGGATACAGGTGGCCCAGAGGGACGGACGATCAAAGGACTACTGGCCACGTGGGAAATGAAGAACATGGAAAAGAGGCTCAGCGCACTTCCCTCACGAGGGCTTCCATGTGCCAACCCAGCTGTGGACGAGGTGAGGGAGAGGTGAGGAAGGGAGGGGCACCTCCAACCGGGAAATGCCAAGAAGGCTTTAAGGAGGCCTTTGCGTGAGGGTACACGTGTGTGTGTGTGTGTGTGTGTGTGTGTGTCTGTGTGTCTGTGTGTTTGTGTGTCTGTGTGTTTGTGTGTCTGTGTGTCTGTGTGCTGGGCTCCTGGGGAGGAGGAGTGGAAGCCAGGACTGGGACTGGGACTCCCAGACTCTCCCATGCGAATGTAGAGGGGAAGACAGGGAGGGCAGAGGACAGCAGGGCCTGCAAGGACGCCTAATCCTGTAGTCGCCTCCTGGACCCAACATTAGGGGAGGATGGGGCTCCAGACAAGTTTACTTAGGGTGTTGGACTAAGGGTCTCCTAGGCTCTACTAAACAGAAGTCTTTGGGCAAATGTCATTATGGAGAAAGCAGGGCCTCCTAAGGAGAAAAGCGGGGAACAGCTGAGGAGGGAGCAGGGACCCATGAGGAAAGCTCTGCTGAGTAAGGAGAAAACAACAGTAGTAACAGTGATCGTGATCGTTAGTGAGGGCATGTGTTCACTCCTCATACAGCTCTAAGTGGCAAGTGCCACCCAGAGAGGTTAAGTGACTTGCCATAAGTCACACAGCTAATAAGTTGACAGAGCAGGGAGAGAACAAGAGGATAACCCCCCCCTTTGGACCGTGAAGTCCAATACCTCAATTACACAGGTGAGGGATCCAGCACTCCCCAGGAAGGTGCCCATGCAAGGCCTCTGACCTACAGTCCTGGGGGCTGAGTTGCTTTGAGCAGAACTAGGGGTAGGGAACAGGATTTTGGATCAAGGTAGCCATACTCCATGGCATCCTTGGACCAGCCCTGAGTTGGCTCTCTGAGCTCCAGGGCTTGGTTTGGGCTGTTGGGGATAAGGAAGACCCCAGGGTCCCCAGTGCCTAGGTGGACTCTCCAGCTGGAAGAGCCATGCCATTCCCGCTGGGGCGCTGGTCTTCCTCTACTGGGGCTGAGAGGGATATCACTGGGGAGGGAGAAGGGACCTAAGTGGTAGAAATACAGCATGAGGACTGATTTTGAATACCATAGAGAAAAATATCTAAATGTGTTCAAATTACACTGCTTGCAATCAGTCCTAAGGCAAACTTTTTATTTGCAAAAAGTTATTCAAGTCGTTATTTGTAAAAGACAAAACTTAGAGACACCCCGAACATTCAACACCAGCTCTGGGTTTAAATAACTCCTCGTTGCCATTCAGAGAGATGGTGATGAGCCCTTCTCAACATGGAACAATGCTTATGGTCAAAGAGTAGGAGACAAATAGTACTGTGAGTTTGCTAAGTGAAAACTTACTCACTGGGAAGAATTAGGAAAAAACAGAAATTCCTCAAAGCTTAAATAGTGGTATGGAATGATGGGTGAATGAAACAAATAGTTTCTCTCTCCTAGTAAAGACACAGTTATTTTTGGAAGAGTATAATATAAAGATTAATAAAGTTTAAAAACAAGCATCACTGCAGAGACAAGGCAGTGGTTCTGTCTACTCAGGAACATTCAGATGACAGGATCTGCTGGTCCCGGGCTGCACAGGGCCAAGGATGATGTAGGCGCGCACTGGCTGAGCCGTGTGTGAGCCCAGAAGGAGCAAGAGGCCGAGGTGAAGTCTGAGCTCTCCGGCGTGGCTGCTTATCACACAGGCGTGGTGATGAGCGGGCACAGGATGACAGGCTCTGATAAGCATCCCTCCGCATGACCTGCACTGAGGTGGGCGGGGTGCAGAGGCTAGGGCCAGACTGGGGCTCCTCACCCACAGGGAACGGACATGGGAGGGATGCAGGGTGAGGCCTATTTAGGTTTCTCTTTTTCCTGCCCTGCTGTGCTTCCTGCCAAAGCAGAGCGTGACCTCCACTGAGTGAGACTCGGAGAGAAGAGCACAGCCCGGCCTTGAAAAGCCTTCCCTGGAAGCACATGGAAATTCCGTTGCTGCATGCCCCAGCCTGTGCCAAGCGTTGCTGTACCCCAGGTGATATGCAGAGAACCTGGGGTCCCAGGAGGTGGGACCCCCTGGTGCTGTAGCACCCTTCCCTCTTGTCACGGCATTTTCTCAGGGAAAGGGAGGGCAAAGTCGGCCTCAGGTCCTGCGAGGGAGATGTGGGGCTGTTGGAGTGTAGGGTGGGCTCTATGTCACCATGGAAGAGAGAATGGCATGCAGTAGGTGTTGCAGGAATGGGACGTGCACGGTAGAGAGGAGCAGAATGGAGCGGGGTCTTGGAGCTGGATCTAGGAGGGCCACCGCGGCCCCAGGCGGTGCTCAGACCTCATTTAAGGAGAGCACTCCAGGCCAGTGGTGCTGGCAACAGAGGTTTGGAGGGGGCAAGGGTGGGCAAGGAACCAACATGGGCTTTGGACCCCTAAAGAACCATCCTGTGGGGGAGGGGGGCTCTGACTTGGCCTGCCTGCACGCTGTGACTCGGTCTCTGTGAGCAAGAACCTCCAGGAGCTGGGATTTTGCACTGGGCTGCCAGTGTCTGGATCCTGGCTCTGCCACGGACTAGCTATGTGTCCTGAAGCAAGTTATTTTACCTCTCTGTGCCTCAGATTATCCAAATAAAAAGTGACACTAACAAAAGTAACCCCTTTCATTGGGTTGTTTCGAGGATTAAATGAATCAATATTGTACTGGTGCCAGGTACGGACCATCAACACTGTGTGTGTGTTAAATAAAAATACAAACTAGTGGCCAAGGCGGCCCACAGGGGAGCAGGCTGCCGCACGAGGGGCAGTGACAAAGCGGTAGACAAAGCTGCAGGTGTGCCCTCCACCTGCCACGGGTGGGGTGCAGTCACTGGGGGACCTCCCCTGCCATGCCTGCATGTGCACAAGGAGTGGGGCGGCCAGAGTTAATTCATGAGCACTTGAGGATTCAGATTGCCAGGAGTCCCTCATCAGTGGCTGCAGGCGGGCTGATAAACATACCTAGGGGACCCTGGCAGCCACCGGGGAGGACAAGGTAGACAAGAAGCCTGGGGGTGAGGGGTGGGCAGAAGGGAAGGCCCTAGGCAGTAGGGGTTTGACAGAGAAGGCTTGGAAGCCTCAGGACAATGAGGCCTTCCCCAGTCACTGGGTCTTTTTGGAATTCAGCTAAGCTCAATTCCATTTAGTAGATGTTTTTTAAGCAACAGGGAATGCTGGGCCCAATGAGGGACAGAAAGAGAATTGGCACAGAAGCTCCCCAGGAGCTCACAGCTGAGTTGGAAAAAGAGACATAGGGCCCACTTATTGCCGTTGGCACTACCAAGCACCATAGCAACAGCTGCTGGCGCCGAGAGCCCGCTACACGCTTTGGAACAGCCCTCTAGCCACGCATTAATATCTCCGTCTTCAAGAGAAGGCACTGGGGAGCTGGGAGGTTAAGCAGGCCATCTGAGGTAACCCAGCTGAAGAGAAGGGTGGTCAGCATCTACGTCTGACTGTAAGGTCTGCGCCCTTAGCCACCACATGTATTGTCCCTACTGTCACCGGTGATAATAAAGGCAGAGACACATTGTATGTGCTAGGGAAGAACCCTGAGCCGGAGTTTATTCACCTGTAAAGTGGGGATAGTGACATCTAGTTTCTTGAGAGACAAGGGATGATGTATGTGACAGGTCTGCACCACGCAAGGCATGTTTCTACTCCTGCTACGGAGGCCCAGAAAGGTAGTAACAGGAGCTGCTCTTGAAGGGTAGAAGCCAAGCACTATGCGGCCGGCAGGGGAACAGAATGAGCAAAAGCCCGGAGGTGTGAACATGCAACTGGTCCAGCATGAGAACTGAGAAAGCAGGAGATTCAGGCAGAGGGGAGAGCCCAAAGAGCTTTGGGCTCTCCCCTCTCTTTCTTCCCTCTGCAACCCTGGAAAAGCTGCTGATAGGCCCTTTCCAATTCCTCTGCAACACACATAATCTGACCTCTGCACGAACTACCCACCGGAAACACTCTTGCCAAGGTCTTCAACGTCAGCCTGTTGCCAGCCCATTGGCCATTCTTAGGTCTTATCTTCCCTCCTCCACAACCTGGACGTGTTCCTGACCTTCTCTTTGAAATACCACGTCTCGGCTGGCTTTCTACCCTGCATGCTGGGTTCTCCCCTCTGTCTCCTTTGCTGGCTCCATCCCCTGTGCCACCCCTGAATGTGGCTGTGGTCAGTCATGGACCTACTTCTTGTCAACACATTCTCACTGGGAGACTCATCTGTTCCCGGGGCTTACCCACCGCCTGCATGTGGGATGTCCAAGACCTGATCTCTAGCTCAGCACCCACCCTGAGCACTGGACCCATATACCTCTCTGCAGGGCATCTAGACCTGCATGTACTCCAGGCAGTTTGAACTCAAAATGAGCCCAGAGGGGTCCTGCATCCCCCCAACAGCTGCTGCTCTTTCTGGGTTCTCTCCACCAGGGGTTGGCATCACTAATGCAAGCCAGATCCTGGGAGTAACATTCCCTCACTAACACCTGGGTGCCATGTCCTGTCAATGTCTGTCGCATCTTTCTCTCCCCCGCACAACATCCCCACTGCTGCAGAACACACCTTCATCGTGGCTCCTGGGGTTCCACAGAATGCCCCATTGCACTCCTACCCAGCTGCCAGAGACGTCTCTGCAAAATGCAAATCTGCCCAGGGCACCCCCTGTCCAGAAGCCTTCAGTGGTCCCCACTGTGTTGGGGATAAGGCCCACACTTCAGAGCAAGCCACTCAATGTTCCAGCCTCTGTACCACACATTCCCACTGTCCCTGGGTCTCCAACAGGACTGAAACCATGGAGCAGATAGGTTTACCTTCCTTCACCCCAACCATCCCAATCCTTCTAGTCCCTAGGCCTCACCTTCCTCCAGGAAGCCTTCCTACTGCCCCAGAATGAGTTAGGGCCCCTCTTCTGTGCCCCCATAACAGCTGTGCATGACAGAGAGCTATGCTCTCTTTCTACAACACAATAATGCTTTCTCTTCTTGCTCCCCACATGAGACCATGGAGTCTTTGAAGTCAGCAACTGTCCTTGTGCTTTATTTTTCTATGGTGCTAAGAAATATTTGCTGAAATCAAAGGATTTGGGAAGGATCTTAGAAACAGACCCTGGGGGTGCTTTTAGGAAATGGTTACTCTTTGTGCAGACACTGAAAGTTGAATACACTATATCCTTTCTCCCTTTTTCCCTAACATAACCCCAATTTTGTTCAGGAGATAGCAATAACGTAAACTACATTTCCTAGTCTCCTTCGCAGAGGGTAGCCATGTGGCCTAGTCTTGGCCAACAGGACTTAAGAAAAAGCAGCTAAGTGTGCATGGGAGAGATCTGTTTCCCCGCTGTGAGCACAACCCCTTCCTGTTTCCTGTCTTCCACTTCCTTCTCGGAATTAAGAGAAGAGGCTGGAGGTGGAGCAGCTATCTTGTGACAATGAGCTCGCCACACTCTAAGGAATCCTTCGGGGCCTAGGTCATGACCCCTGGACTACTACTAGCAGGCTTCTTACTACGAGACAAATAAATCTCATTGAAGCCACTTTGGTCAGGTCTCCATTACATTTAGCTAATTGTAAGGGCAGATAAAAGCAAATGACCGTTGGTGAGCATTTCTGAATAGGCCTTTCCTTTGGAGATGATGCTGGTCCTGACAGCAGGCAGAGGGCAAGATTAATGGAGTATGATAAAATGAGGGTTGGAGAAGATGACTCTCCCTGGGTTTCTATCAGAGGACCATGACAAGGCCTCACTCAGGGTTTGAGGAAGAAGCTCCAGGCATCGCAGGCCCAGTGTGCCTGTGACCAGGGCCTTCTCTGCTCTGAATGAAATGAAATGCTCTCTTCTTTCTCTTCTCATTGTGAAATGAGGCTGCTGGACTAGATAACTTTTCAAAGGGCATAGTGCTCCAAGTCTGGGCTTTGGAGTCAGGCCGAGCTGGGTTTGGGTTCTAGCTCCATCACTTACTAGCTGTGTGTCTTTCAGTCATTTCTTTTTTTTTTTAGTTGACCTCTCTAGCATCATCATCTGTAAAATCCAAATTGTAACAGTACCTATAACTGTTGGACTAATGCTGGGGTTCTAAGGAATCACGCATTTAGACACCCAACAGAATGCCTGGCACAATACACCATGGGTACTGCAGCGTGCATTGAATGCTCTGGGTAGCAGATGTCCTTGTGTTCCAAGTTCTCTCAAAGGGTAGACTGGTGACTTGGAGTTTCCTGCCTGTTCTGGGTCTGAGGATGCTGCAGGGCTCTGGGAAGCCTCTCTAGATGCCCTTTACTCTGTGGGTGAGTGAAGTGGCCAGAGGCTGCCCACTGTCCAATGGCTTTTCTTCCAGCACCACATGCTGTTGTGTCCAGGGTTCTTGGACCGCAGGTGGATAGGGGAAGCCCACAGACAGAGGACAGCCCAGACCAGGCCCAGAAAGGCTTTGTCCTGTGGGTCTTTGTCTTATCCAAAGTTTCCCGGGTATTGAAGCTGGGCTTGTGCTTTTCCTGGCAGTTGAGTGGGCCTGCACAGGACTACAGGAATTAGGGAGCTGGAAAAATACCTCCAGAATTGGATTCCTTACTGCAGCTGCTTTTGGCATAACTTTCTTCTCCTTGTCTTGAAAAGCCTCACCTTCTTTCTCTTCTCTACAGTAGGAATCCTGGTGGAAAAAATCTTGGGGGGGGGGGGGGGAATAAAGCCGCTGTTCTACTCCAGCCCTGAGAAGGGCAGTGGGGTGCGTCCCTTACGTCCACGGGGGGCCCTCTCTCGTGGCCGCAGTACTTCAGGCCAGACCCAGCCACGCTGACACTTGACAGCGCCTGCAGTTTACCCTGGCTCAGGTCCAGAGAGTTCGCCCGGGGCGGCCCCCTCTCCAGCGCAAAGAGCAGTTTAAATATAAATCAGTCCTCGACACAAACAGCCTCAGCGAGTCTCGGAGCCATCACCGGAACTGAGAGCCCAGGTTTTCGGCGAGTGCAAACAAGCAGAGACCCGCTCCGTAAATCTCCCCGAGGGCGTCGGGAGGGGCGCCGCGGCACCCCTCTCCTCTTGAAAATTCGGCGCCCCGTCAAGCCCCCTGGCTCCCGTTGGCCCCTCCAGCCCATCTCGGTTCTCCTGCCCCCGAAGCCCTGCCAACCTCTTCTCCGGTCCCCTCCAGTCGCCCGCCTGTCGGTCCCCGCTGCACCCCCCGCCCCGCCCCGCCAGTCCTCCAGGCCGCCCCCACCCCCCTGCCTGCTCCTGCCCCTCCAGCCGCTACCTCCCCCTCCCCGGGGCCCGCCGCCCCCCGCCGCCCAGCCGGCGGGACCTTCTCCGGGGCGGTCAAGCCTCGCGGGTCCAAGCCGGGCTCCGGGAGCAGAGACGACCCCGGGCGCGGAGCGAGGTCACGCGCGGTCGGCCGCCGCGTCACACCTGTCTGAGGGGGCGGCCGCGGCGGGGGCGGGGGCGGGGGCTCGCAGCGCCTTCGACAGCCGAGGAGAAGAGGGAGGAGGGAGAGCGCGTTTCATCATCGGCGACGGCGGCTGCCACTTAAAAACTTCTGGGCGCGCACTCGCTCGCGCAGTCTCCGCGCTGCGAACCTCCTCCGGCGGCCGCGGCCGCTCTCACCAGCCACCCGCGCGGCCGCCCCAGCCCGAGGCGCCCGGCCCCTGCTCGCCCCGCCGCCCGCCCGGGCCCTGCCGCCGGCGCGCCGCTGCTGCCGTCCCGCCCCGCCGGGGTCGCCACCATGGGGCTCTGGCCCGAGCCCGGCGCGCGCCGGGGCAGCGACGCCTCTTCGGGCCGAGCCGGCCGCTGTCCCCGCTCTGTCTTCAGCAACATTAAGGTGAGCGCAGAACCCGCGACCGTCGGGGCCCGAGCGGCGCCGGGCGAACCTTCGGCGGGCCCCGGCGTCGGTGCTGCGGAGCCCGAGGGGGACGCCGAGGCGCCGGGGCTTCCCCTCAGCCCTCGGTGCCGCGCTCAGGGACGCATCCCCGGGGGCCCGGCGGCGGGCGAGGGGCGCCCGGACGGAAGATCTCGTGCTGGGCGGGTGTGTGCGTGTCTCCGTGTGGTGCGCGCGCTCTCACGCCCTCATCAGGGTAAGAAACAGGACGATGACCGGACCTGCCTATTGGTTCAACTCTTCTCAGGTGGTGTCCTGCCCTTTGACTGAAAAAGAACGTCTCGCGGGGGACTTTTTCGGTCTCCTGCGGGCAGTTAACTTGGGGAAGGGGTGGGTTTGGAGGTGCCGGGAGATGACAGGCTGTGGTTCCCCTGAGATGGGGGTCAGAGCCTAACTCATCCTGGGGCGGGTGGCAGAGGGGACGTTCTCCTTCCCCAAAAGCTGCAGCGCCTGGGCTCTGCGACCTCTCCGCGCTGCTGCCTGCAAAGTTCAGAACTCCCTCCCGGGGGTTGGCAACCAACACAGCGTGCTTCCTGGTCTGGAAATGGCCCCCAGGAAAGCGGCAGGCCCTCGCAGTGTGTCCGTAACACCGGAGCAGGTGCCTCTGTCCTGGCGAGTTGTTGGGAGTGGGTGAAGATGGGGTGTAGGTGGCCGAGGGGTGAGGACACTCTCGTCCCCAGGGGGATGGGGAATGCTTACCACTTCCTCACACGTCCAGGGGGACCTGGAATAGTTGAATCCACACTCAGGCTCTTTTGCTGGTTCTGCCTGGGCAGAAACAACTGAGAGATGCACCTCCTGAGAGGGCAGAGCTGCTGTGGTGAAGACTGCAGAGCCCACATTAAGGCTCCTTGAGGGTAGTTGGGGGGAGGGAGGATGGTCCAGAGAGGTTCTTTCCAACAATCATACAGTCAGATGGGGCTAGGTAAAGCCTCCAGTGGTGCAATTAACGGGAGGATGGGGGAGAGGTGCTCTGTGGACTGATTATGTGAGTGTTCACCAGAAAGGGATCTGGAGGTCACAGTGAATCCCACCCATATACTTACTCATATTGTTAGCAGTGGAGCTGGGATCCCCACTCCTGCTTCTGCTCTGGCCCCACACCACAATAAATAAAGGCTGAGTTGATTCCATGGTTGGATGTAAATAAGACACAGAAATTTTGAGATAGTTTCAGATAGTCCTCAAATTGCCTCACCTTTGGCCAGACCTGGATGAGAACACTGTGTGTGGTTTTGGTCCCACCATTCAAAAGAGTCTTGGAGAAGTTTCAGCAGAGAACTGTAGAAAATTTGGTGTTTATAAATTAGGGATTGGAAGGAAAGGGTGGGAGCAGCAGCTGGGTGGTCCGAAAAGAAAGAGGCCCAGGAGAGAGTCAGGGTGGGGGCACATCTCCCTATTTCACCAACAAGGGCAACAGGGGTAGCTTGTCCCAGAAGAGTTTTCTGACAGTGAGGGTCACCCCTCATGAGATTGATCCATCTAGACCTGCCCTGAGTCCCTAAAATGAGTTTATGGCCACAGTTTCTTTGAAGATCTATAAAAATGAGATTATGTATCATATGTTGATGATTTAACCACACATGCCTGAGGCCTGGACCCAGGCCAGTTGGCCTCCTAAAGGTTCATACCAGTTAAGAGTTTTTCTTAACTCTAAAAATCAGATTCTCTTAATTATTACCTCCACTGATCCATAGTAACTCTGAAACCAGAGTTTAGAGAGACTTCCACTTAGCTTCTCTTAATCAACCTGAAACCAGGTACAATTTGGATATCTCAAGGCAAATCTGGGGCCTGGAATTCCATTAGTTAAACTCATGTAAGCCTTTTCTTCCAGAGGACAGTAATGGTTGTCTGGGGAATTGCGATTTGCTGGGAGATTCCCTCCTCCCAATGAAAGGTTGGGTGACTGCTCTGCATTCTCTCCCAATAGGTGATGGACTGCATGTGTCTTGTGAACATGTGTGACATGGGGGCTAACAGGGGACACCCAACCTAAGGACCCATTCTTTTCCTGGGACAGACTAACTAATTGGCTTTATGACATTCCTGCCAACCATATGGTTTAGGGGAAGGGGATGAGGCCACAAGATGTAGATCCAAGTCAGTCTAACCTCTTACTAACTAACACATGGGGGCATTTCTCACCTTTCCTGGGCATCAGAGTTCTTATATTAAAACAACAGCAACAAACAAAAAACAGGTACTATGAATGATCCCCACCTCATAGGGGCTCCTTAAGGATTATGTGGGATGAGGCATAGGAAACGGGTTTTGTAAACCATGTAGGACTCTCCAGGATTGGCTTCAATAAGATGTCAGTTTGCCTCAACAAACAGGATGCACGTTTAAACACCATTTAGGATCTGTTGTTCCACCAATTATGCCTCACATGAGGCATAGTTAATAATTAAGAGAAACTACAGTTAATGTCCAAAATAGACATAATAGTAGCTAACACTAATGGAGCTATCTGGACGTACCAAGAACCTTGGATATATTCCCCCCATAATTAATCCTCATTACGACTCTATCTAGTGGATACCATTACTGTCCCCATTAATGATGAGGAAAACACGGCTTAGTGAGGTGTGGACACATAGCCAGACAGGGGTGGAGTGTCGAGGAACCAGGTATGGGAGACCCCGGGGTCAGAGACTAACGGCCATGCACCCTGCCCTCACCACCACACAGTGCTGCTCAATCTTGGTTGAGCACTCAGGGATACCGGAGGTATGCTTGTTCCTAGGGGTCAGTGCTTTCTTCAGGCCCTGCTGACACACACATCCCAACTGGGAGCAGGGGTCACTGTCATGGCTATAGGATGGATGTCCCCAGTCAGTAACAGGCTCATCATACCTTTTTACTCTTCACAACTCTCCCTAAAGAGCCTGGTGACTCTCACTTATGGGGTGAGGTTTTTGTACTCTCTCCTATAGGAGTAAATATGATTGTATTTATTCTGGAGACAGTCTGTATTGCCTCTGGCTACAGGATTCTTAAGAAGCAGAAGACATGCTCACTAGTAATTATCAGAGAGAACAGTTCAACATCCAGAACTCTAAATTAAAAACAGATTCATTCATCGATTATGGGGGTAGGGGTGGGGTGGCAGGAGAGAGAGCCTTTGTGGCTAACGCATCCTGGCAGCCTCAAAGAGATCTGTATCTTCTTAAAATGAAATTTAGGGGACCAAACTGAGGTTATCTTATAAAAGGAGTAGACCATTGGTAATTGCTGCCCAAATTTCAGGAACTCCCACACCTCAGGCCCCAGCGCAGGGAAATAGTGTATATCCCGTCAGTGAGGGAGAGTCCAGTGGGGATGGAGGGCACGGGATACACAGTGGGAAGAAAGGGACGGACAGATCTCACAGCTTGGCCTCTGTGGCCCAGTGACCTCTGACCTGGGAGGGAGGTCCAAAATTGAGGGAGAGGTACTTTATCCTGGCCTGTGTCTATAACTTCGTAAGGCCTCTGACCCCCAAATGTGGGGAGACATCTTGGGCTTAATCTCTTGGGCTTAACCTCTTGGTTTCCAGAGGAAAGTGCTATATCCCACCAACCTGACTATTCATGCTTGGGGAAAACACTCTCAAGAGAATCCCTGGGGCCAAAGAATTCCTTAACTGGCCTCATGGATTAAGAGGTGCCCACTCCTCCTGCCCCAGGGCTGGTGGGTATTTCTCTGATGTTGAGGACAACATTTATCTATATCCCCCGAGAGGGCTTGGCTTGCCCTGCTTATATATGGGGGTGTGGGGAGGGGAGAACAATAGGAACTGGTTAGGTGGGGGTCACAGGTCACTCAGACCCTTTTCTCCTGTGATGATACTCAACGCCCTTCTCCTGGTGATGAATTGGGACCTAAACTGCCACAGAACAAAGTGAAGACTGATTTATGTCTCACAATATGGATCGCTGATCTTATCTCTTTCTGATCATTCTCTTTTGTCTGTGACAGTGACTTTTCTTCCATTCTAGGAGATCCAGATATGATGTTGGGATGCTGGGTTGGGAGCATGGCTTCCCCTCACCTTCTTTTGCTGTTTGTGAAATGCAGAAGAATGTGGGTGGTTCCCAGTGCAGACCTCATTCCTCCTTGTTCTCCCTTTTCACACCCCTGCTTGGTTTTATCCCGTCCCATGGGTTTAACCACCTCCAGCCCTTGCTTCACCCCAGTTTCTGGCCTGTGGAGAGCTCCAGTTATGTGCCGAAGCCAGAGAGCTTGGGCATGGTGAAGCTAAGAAGCTTGGGACGCTCCCAGGCAGTGGCCCCCATTTTATATCATAAGTTCATGACCGTGTACTTGGGCATTGCACTCTCAGTGTCTGTTGAACAAGGACATAAAGAAATAGGTATGTGAATTTACACTTGTCTGTACCCCACAAGACCAGCACAGATGGGTTGTCACCATGGTCCTTGGGGGCTCCTTTTGAGGGGCTATGGGAGAAAGCTGAGTTCTTAGTACCAGACAAAGCTTGATTTATTTTGAGTTTTTAAAAAACTTCTTATTTTGAAACAATCATCTATTCATAGGAAAAATAGTGTGGAGAGGTGCTGTGCACACTTCACTCAGTTTCTCCCAGTGGTTCTGTCTTAATTCTGCACTATAATACCAAAAGCAGGGACTGGACATTGCTATAATGTGTGTGTGTATTTTCATGCCATTTTGTCACACGTTTGGATTCATGGAACCACCACCCTACTGCCTCAAGACACAGAACTATTTCCGTCACCACCAAGATCTCTGTTGTGCTACTCCTCTGGAGTCATGCCCACCCCCTTCCGCCTGCCTCCTATCACAACCCCAAATCTGTTCTCCAACATGATCATTTGTCATTTTGAGAATGTTACATAAATGGAATCATGCACTATGTAACCATTTGAGATTGGCTTTTCTCCTTCAACATAATACCCTTGAGATCCGTCCAGGATGTTGCTTGTATCAATAGTTTGTTCCTTTTTATTGCTGAGTTGTATTCCATGGTATGGATGTCCTATGATTGGCCTAAACATTCACTTATTGAGGGACATTTGGGTTGTTTACAGTTTGGGGCTATTACAAGTAAAGCTGCTCTGGACAATCATGTACAGGTTTTTGGGTAGATAAAAATTTTCATTTCTTTGGAGTAAATGCCCAGGAGTGCATTTGCTGGGTTGGATGGTAGTTGCATGTTGATTTTTTTTTTTTTTTTAAGAAACTGCCAAACTTTTTTCCAAAGTGGCCATACAATTTTACATTTGCACCAGCAATGTAAGAGAGATCCAGTTTCTCTACATCTTTGCCAGCATTTGATGTTGTCACTACTTTTTATTTTAGCCATTCCAGTAGGTTTGTAGTAACATCTTGACATGGTCTTCATTTGCATTTCCTTAATAGCTAGTGATGTTGAACATCTTTTCATGTGCTTATTTGCCATGTGTATGTGCTCTTCATTGAAATGTCTGCTTGTATAGTTTGTCCTTTGTCTAATCAGAATTTTTACTATTGTTTTGAGAGTTCCTTATATATATGAGATACAAGTCCTTTGTTAGGCATATGGTTTGCAAATATTTTCTCCCTGTCTGTAGCTTATCTTTTTATTCTCTTAACTGGGTCTTTCATAGAAAAAAATGTTTGGATTCTGATGAAATCTAATATATCGATTTTTAATTTTCTGGATCCTGCTTTTGGTGTATGTCTAAGAACTCCTCATCAAACCTAGTCCCTGAAAGTTTTCTCCTATATCTTCTTCTAGAAGTTATATAACCTTGCATTTAAATCTATGATCCATTTTGAGTTCATTTTTGTATAGGTGTGAGGTTCTTTTTTGTTTTGTTTTGTTTATAGTTATCCAATTGCTCCCGCACCATTTGTTGAGAAGACTATCCTTTCTCTATTGAATTGCCTTTGCTCCTTTGTCAAAAGCCAGTTGGCCATGCTTGTGTGGATTTATTCTGGGTTTTCTGTTCTGTTTCATTGATGGATATGTATATCTCTCTGCCAATACCACACTGTCTTGATTATTGTAGCTATTCAGCAAGTCTTGATGTCAGGTAGAAGCTTGATTTTTTTGTCTGCAGTGGTATGTGTTTATCTTATGGTTACCATATTTTATAACCCATTCAGTTTCCCTTCTACTTTGTCTTTTAGGAAGATTTAAAGACAAATTTAAAGCTTGCTTTTAGTAACTGGATGGGATTTTATGTATCTTTGTGCTCCAGCTTTTCTTCTGGGCTTAGCTGAAGAGTCTTTTCCTTTGAACTGATTTGTTAATCTATGATCCTAAACCTTTTTTATTCTCCACAACAGCCTTGCAAGGGAGGTTTCAGCATCTCTATTTCACACTTGAGGAAATGGAGGCTCATTCAAGACCACCTGTCCAGTAAATAGCAAGCAGGAATTCCCTCTCAGGGTCAGCTCACTCCCCAGCCCTCTTCTTCCCATGGCCACAGAATGCCTCTCAGTTCTGTATTCTCTCATCCATGAACATTTGGACCTGAGCTCCATGATCTCTGAGGTCCTTGCAAGTTCTCAGATTCTCATCTCATGCTGTTCAGTTGCTGATGGAGATGAGACTGGGAGCAGGGCCAGTTGGGTCTGAGATTTGCTGGGAGACCTGCTATGAAACCTGGCGGAAGTGGAGGGTGCAGACTGGCTTGTTGTCTTTGATCAATCCCCAGCTCTCTCAGTTTAGAGGACCTTGATTCCCTGGGTGTGTCCTCCTGTTTGGGATGGATTACATTTGATCAGGGTGGGGAACGAGACCAAGGCAGGGAGTGTCAGGCTGCACCGTGGGTTGAAGGATGGGTAGATACTCCAATGAGTAGCCCTCTCCCAGAGCAAGTCCTTCCAGCCTCTTTGCCCTGTTGAACAAGATGCTCAGGAGGCTCCAGGGAAATGCTGGAGGCTCTGGCATGGCTGGGGGGAGGAGCACCATCCTGGGACACTAACCCCAAATGAACTGGGGGACATTCAATCTGGTCAGCATTGGTGCTGGCTCCCCACAGGGCTGCCCGCCACCCCCCCACCCCAGCCTCCCAGAAAGTAGGCACACTAACCCTTTGGTAGACATTTAGTGTGCACCTGAGTCCTGTAGGAATCTGGGAGTTCTTGTAACAAGTTTCATTTTGTTTAGTCAAACATCAGTAATACCTACTTATGTTCCAAAGAATGTTCCATCTAACACCCCTGGGAGATGCTGGCCTAGAGCACAGAAGGTCTCAGCTAAAATGCAGATGTCATTAGGGAGGGCTGCAACAAGCCAGTGTTTGTCCAGCTGCCCCACCAAGGTGCTCTGAATTCTAGGAGAGAGTGAACAGGTTTCCACATAGGGGTAGACAAGAGGATGAGTGGATGAACCACGAGTATTACATTTCTGGGATATTTTATGTTTTATCTTAAAATCAAGTGAATTTTATATTTTCCTCCACAGTATAGCTATGTGTTTCCAAATATGTTGTATTTTCCCCCAAATCTTGGAGTAACATTGATGCTCTAGGAAGCTATGCCATGTCTAGCTCGTGTCTCCCAAATGTGACTCCCAGGTAAAGCATACCAAGTTTGGGAAACACAACACAGGTAAACCTCAAGTCAGAACTAGTTTATCCAGTTAGTTCACCCAGCCAGCTTGTTAAGCACAGAGGGAATGGTACCTAGAAAGTTTAAGTGGGACAGATACGGGGTGTGAATGTCGGACAATTCCTGGGCTGATCCCTGTGGGACACCCAGGAGATGAGCCAGCTAGAGAATGTACTGAGGTCCCTGTGGGCTTGGAGGAAAAGGATAGTGGCAGAACGGAAGGGTGGGGAGGACAGCAGGCTTCCCGAGTCACCCTTGCCCTGCATAATGGGCTGCCAATGAGTTTGCAGGATGAATTTTTTTTTTTAAAGATTTTATTTATTTATTTAAGAGAGAGAGCGCGTGTGCATGCAAGAGAGCGCATGAGCCGGGGGGAGGGGCAGAGGCAGAGGGAGAAGCAGACTCCCTGCTGAGCAGGGAGACTGATGCGGGACTCAGGCCCAGGACCCTGGGATCATGACCTGAGCCAAAGGCAGACGCTTAACCGACTGAGCCACCCAGGTGCCCAGGATGGGATTAAAATGACCATTTTCTCAGTCTCTTTTACATCCTTCCTGTCTTGTGCCTCAGGCCCTTTTGAAAACTTTCTGCTTTGCCTTTGCTTCTCAGTGTATTTGAGGGAAGTGGCGGGAGCTAAGCATTGGTGCAGGAGCCTGGGGCTCACTCACTCATCGGCCTTTACTGAGCGTCCACCATGTGAGGCTCTGTACCAGGTATTACTGTTTGCACTTGGGTCCCTAAGAGGCTCCCAAGCTTCCAAGAAACAAGAGTCTGTAAATTCCCTGCCTCTCAGCATGTCCACCGGCCTCATTTTGCCCAGGACTGAGGCAGTTTCTGGGACACAGGACTTTCAGTTTTAAAACTGGAGAAGTTCTGGACAGGTTGGGACAAGTTGGTCACCTTACTGCCTCCTTTGCTGTGACATTGTACAAGAATGGACTTCCACCTTGACTGTGGGGCAGAGGAGCCACCGATGGAGGGTCAGGGATGGTGTCCGGTGATGGAAATAAACCGCAAGGATCTATGGCAGGAAGGGATTGTATTCGTCCAGAGAGAAGACAAGGAGGAACCAGGACACTTGTGGTGGGGCTCATGGAGCAACAAGCCCCATTACTCCTTATTATTTGTATGCAGAAGTCCTCCTACCCAGTCCTGCCTTCGTTGCTCATCATGATTCCTAAGCATTTTTAACATCTCATGGTATAGAATCCATACAAGTAATGATAAAACTGACCTGTAGAAAGAGTGCTTCTTGGCTTATAGAATTATTGAATTTCAAAATTGAATGTGACGAGAAAGATCATCTGCTCAAAGAGGCAGGAATCCTCTTGATGATGTCCTTACCTCTGTTTGCATAGCCCTAGTAATGGGGAACTCACCACCTCACAAGGCAGGTCCAGGAACTGGTAGCACCACAGGCTTTAAGTCTCTCCTATGTTGAGCTGAGATCTGCCCCTGCCCTTCCATACGCATCCCCAGAGAGAAGCTAGCAGAACCCCCTCTTCCTGGTCACTCTCCTGGATATTTCCAGTAGAAAGCAGTCTCCCCTCTCCCATAAGTCCCTCTAACTGGGGAGCTACTCGTCACGGATGAAATGGAAAGCCAGGTGGTCTGGACTACCCTCCTCTAAAAGCCAAACCAGGCTCTGAAATTAGTCATTGCTAAGGGGTATGTGTGGTCCCCGACTCTTGTTGTCCCAGATCACAGAGGTTTTCTTGCTGGTTCTAGTCACTGCAAGGAGTTTGGTCACCACTCATGAAGGAACCTCCAGCTTTGTGGAGGCTGGTGGGCCCTGAGTTTCCTGGAACCAGCAGAGACCTTCCCATGATGGGGACCTCCACCCCATCAGGCCCTGCAAATTTATGCCCTCATGAGCTGTGAGGCCTGCCCAAACCCATCTCTCACACTCTTCCTCCTTACCCCAATCTTCCTCTGTTCTCACCGCTAGCTCTCACTTCCCCCTGACTCTGCAGGCCTTCACAGAGTGTCCATGCCAAGACTGGAAGAGCCCTGGATAAATCATTGTCTATCCTCTGGCCTCCAGCTAGATGACATCTCTCAGGAGGAAGTAGACAAGAGGCTCACTGGGGACTCCATCCTGACTTTATCACCAGAGGGCCCATCAGAGACCCTCACAGAGGGATCTGACCTAATGCTAGCAGGAACATACCTGTGGGATATACTCCAGGGATACACCCCACACATCCCTCCCATCCCCAAATGGCAGGGCCAAATTATTATAGAACCAGCTTTGTCTGTTGGGCCATCTCCACCCCTGAACCTTGTCACTGACTTGGAAAGTGAGCCTACAGGGCCTTGTGGTTGTCCATTTCATTTCACATTGCCCCTGCTGTCAGGAGACTGTCCTCCTAGGCTCACCACAGCCTGGGGGGCTCCTTCTTCTTTGTACTCAGCATCCTAAGAAAGCACAGTCCCACTGAATCAACATGTAAACTTAACATATAAGCATGTAAAACTAACAAGGAGTGGGGACAAGGCTGTTTTGGTTGCCTGAAAATCACAAATATTCAGAATTCCCATCCTCAGCAATACATTTTTATTAGTAACAATTACGATTTTCTGAGCTATCTTCACAAAGATGGATATATTTTATTAGGGCGTGTATATATGGGAAAATATATGGGGGCATATGGATATCAAATTGTGAATGCAAATGCATTTGAGGGAACCTATTATGTGCCAAATTTAGTGAAATAATAAGTGGACCTTTCAGAAATGCTATCTGACTAAATCTTACCTCCCATGCTCCAAGATGCATATTATCCACATTTCATAGTGGAAACTGGCAGGCAACTCATGGGAATTGCCACGTTACAGTGACAAAGCTGGTATTTGGGGACTCTGTCTTACGACTCTTTCCTCTATGGCTGCTTCCTGCATCCCACCACAAATCCCAACCAGCTGGGGCGCCTGGATGGCTCAGTCGTTAAGCGTCTGCCTTCGGCTCAGGTCATGATCCCAGGGTCCTGGGATCGAGTCCTGCATCAGGCTCCTTGCTCAGCGGGGAGCCTGCTTCTCCCTCTGCCCTTTCCCCTGCTCCTGTGTGTGTGTGCACATGTGTGCTCTCTCTCTCTCAAGTAAATAAATAAAATCCTTTAAAAAAAAATCCCAACCAGCTGAGCCAGAGCTTTGCACTTCAGCCCTTCATACCATCAGACACAGGCAGGTCTACTTATTTATATGTATTATTGTATTTTCCTAAGCCAAATTTGACAATGGTTGCCCTGAAAGTCTTCGTTCCTCAGCTTTCCTGTCTTTCCCCTCGCCCGTGCTCATAAGGCCAGACAGATACCCCAGCGGTACAGCACACAGCACGCAAGGACCCAGCCTGAAGGTGGCTGAGAAACACTTCCTAAAGAATAAAGGGAAGCCCAGTCAGCTGAACAACATTTCATTATGTGACTCATAATGCTCAGAAGCTTATAGTGAGGAAATGACTTATATATCTAGAAACTGGAGAGTCAATACACCAGGGGACATCCATCTATGGAATATTTACAAATTATTTTTTGAAGTTTTCTTGAGAATAGTTTAAACTTGGGGGAAGGGTTCATTCTATAATCTAAAATAGAGGCTGTAGGATAGGCAACTATACGTAGAGATGATCCAAATTTTTAAGTCACAAGAAGACTTGAAGAGGGTACAGCTAAACAGATAGTTCTCTGTGTGAGAAGCCTACAAATGGTTTTGTTTTCCTTCTTTGTGACTTTGTGTTTTCCATTTTTCTATGATAAATATGTCCTGTGCTTATAATTAGAAAAAACTGTCAATTAAAAAGCCCTAAAGTCTGTGGTGACACCCACACCCCCCCTTTGCTGGATATTCATTGTGGGATATGAAATACCATATAAGATGGGAGGTGTCTGGTCTCCAGGTACCTAAGGCTGGACCAAAGATGAAGCCAGGATGGCCAGCAGGGCTGTGCGGTTCTCTAGAGGGACCATTCCCAGTTCCCATCACTGTTCCCACCGCATTATTACATTTGTTATTGCATTTGAGTCTTATGGCTCCTCAGAGTTGGAGATAAAGTCAAATAACAATACTTTAATTCTTTTTTTTTTAAGATTTTATTTATTTGAGAGAGAGAGAGCATGAGTGGGGGGAGGGGCAGAGGCAGAGGGAGAAGTAGACTCCCCGCTGAGCAGGGAGCCCGATGTGGGGCTCCATCCCAGGACCCTGAGATTATGACCTGAGCTGAAGGCAGATGCTTAAACGACTGAGCCACCTAGGTGCCCCAACAATACTTTAATTCTTAAAGAGAGATAAAACTATGGAACATTTTCTTCTTTGGGAAGATTTGAGAGGCGTTTCTCTACTTCCCTCTCTGCTCTTCTGATGCCCACTCCCAGTGGCTGGCTCAGAGCTTGGGAATCTAGCCCTAAGTTTGGCCAAGCATCTTAGGGAAGTGAGTGTATCTGATGGGCTCCATGCCATGAAGGAAGAGTGGGCCTGAGGGAGAGGCAGTGAGGATAGAGGCCAGGACAGGAACTGCTAAGTGCTGCCTGGGGTCTGTTCCTGAACCTGGACTTTTACACCCAGGAGGATGTGGGGACATTCTGGGTGGGTTTTCACCCAGTCATTTGGTAAGCCTTGATTAACTACCCCCTGTTTGTAAGATAACACTCTGCAAGCTTTGTATTCAGCAAGGCTTTCGAAACTCTGAGGCCAGGAATGGGTCAGGATGGCTGCCTGAGATGCATTCATTTTGTTCATTCATTCATGCAACATGTTATTATTGATCACCTACCATCAACCATTGAAGATACAATGATGAACAAAAGAGTGGGCTGTGCCCTCTCGAGAGATATATAAAACAGTGGGCAGATGCACAAATAACATGGCTACAATGCGTGTCAAATAAGGGGGAATGGAACTGGGTTCTCTGAAGAAGGGGGTAGAGATAGAACTGGATTCTGCTTAATACATATGCAGCCACGGGCTCTGGATTCTAAAAAGTCACCGTCATGCTTCTGATATATAACCTCTGCTTGGGGAACACAGCTGTGCATCAGACAACACAGCTGTGCATCTTTCAAAGGCTCTGGTTAGTTAGGATAAGATGGATCATAAAGACCAATAGTGAATTATGGCTTCCATCAACATGACAGGTTCACATAACATGGGACTTCATACTATAAATACCTAGAGATGCTTCATAAAATAGAACACCACCAAATATTTAAAAGTGGAGCCAAGCTTGCAAGAAAGAAAGTGAAATTTTCAGGTGCAAGAAATGAAGAATGAGTTGAACACCAAAACAATGAGTGTACCAACTGACCCTGCAGCAGGGATGGAGGGGAGAAATGTGTGTGGGATGACTAGACCAGTAAAGAAACCCCAAAGAAACTCTTAATGGAGATTAGGTATTAGTAATCACACAGGGAGCAAAGATGGCATGGGGAGTTGGCCCTCAGACTGATGCGTAAAGCTGGCCCCCTGGTGAGAAGGGTACTAATTAAACTCTGCCCACCACCCTAGGGACAGCAAAGAGGCTTATCTCTAACAGGACCTCTGGGTGAAATAATTCCTCTAAGAAATCATAACCCCAAGTCTGTGCCACATAGAATTGAAAACAACTTATACTATCCACATGGTATGGGAATCTCTAAGCAAATAAAGTAGTGTAAAAATTGTTTTTGGGCTGGCAATAACTCTTTGCCATCTGGTAGACAAAAGAGTAAAACCACTCCGGAAGGATGTTTCTATAATCTAGACCAACCAGAATCCCTAAGAAAAGACAATGCCCTTGGAAGAAGAGCTTACAACAAAAAGTTACACAAGGAAATGATCCACCGTAAGCAACAGGCAGCAGATATATCAATGAGGAAAATTAGCACCTCAAGATTTTGAGATAATGGAACATTCTGAAAGAGACTATAAAACCATATTAAAATGTTTAAAGAGGTGTAAGAAGAAATAGAAAAAGGAATGGGCAGTTTTGAGAAGTACATGGGAATTCTAGAAATGAAAACATAGATATAAAAAGTAAAAGTTCAGTGAATGGTTAAATAGCAGATTAGATGATTTCCCAATTTCAAACCCTTAACTTAATCACATCTGCACTTAATGATAATTTGGAAGTGGAAGATAGGATTGAAGAAGTCACCCTGAATACAGCACAGAGGAATAAAGAAGTGGAAACTGTGAAAGACTGGTTAAGAGATATGGAAACATTAAGGATGAAGTCCAATAAAAGTCTGAAATGAGTACCAAAGATGAGAGTAGAATGAATAGGTGACAGAAATATTGAAGAAATGACAGAGAATTTTCAGAATTGAGAAAATATATTATACCACGATATAAAAAAAAGCACAGTAAATTCTGGCAGGAATTTACAATAAGAGCACACCTCTACATAGTATACTGAAATTGCAAAACAGTAAAGACAGAAATATTTTATGAGCTCTAGGGTGAAATTGCAGATTACTTATAAGGATCAGTAATTAGACCAACACCAGTCTTCTCAAAATAAATAATAGATACTAGACAATAATGGAATAATTTTCAGAATGCTAAGAAAAAATTAGCACCAAATTCAAATTTTATAACTAAAAGATAATTCAAGAAGACAAATTAGAGATTTTTCAAACAAAAGCAAGGAATTTACCAATCATGAGTCCTCACTAAAATGAAGAAGGGTGAAATTCATAAGGCAAGAAATAAAACACAGAAGAAAAGGATAGGATACAAAAAGTGGTAGTAATTAATTGTAGGTAGACAAAGATAATAATGATTTATGGAGGGCAGAAAAGATTGAAGTAGGATAATACACACCATTAATATGAAAAGTAAGAAGGGAAAACTGGAGTTAAGTCTTAAGTCCTTAGCTTGTTTGGAAGGAGAGTGGAAAAATTAATTAACTTTAGTCTTTGTTAAGTCAGTTATGTATGTTAAAATGTATGGGTAATCATGGGGACACCTGGGTGGCTCAGTCGGTTAAGCGTCTGCCTTCTGCTCAGGTCATGATCCCAGGGTCCTCGGATCGAGTCCCACATCAGGCTCCTTGATCAGTGGGGGGCCTGCTTCTCCCTCTGCCTGCAGCTCTCCCTGCTTGTGCGCTCTCTCTCTGACAAATAAATAAAATCTTAAAAAAAAAAAAATGTATGGGTAATCATGAACAGAAAAGACATTGAACGTATACTTTCCAAAGTAGAAGAGAGTAAAAAGTTGAAACCTAATAAACCAATAGAAGGCTGGAAAAGAGAGAATGAAAGGCCAAAAATAAAAATAAATAAAAATAAAAACAAAAAACATCATGGAAATAGGAGCACAATAAAATGAAGTAGATATTAAATCTAGATTTGTCAGAAATTACAACACATGAAAACAGACCGCTCTCACCGTTTCAGAGCTAGAGAATCTCAGACCGGATTGATACAGAGACAGGGAGAGAGAGGGAGAGAAAGGAGAGAGAGAAGGAGGGAGGGAGAAAGGGAGGGAGAGAGAGAGGACCTAGTTACATGCTGTTTAAAAGAAAAAGTTGAAAATCAGAGGACAAAAGAAAATATATCAGGAGAATATCAACTAAAGAAAGATTACCTACTTTGATAAAAAGAAGAGTTTTTTTAAGGCAAGAAGAATGGTAGATTGTGAGATGCTTGCAGTGTCTAAAACTGCCTAGAGACCAATATCTAGGCCCTACAGGATCTCCTAATAAGAGAAAGACAAGAACCAAAATAGAGGGTGCCTGGGTGGCTCAGTTGGTTAAGCGACTGCCTTCGGCTCAGGTCATGATCCTGGAGTCCTGGGATCGAGTCCCACATCGGGCTCCCTGCTCAGCAGGGAGTCTGCTTCTCCCTCTGACCCTCCCCCTCTCATGTGCTCTCTCTCTCAAATAAATAAATAAAATCTTAAAAAAAAAAAAAAAAAAAAAGAACCAAAATAGAAAAATGTGCGAAGATATGGGCAGGTGGCCTGGAGTGCCAGCTGGGCTCTGTCTGCCCTCTGTACTTTTCTCTGAATGTCACCGCCAGTATCTTACACAATAAACCTCTGTTTTCTTCATGGCTGAGTCACGCTCAGCAACCAGCATACCTTCTACCCTTCGTTTAGTTCCACCTTGAAATAATCCCAGGGCAGGACTCTGATTGGCTCCGCTGGTCATGTGCCCCTCCCTGAGGCAGGGCAGGGTCCTCTGACAGGGGGCTCCTCCTGGAACCCTGTGGTTGAATAGGGGCCCTTCTCTAGAACAAGGAGGGGGCAGTGCTGGTCTCAGGAGGAGGGCTGAGCAGACAAGACAATTGAGACTTCCTATGGAGAGGCAGAGAACACACCTCTCGGAGACACTGAAAAGGAGCAATGTGGTCCTGCTGAGGGAAAAGAGGTAGGCTGAATGGAGGCATCGCTACTGGGGAAGAAGGGAAGGGTCCTGGATGAGTCAGCGTTTGTATTAGTTTTTTACTCCTGTTGGAACAAATCACCATCAAACTTAGTGGCTTAAAACAACACAAATTTACTGTCTTATGGTTCTGGAGGACCTCCAATCAAGGTGTTGGTAGGTCTGTGGTCCTTCTGGAGGCTTTAGTGGAGCATCTGTTTCCTTGCCTTTCCTAGCTTCTAGAGGCCACCTACTTCCTTGGCTTGTGGCTCCTTCCTCCTCAGAGTCAGCAGATGAGCATCTTGAAATCTCTCTCCCTCTCACCTTTGTTTCTGACTCTGACCCTCCTGCCTCCCTCTTATAAGGATCCTGTGATTACATTGGGCTCACCCAGATAATCCAGAATATTCTCCTACTCTAAAAAATGTAATCACTTCTGCTAAGTCCTTTTTGCCATTAAAGCAACGTATTCACTGGTTCTGAGTATTAGGGGACTCAGACACTGGGGAGGCCATTGTTTTGTGTATCTCAGGGTTTGATCAAACCAGAGCCAATAGAAGATACACATACATGTATGTATATGTATATGTATTTCAAGGAATTGACTTATACAGTTGTGGGGGCTGGATAAGCGAATCAAAAATTCACAGGGCAGGCAGGCAGCCAGGAAAAGATGATCACAGGCATTGGGCCAAAGCTCCTATTCAGGGGAATCTTTTTCATTCTCTCCCTCCTTCCCTCCCTCCCTCCTCCCTTTCTCCCTTCCTCCCTCCATCCCTCTCTCCCTCCTTCCTTCCCTCCCTCTCTCTCTCCCTCCCTCCCTCTCTCTCTCCCTGTCACACCTGCTCTTAAGGCCTTCTGATTAATTGAATCGAGTCCACCCCGATTATTTAGGATAATCTTCCTTACTTAATGTCAAGTCATTATATATTGTAATGACATCAACAAATTTCCTCCACAGCAACACCCATGTTACTTTGATTGAATAACTGGGGACTGTAGCCTAGCCAAACTGGCACATCAAAAACATTGTCACAGGGTCAAAGGGCAGTGACATTCAGGACCTGTACATGACAGAATGTGGCAGCCACAGGCAGAGGGCTCCAGGAGAGGTGAGCACCACAGGGCAATAGGACAACCCCCCCAAAAGGGCTGCAGGGGCCAGAGGGGCTTTGCTGAAGTCACTGAGGGGAGGAAGGCGCGTTTTGGGGTGAGCTGCTGCAGGGAGGCCCCGGATGGGGCACTCCGTCCACTTCTTCCCATGACTGCAGTCTCCTTGCATCCTCTATACGGATCAGATGGCCAGCATGTCGCCGGTGCCTAGACCCGCCTTCCTTATGTTGCCTATCAGTATTCGTCCTGTGGTCTGCTGTGGCGGTCACAGGCCTCTGGCTGCAGACATGAATGGATAGCGGTGCTGGAAAGGTGGGTGAGCTCATGTCGGCTGGCATGCGGCTAGGGCTGCAGCTGGTAGGCGTCAAGTATTTGCTTAGCTAATCTTTTCCCGTCTAGGGATGCTTATTGATGATTTCATTCATGAGTCTTAAACCTGCAGGTAGAAATCCCAGCCAAAACAAACCAGGTATGGATGATGAAACCACATTCCCTTGTACTTGCCTTCAACACCTCTAGGTAAGGCAGTGTGGGAGAGTCAGAGGAATTGGGAGGTGGACGGAAGTACACAGCCAGGACTAGTGTGCAGGCCTCCACCAGCAGTGCGGCCAGACCCTGACCGTGTGAAGAGACCGCATGTCCAGATGGCCAGGTGGCCGAGGGAAGTGCCGAGAAATCATGAGATCGCCTCAGTTTTACCCCATTTTTTTTGGTAATGGAGTTGCACACAGAGGTTGGGCCTCGTCTCCAGGAAAGAGATGTCTGGAAAGGAAGATTTAGGTTAAAGCTCAGGAGGACCTACTTGAGTCTGAGGCGGTGGTTCCCTAAGTGTTGTTCCTGCACTAGCAGCATCAGCATCGCATGGGAGCTTGTTATAAATGCAGATTCCTGGGCCCTATCCTAGAGCTTCTGGATCTAAAACTGGAGGTGGGGCCCAGCCGGCTGTTTCAACAAGCCCTCTGTGTAATTCTGATGCACCCTGAAATTCTAGAACCTCTACTCTGAGGCAAGGCACATATCAGGACACTGATTCACATGCAGAGGTCACTGGGATGTCTGTGATATTCTTGTCCCCAAGATGTTCACTAAAGCGACTGATAGGAAGTGATCAGTTAAGCTGAAATGGTTGCCAGGGAGTGTCTCCAATGTGGGAGCCATAGTTGATGGGAGGAACTTTGGGAGCTTCCTGCTGCGTGTAGCCTGGGGCAAAGCCAAGGGCTATGCATGTCAGGCCCTGAGACCTGCCCCTGGGCCAGGAGAAAGGAGGTTGGGGAGCATACAGAAGGCAGGGCCTTCTCAGCCTGGAGAAGCATGGCCAGCCACATGGTGGAATTCAGAGACTCTCCGGAGGTGCTCTGGGCCCATTGACTTGCTGTGCCAGGCTGAGTTTCGTTTCAATCTTTTTTACCCCAAGTAGTTTGGAGATGGCAAATGTTCTCTGGTCAGGGGTGTTCGAACTAATGATATTTATAGCTTAAAATTAAATACTGTAGGTAAACAGAGAATTTGAGAAATTGGCTTGCTCTCCCCCTTGCTCCCACTCCTTCCCTCATTTCCTGTGTTTGGATGGGATATGTTATAGTGCACAGAAGACCTTGACGCCCTGAGTGAGCCCTCCCAGCAGCGGAGGAGATCACTGCAGCCTAGTCCCCTTGTCACTCCCAGGGGTCCTGGGCAGTGGGTGTGGGAGGGAGTGCCAGAGGGTGTGGGTAGTAGGGAAGGATGTTCTGGTTGCTTTTATCTAAACACGGCTTTCCGGTGGGAAAGAGGCTAGCAGGCCTTCTTGACTTCCTGCCTTGACCTCTCATGTAACAGTTCCCTTTCCTCTCAAACACCAGCCTGAGACCTAAGGAAATCTTTCAAGAGAGGCTTTGGGCATTTTCTGCAGTGCTGACTAAAGCCCTCTCTTCTCTCTGCCCGAAGACTGGTTCCCACCCAGTTTCTTCTACCTTTCCCTCTGCAGGCCCGCCAGTGTTTCTCCCTCTTCGCCCTCCTTGCTGAGCTGAGGAGTGGAACTGGGAGGAAGGCAGACAGAGGGGAGGGGAGAGGGAGCACCTTGGGAGACACACAGGAAAGTCAAAGAGGCGAGGTCCCAGAAGGAGCGGCCTTCTGTCTGCAATAGCCCAGAAATAAGTTGAAGCAATGGAGAGAGTAGAGCTAGAATAGATGCCCCAGGCCATGTGCTGGTGGGGATGACTGCAGAAGACCACCTACATCCTGGTGCAGACTTTGGTGATAAAGCTGCCCGCCCCTGGAGACGAGACAGAAGACTCAACTTGGTCCAAATCATAGTATGTTGTTAGCAACCAACTTGCCTCTGTCAGGCTCCAGATCCTTCATTTTTCAAGTTAGACTTCCTGTGTCCCAGAGAGCCATGTGGCCTCCTGATTCTCCTGCAGATTTAGCAAGTGAAGTTCTGTTAGGAGGTATTCCCTGGGGCTCCGTTTCAGGCAGATACTCCATCTCAAAGATGGTAACTTGCAGCTGTGTGGAGTCTAACAGGGCATAGAGCTCTTCTGGCCTCAGGGAAAAGGAGCAAAAGGTAAAAGAGATAGTGGGACAAGACATCTTCTCATAGCTGCAGTCTTGCTCAAGGAGTGTATCGTCAACATTGCATAAAGCCCAAGGGCGGGGGGATTTATTTCAAAACTCTACATGTAGCTACCATCTTATTTTGGAGATTGGTCCTTGAATTCCATATGGTCCGAAGGATCTTTTCCTTTCTTCTTGGGTGTGAGGTTGAATAGCTATCATCACTCACCCTGATCCCATTGTCTTTTGAGTTCTCTCCTTCCCTTTGCTTGGTCACTCACCACCCCCCACTTCCACTTAGTCATCCAGCCACTGCCTTCCCTGGAGTTTTTCTCCTGCTGACGTCCACCGGTCCATGGCCACCCCCGACGGGAGGCTTCTTCTACCCGTTCCGAGACCTTGCATGGGCCTACCTGCCTCCAGTCTTCCTTCTCTGTCCTCTCTTCCTCATCTTGTTACTGGTTAACCTTTCTAAGAATGGTTGACAACATTATTGCTGTCAACAAGTATTCAGTGATGGCCAAAGAGAAAATTCTGTGGCTCTCCTTGGGCACTGATCCTCTTTCCTGACTTGGTTTTCTCCTGTCACCTAACCAGAACTTTCTCAGGCTAACCAGATGATTTCCTGACCCCTAATCCTGTCATGCTTACGTTTTGCCGCTCCTCATCTTGTCTCCTGGGCTAGGATGACCCTTTGTTCCTCTCTACATTCTGACATTCTCCTCATCCTCAAAATCCTGCTCTGACCTCATTTTCTCCAGGGACCTCTCCCTCGCCTTCTCATATTCTCAGCACCTCTGGCACCATTACTTGTATGGCTGCTCTAGCATCTGCCATATTGTCTTAATATATTGTATACATATGCCTCATCTTATTAACAAACAGGAGCCCCCAGAGGGGTCTGGCCCGGCTTGGCCCTTGGTCTCCCCTGGAATATGCTTGGCCCATGATGGTATTCAATAAATATCTGCTTATCACATTATTTTTTATGTTTCTTCTGGGCAAGACTAGCAAATAATGCAACCTCCCCCCCAACACACACACACACACACACACTCACAGCCCCCAATAAAATCTATCAGAGCTGGCAAGCCAAAGGAATTGTAAACTGTGTCTGCACTTTTGCCAGAGGGAGGCGCTGTTTCAGTCATCACAGGCAGATCCCACATTCAGTGAAGGATAAGTCTTGACCTGTGTGTGTTTTGAACTAAGTGAGGTTCCCCCTCCACCCCTCCCATATAACCATGACTGCCCTGGAATCACAAGTGTGATGGCATTAAAGTGATGTGCAAACAGAGTTTGACAGGGAAATCAGAGTCAGGCCGACGAGGAGTCAAGGGAGGGCAGGGAGCAGGAGAGTGTTCTAGGCAGAGAGCAGCATGCACAGGGAGCAGAACCCACATGAAGAGAGGTGTGTTTAAGGAATAGACACAAGTGCCTCCCAGAGCAGCCATGCAAAGGAAGGAGGCCTTGTACAGGTGTGGATGACGGCAGGCACAGGTTTGCAGTGAGTCTGGAAAAGGAAAAGTCTGGAAGAGCAAGTCAGTTGGAGCTGTATCCTCTATAGGATCTAGAAAAAAATGGTGAGTAGATACTATTCTCTGGCCTGTGGCAAAATGCCTGCAGATGGACTCTCTGATCCTGGTGAGAATTTGCCATCAGCCAAGAAGACAGGTCATTCTATGCGACAGCTTTGAAAGGTAGGAGGGAAAACAATTTCAGCTGGAGGAGGGAAGGAGTGTCCCGCCCCCCATTTTGCATGGGCTTCTTATAACTATTGGCTCACGTGGAACAGAGGTCTTTATATTTGGGGAAAATGCTCATGGACCCTCCAACTGTGGATAGAAGGCAGAGGAACCTGAGAATGAGTAAGGAGATACCCAGTGTGGGGGAGGGGAGCCTAAAGGCAAGACAGATCAAGGATGGGAACAGGGGTGAGGCAGGAAATGGGTGCCCAGCACAGGAGGCCTTGGCTGTTACTGTGTTTGCCCACAGTGGAAAATAAGTGAGTAATAGAGGAATTAAGGAAATAGCTGGGTGAATTTGGAGAGCCTTAACAATTAAAAATAAAGCAACCTGCTTCCTCGGGCACCTGGAAAGCAAGTGAGAGCACTGGAGCTGGAGGGGGAAATGTGGTGGCCCAAGGGAGATGAAACAGGTTTCTGCGAGGGTCAGCTGAGAACAACTGGACAAGAGGGACAGGATTCTGTCACTGAACCGAAGAGATGAAGACCAAGGGGTTCGCAGATTCTAGTGATTGGCAGAAGTCCTTAGTATTCCTTGGCTTCTAGACACATCAGTCATTCTCTGCCTCCATTGTCTTGTGTATCTCGGTATCCAAATTTTTTCTCATAAGGACACCAGTCATTGGATGGGGGCCTGCCCTATTCCAGTATGACTTCACCTTAACTTGCTTACAGCTGCAAAGAGCCTATTTCAAAATAATATTACATTCACAGGTACCAGGAGTTAGGGCTTTGACCCTAACATAATCGAAGGACACAGTTAAACCCATCATCCCCAGCAAGGAGGCTGGGGGCAGCATAGGTGGTAGAGAGTGTCCCTAGTACTTTTCTGTGAGTTGCAGAGGCAGAGGGAGTTGGGTGTAGAGAGACATGGTGTGTTTTGAACTAACTGAGGTAGAGAGACATGCAATCAGTCACGAGGATCATAACAGAGAGTGTTGGGGGACAGCATGTAGGTGGTATAGTCCTTTGGGTCCATATCTTTGCTATTTTGACTCTCATGGGTCAGTGGGGAAACTGAGACTACCAGGTACATGCCCCTCTTGTGATCCAGTGGCAAGTGGCAGAAACTGGAATTGTGATCATAGCTTAGCACTTAGGGGAGACATTTTATTCCCTTGAGGTATCTGAGGGGATAGAGAAGTTTGAGTGTGGGACAAAGAGCCCTTTCCTCCTGCCATCCTTCCACCTGCCACCAGAAGAACAGAGGGAGGGAAGAACTACAGAAGGGTGGTGATTTTCCTATGTCGGAGCAATCAGGTTGGGTTCCCCCCCACCCCTGGGAATGTCTTATCCTGGCTGCCAGGGGCCTGCTCCACCTGGGACCGAGGTTTTAGGGGGCTGCATCTCTTTCAGAGTGATGGGATCTTGGAAGGGTGTGGGCCTCTGGGAGAACAGCCCGAGGCTGTGAATCCTGGGTCCCTCAGCACGCAGGGGAATGCCAGGGTGATCAGAACGGGTGTGACAGTGTTCCCATGCAGGAAAGCATGTCTCTGCCGCCAACAGGCCTGTTGCAGGAGAGTCCCCACCTGTGTGCTTGCATGTGATGGGAGAGGCGGGCTGAGCACGCCCATCTGGTGCACGCACGTGCCTGTGTGCCAGGGCCTCCGTAGGCACCCTGACAGCAGAGCGGCCAGCCGGACAGTGCTGACCAGGAGCGGCGCCCAGCACGGTGGCTGGGTCTGCGCCCATGGGCAGCCACACACACATGGCAGTGCCTTGGCCTCTCACCCCGGGCAGCCGCTCACTCTCCTTCAAGCACCTGCTGTGTTTGACTCTCTTGCAGCCCCTGGATGCTTTGTTCTCAGCCCTCCACTGTGGCTTTGATGGGCTGAGCACGCTGTGGTTCATCCGGGAACTCGGCAGCCTCTGAGGGGGGCTGTGGGATGGTCTCAGCGGGTAGTGGGTGGGCACGGGCTGCCCGTGGCAGGGGTTTCCCTGGCCAAGGACTCCTTCCTTATCCTGCCAGGGTACCCACCGTTTCCACCGAACCTTCTCAGGCTCCTCACCCGGTGGGCCAGGCCACACCCAGACGCTCACTCTCTTGCTCCCCTCCTCCCTGCGCAGGGCAAGCCTTCCAGTCTCTCATCTGCTACCACACCTGCTGGGGCTAAGAGTCAAAGATGGGTCCAGGCTTTCATTACTACAGATGGAGATGCTTGGGAGCTCTGATAGGGAGCTGGTCCAGGGTGAAACTCCGAGGAGAGTGAAAGAAGTGACAAGGGCTTGCTAAGCAACTTACCGGCCTCCAGAACTTTTTTTGGGAGATAAATGGGTACAGTAGGAGGGAAAGACTACCCATCTGCACAAGGAATTTACAATCCCTTTTAATCACTTCACATCCACTTACTTACGGCTTACGGGTGCCTTGGGAACCAGTGGTGCCATTCACCGAAATGTATTCCTTCCCATTGCTTTATTGGTTATTGGTTATCACGCGGGGGCCAAGCCATCGCCTCCTCTCATCAAGTGGCAGCCGCGCTTCTGTGGCGGTTCCTCCGCCCTGCTGCCTGGTGACAGGTACATGCAAGGCGCCAGGATTGCCACAGGGCCCCAAACACTCAAGGTGCTTGTAATTGCAGCCTGGGCTCAGGGCCCCGAATGAACAATGGGGTGTGTAACAGGAGGGACATTCTCTGCCACCAGAAAGATCGGAGAAGCTAACCAGGGGAGGGGACGGGAGTAAAGAGCCCCCAGGGAGAGTGAATGGCCCCCACCCTCCCAGGCTCTGAGGGGCTATGAATTTTCCTCTCAGTTTCCACTTTCTACCACAGGCTGAACGGAGGTAGCTTGGTACCTGAGAAGAGGCCCAGGTGGTGGGTAGCGCAGCAAGAGCAGAAGGTACCCAGGGGCTGGGACAGGGAGGGCCCTGGAGGCTGGGGCACTTTGCTTGTTTTTACTCTGAGCTGGTGGGAATCTGTTGGAGGCTTTTTTACAGGGTCAAGGCAGGCTCTTATCTCCATTTTCAGAAGATCATGCTGACATAGTATGTGATTGTATTTCCATAAAGTACAAAACAGGCTGCCTGACCTGTGCTGCTAGAAGTCAGGAGAGTTGTTCCCTGGGACGGGGGGAGAGGCTGAAAAGGGCACGAGGAGCTTCTGGGAAGCAGGGCGTGTTCTGCTTTTTTATCTGGGTACCAGTCCCTTAAGTGGCCCCAGTTTGTGAAATTTTGTCAAGCTGCTCTCTGTGACTTATGCCTTTTTTGTGTGAATGTTGTACTTAAAGGTTCTGAAAAGATTACTGCTGGCCCAAGAGCAGATTGGAGGGGGGAGGAGTGGGCTTAGGAAAAGGGTAGGAACCGATGTCACAGTGGCCGGGGGGGGGGGGGGGTGTCTGATAGTGGCTGGAGTAGAGGGCAGCGGTGGGGCTAGAGACATGGCCCGGACTTGAGTCTTGGTTTGGAGGTTGCGTCCCAGGGCAAGAACTGAAACTGAAAAGAGGAGATGATCCAGGGGGAGATAATGGTTTGGGTCATGAATTTCAGATACTGGCAGGGCGTCAAAGCTGAAATGTGTGGCATGCAGTTCCAGGCATGGCCGGGGCTAGAGGAGGGGCGTCTGCCCTCCAGCAGTGGCAGGAGGCGTCAGCGGGCCTCTGGGGTGGCCCTGCGGGGCGTGAGTGGGGCGCCCAGGGCCAGCCTGTATAGGGAGACGCGCAAAGGGGCTGAGGACGGAGCCCGGATACCGTCCTCATCAGGTGGGAAGCCAGAAAAGAGCTCCCCCAAGGATTTCTAAGAAGGGACAGTCAGACAGAGCAAAAGCACTGGGATGGCAGGTAACATCATAAAGGTAAGGGAAACCAAATGTGTTGAATGATGCAAAACTTAGGTAAAGCCACCTTTGGAGGCCACTGGGTTGGCAATTATATAGCCAGCAATCTTTTTTTTTTTTTTTAAGATTTATTTATTTGAGAAAGAGAGAGAGCGCACACGTGTGGGGGGAGGGGCAGAGGGAGAGAATCCCAAGCAGACTCCCTACTGAACAGGGAGCCCGATGCAACTCGGGCCTCGATCTCAATGCCCTGAGATCATGACCTGAGCCAAAACCAATCGTCGAACACTTAATCGACTGAGCTACCCAGGTGCCCCGATAACCAGCAATCTCAGTAAAAACAATTTTAGGGATGCCTCCTTCCCCCAAATTCTCGTAAGATTGGGCAGCTCGGTGGAGCAGGATGATGGCCTGATTTGGTGTCAGCTGGCTGCTACCATTTACCAGCTGTGTGACATGAGACAATTGTGTAAGCTTCCCTGAACCTCCGTTTCCTCATCCATAAACAAAAGGAATCCTACCTACCTCTCAGGGTAGTGTGAGGATTAACTGAATGCAGCAAATATTGACTGGACATTTATTACGTGCCAGAGAGCCAGATGCAGAAGATATAGGGTGACCAAGACTGACACACGGGGAAAGACAAAATAAGTAAACACATAAGATGATGTGAAGAAAATAGCCCCTTGGTGCTTCCCCGTGGCCACAAGCCAGCCTTCCTCCTGGCCAGCTTCCTAGGGATCAGCTTCCGAGTTCTGAGCTCTTTGGATACCATATCCCCAGTCCCCACTTTCTCTCTCTCTGAAAAACTAGCTTCCCCTCCTTGAGGGCTTCATCTTCAAACCCTTCAGGGAAGTGAGGGGAAAATATTAATAACTTATCTTGTTACTACAAAGAATAGGAAGAATATAAAATATGGTGAAGTCTCCCTATTAATACTGTTTTAATGTTCTTTTCCTGCCATAAGTAGATTCAAAGCCGTTTCCCTAACGGTGCCTTATTTCAATCTAACAGATTACTCTTATGCCAACTTCCAAAAAAGACAAATGACGCTTGTGGTCCACGAAGGAAAGCTTTTCTGACTGAAAAAAAAAAAAAAAAGAGAAATAACTGTGGGAATTTCTGTGGAAGAATTTGGACACATATTCACATAAATGTCAATGATAGGTTTGTTTCAAAGTTTTTATTTTTCTGAGAACCCTTGAGCACCATGCTCCTAGCTAATCTGATAAATTCAGATTATTAGAATTTCAGAATAATCTGAAAAATCAGATTTAGTCTCATGTGCTCATGTTTCATCTCTTCCAGAATTTTCTTTTTAATCTATGATTTCTAAAGCCCAGGTTGCAGGTCCCCATCATCCCAGGCCATCTCTCACCCTCTGTTCTTCATTTTATCTTCCCTCACGAATGATACCAAATCAGTCCAGCCATCTGCCTTCTCCCTCCCTGGGGCCAAGTGTCAGAAAGGAGAAAACCTAAACAAAACAACCACAACCAAAAGTATTTGAGGATCACCGGTGTTAGAAGCTAGAGAGCTCATGTACCTCCCTTTTCTGTGCCCGGTGTCCCCTCAGACAAGGATGTTGCAGTGGCAATTCGTGTGTTTTTTTACAGATAGTTCTGATCTGTATACTTGCAAGGGCCCCCAGGACTCTGGCTTATCAAAGGCCTTTTCTAGCTCATAATAATATTAAATACAAAACCATAAAATAATAACAAAAACTAAAAGAATTATGCAGGTTGGGACTTCCAGTGTCCATCCTAATTTTATCTTACATAGAGGCCTTCAGGTGAGATTTTTATCTAAGCTGAGTAGACTAAACTAAAAAATGGCCAAAAGATCTCGCCTAATTCAATTCACTGGGGACCTGGCTTCAAGAGGTGCCTTGGCCAGGACCCCCCAGGCAGTGTGAAGGTGGGAGAGGGTCCACCTGGGCATGATGCTCCTCTATGCCTGCTGTGGTTTCCTGTGGCCTCCTGGCCTCCACTGAGCCTCCGTCCTCCCTGAAGCAGCTCTCACAAGCCTCAGAGAGTGGCCTTTCTCAGTCGTATTAGGAGAACCCTGCCATACAGTAAGGCCACTGTGTGGGCGCTAGGGGCTGGCAAGGGGACGCTGGAGAGACTGGTCAAGGGCCTGGCTTGACTGGCCTCCCCTCCGGTTCCCAGTTGCAACTCTCCAGGCTGGCTACTTCCCTCTTAAAGAACAAGGAGGCTGTAGTGGAAATCATGTTTTTCTTTTTAGATTTTCCTGGTTTTTAGACTTCCAAGGGCTCTCAGGACCCTGTCTTATCAAAGGCTTTTTCTAGTTCATAATAATACTAAAGATACCTTTTATTATCGCCACTATGAATACCACCAACTTTGACCCAAGACTGGCTATTTTGAATCTCTGAGCTTTATCTTGTTCAGACATTCTTCCTGCATGGGAAAATATTTGATTTCCTGAATCACTTCTTGAAAGAGACATTTCCCTTTGTGGCCACGGGGCCATGGTTTGGATGGAAAGTCACACCCTGCAGAAGGTACGGGAGGGGTAAGCAGGCCAGCTGGTGAAGGGAGCCTTTCACATCTGAGTCCTTGCTTTGCTCCCTTCTTTTTCTTTTGGCAAGACAGGGAAAAGGATCCCTGTCTCCCATCCAGCTCTGAGGGGCCTCTCAGGTGGGCCTCAGAGGAGCTAACCCAGAGACCCACCTCCCCTTTCAGAGGCCTACATCTCTCAGGTCACTGGGAAACAGCCAGGAGTTACCCTTTCTGAGTTGCCTTCGTCGTCCCCATTTGCACTATGGCCTCTTTTGCCCAGAGCCTCACCTCCTAGGTCTTACCCATGTGGTGAACTGCCAGCCAGGACTGACAATGGGCTATGAGGGTAGAGACACTGAAAGACACAAAAACAAGTAGAGATGGGCAGACACCCAGAGCCAGCACCACTCTCTGGCCGTGTGCCTTCTGTTGGAGACACTCCAACCACTCTGGAAGATTCTGGCCAAATAAATGAGGTACTAGAATGCATGAATGTAGTAGGGAGGTGTGGGGGAGAGTTGTAGAGAAAGACCTGGGTATGCATTTTGGTTTGACTACTTAGTTCACTGACAAGTGTATGCTACTTTTTTCCCCCGTTGGAAAAGTGGGCACAGAATTATCAATTTGTTTGCTAGACTGGCATCAGGAAAGACATTGGGTTTCTGATTCAAATGGCAGACCGGACACATGTTTGTCTCCCCTCAACTCCATCACCCTCATTATAATGAGAGTAATGAATGAAAGAATGGTGAAAGCCAGTAACAGAAAAAAGAGGAAAAAGGGAAAGAGATTATGAGTAGATGAACGGTTGCAATAATTTCAGCAAGATGGAGACGGTTGGGATGTCAATGGACCAAGGAAGGGCCTACAGTGCTCTCAGGAGCATGCATGGGGCCTACAGTGTGCAGAGCCCTTGGACTGGGCACAGCCTTAGATAGCAACAGACTTAGAACAAGGAGGTGTGGCCGAGACAGAAATAAGAAGTGGGGCTGAACCCCGAGGGGGTAATATAGAGCACCCCTTGACCCCTGGAAAGCACAGGCAACCTTCTCCATGAGCTGAGGGACCGTCAGCAAGCACGGGTGTGCACCCAGCAGGGAAGCCCCTGCTCCTTCGGGCTCCCAGCTGGCTTGCCACAGAGTGAAGTGGTCCAATATTAATGCACATATGCATAGAATGATTACAAGCTGGGAGGAGCAGGGAGAGGGGTGGGAGATGCTAGAGCGAGGGAGCTAAATCCTCTCCTCTAATGGTGTGCAGTCTACAGTGACAAGTCAGAAAACTGCAAAACAAGTGTATTATTTTGATATGTGTGGATGTGATGCACAGAAAAGCTGACCCCAGAGGTGGCTGTCCCTGACCTGCTGCACAGGTGGTGGGCTCGAGCTGGGTGCGGGCCTGGTCCTCGGCATTCTAAGCCCTTCTGTGTTACTTGATTTTTTTTTTTTAAACATATGCGTGTAATACATTGATTCACAGTGAAAGGGAAAGATCAAAAAGAGAAAACAGCTGGAAGTGGATTTATGATTACCTAGGAGGGAGTTGACTGGGAAAAGGAGTTTCTGAATGCCAGGTGTCACTCAGACCCCATCGAGTTGTCAGTGGGGCTGTTCAGGTCTGATGCTTCCCGCCAGATATTTGAGCCTGTCTGCGGTGCGGTCGGCTCCAGCCCAGGGATGGGGCAACAGAAGGGACACTGGGGCCAGATTTTGACTCCCAGAGGTTGGAGGGATGAAAGCAAGCAGCACCGTGGAGTCTGCTCTCTCCCTCAGAGAACTGGAGAGTGGCCCTCAGCACACCCCTAACTCTCCCCAAATTGCTGGGGAAAGTGAGAGTAAGGTCTTACTGTGCTCTTCTTTTCTCTTTCTTCTCTCTCTCTCCTTCCCTCCCTCCTTTCCTTCTCTCTCTCCTTTCCCTCCCTCCCTCCTTCCCTCTTTCCCTCCTAACCTCCTTCCCTCTCTCCCTCCTTCCCTCCTTCCTTCCTTCTGAAGAATAGCTCCATTGAGATTGCTGGCAACTGCCACGTATGGAGTGAAGCAGTTGTTTAAACTGGGCAGTCACAGCCTATGTCTCAGTCAGGCCCCACCTCCTGCCCCTGAAGGGTTTTCTTCCCACTCCTAGCTCCCTCAGTATATTAAATTATCTCAGAGACATTACATCCTAGTGGACATCAGGCGTCAGGTAAATTTTTGGAGTTTTGCCTTCCCCAGGATATGTGTGGACCAAATCAGAAGTGGTTGACAGCAGAGTCAGTGATCAGACAGGTAGCAGGGTCCCTATAATCACGAGTGGATGCCTCAGATCCATCATCCTAACGCTTAGTTTGGAAAAGAGGGTGATGAACAGGTAGAGTCAAGGACACCACATCTTGGGTGCACTTTGACCCTTTCTCATGCATCCTGAGCTGCGAAGGTTTCCCTCCTTGTCCTTATGGTTCCCCTTTATGGCTGTATGACTTACATCTGGAAGCTTGCCCGGGCCCGGGGCCCCACTCTGGACCTCCACTTGCCATCACAGCAGCTCATCAGCCTTTTGTAGCTCTTTGGCACAGGTAGCAAAAAGATTTCTCTTCATTAGAAGAAGGATCTTCATGACCACCCCAGTTTCCCCACTTGCCTCCTCTCCAAGCCTCCTCTTCACGTTTGTTAGGGTTGGGAGGAGGAATGGAGCTGTGGCCGTGAACATTTGGGTCTTAGAGCTGCCCGCCCACCACGCCTTGCGGGAACATTCCCTCGAGTTAGCCTTCTCCTCAAGCTTTCTTCTACAAGATGTGCCTACAGACACGTACAGTCTTACACACACAGAAACCTGGCTGTTTATACTGGAACACCACACAGATGTCCCCACTGACGTGGGTTCTCACCCGTTCAAAGTGGGCTCCTTGAATAAATGTATTCCGATGATACTGCCAATGCTCATAATATTAAAAAACAAAATGGGGCGCCTGGATGGCTCAGTTGGTTAAGCGTCCGACTCTTGATTTCAGCTCAGGTCATGATCTCAGGGTCCTAGAATCAAGCCTCCCATTGGGGTCCACCCTTGGCATGGAACCTGCTTGAGATTCTCTTTCTCTCTCCTTCTGCCCCTCCCTCCCCCCCCCCCCCCCCTAAAAAAAACAAAACAGAACTGTGGAATTCCCTTCAAAGCCTCAGAACATTATTTTGAAGACTTTCATGGTTGCAAGTCTATTTAAAAATTAGTTTTTCCTTAAATCAACTCTATTGAAATATAGTTTACATATAATAAAGTACTCAGATTTTAAATGATTGATGAGTTTTGACAAATTATACACCTGTGTAAATACTGCCATAATCAAAATATAAAATATTTTGGGACGCCTGGGTGGCTCAGAGGGTTAGGCATCTGCCTTTGGCTCGGGTCATGATTCCGGGGTCCTGGGATCGAGCCCCGTGTCGGGTTCCCTGCTCAGCAGGGAGTTGCTTCTCCCTCTCCCTCTGCCTTTCTCCTGGCTTGTGCTCTCTCTCTCTCTTTCACTCTCTCTCTCAAATAAATAAATAAAATCTTTAAAAATATATATAAAATATTTCTACCACCCCAGAAAGCCCCTTCAGACATAAATGCAAACGTCTAACTTTTTAGTTTGGGTTTAGAAACCCCCAACAATGATCTAGCGTTGAGCCAAGTAAATGAGTGGGGCAGCAGAGCGGACACATGCTGCTTTGTGCCTTGTGACCTTGGCGGCCTGTGGACTGACCTAAGGCAGCGCTGAAGGGGGGTTCTTATATGACTGAGGACAGACCATTGGAATGAACCTGCAGCTTCCTGAATGGCTACTCTGATGGATAAGTTTCTTGAGCAAGAACTCATGAGTTAGAGTATTTAAAGACACATTCATTCACTTGACAACCGAGCCCCAGCTACGGACCAGGCATCGTTCCAGGCAATAGGGAAGTGGCACCCTAAAAACCATTCATCATTTTTCCTCCCTGCAGTCGCTGTCTGGTGGGGGGACATGCCAGTAGGTGAGAATGATGTAATTTTAGGAAGCAAGAAGTGCCACGAAAAAGAAAAAAAGTAGAGTGAGGGGATAGAAAATCATGGTGCGCTATTTTAGGAAAGATAATACGGCCATGTAACACATCTTTATTTTATTTTCGTTTTGTGAAGAAATCACAAGGCTGATTCTACCGTAAGCTGCTTTCTAAAAGTGACATGGGATCTTCCTTAAAATGTATTTTGCAAAGTACTATTATCTGTTTTATATATATATTTTAAAAGTGTATGTTGGGGGAAGGGAGCTCCATGGCTGGAGAAGTATGGAGAAAGTTGGATAAAACAGTTAAGCAGTTCTTCACCAAAGACTTTCTCAGAGTCTTTAATATACTAATATGAATTGTAAATATTCATGAGGCAGGATGATAGTAAGCAAAATAGTAAGGTGCTGCGTGGCACCTTGTGGGAAATTCTGCTCTAGAGTTCTCATGCAGCAACAGAGAGGCTCAGTTACTTGGGCAAGTGAGGCGAGTGGAAGAAGTCTCCACTTACTGAGTATCCCTCACATGTGCGACACTCGCTGTGGTTCAGGCAGGGGGCCGGGTGCTTAAATGTGGAGGCCCCACAGCAGCACCGTGAACAGGAATCATCATTGCTCCCTTTTCGTAGCAGGGAAGCTGCTATCAGAGAGGTTAAGATACGGAGCCAAGGGTCACGCCATTCCTTGCAGAGTCGGGATTGGAACCTACACTTGTTTGACTCTGAATCCAAACTATCCAAACCCATAACACTGTGTTGTCTAAAGGATGGTGGAGGGTGATGGCAGCCCAACTAGCCAACTTTTTCCTTCTCCCACCAGGGCATCCACATAGACTCTTAAACCCCATGTTCTATTTCTCCTGCGTCGAGTATTTGTTGTGCCGTGTCATGCTGGCCATGGACTGGGTTCTCGGTAAGGTCAAGCAGCCTGGGGGGTGGTGCCAGGGTCCGGTCCACAGAAGCTCAGTAGGTGGGGCCCGATGGCTGTGACCCTGAGTGGCCCTGGCCAGAATGCTCTGCTGGAACCATCCAACCATTTCTTCCCCTTGCTGGCATTTTCTCCCTTGCGGCCACGTATCTTCTCATTCCTCTCCATCCGCTGAAGCCATTGGAATGAGGGGCCCGCATGTATGCCAGCACGTCTGCCAGGACACCCGGAAGACACCCAGACCCGACAGGCCTGCAGTGGCCAAACACTGGTGATGAAGTCGGCTCCGTGAGGGGGCATAGGACGTGGAAAAGTGCCGGCTGGCTCTAGGTGGAGTCTCCCACCTAGTATCGGGGGGAGAAAATAGGGGGTTTCTGTATTTCCTGGAAAGAGCAAAGGCATACCTTTCAGGAGAGACCTGAGACAGATTTTTTCTCCCACTGTGCTCACCTTCCTCTCATGAGACTGCTGGGGGGCTTGGTAGAGGTTAGTCACTCTTACTAATTCATTACTAATTTGGTTAGAGGGAGACTGGCCTTTTCTGAGCTTTATGCTCAGAAACTCAGGTGTTCCACAGCTGAGCTCGCTGTCCCCCCTCTCCGTATACACCCCTCCACCTGTGGCCGCTGTCTCCACACATGGCCTTGCCCCCTTCCTGGCGCTGGGGCTGGAGACTCTGCCCCTTTTCTTCCACCTTGAATCGGTGACAGCCTTGTCACTTCAACCTCTGCAGGTCCGTCCCTGCATCCCCACTGCCGTCCTTTGGTCCAGACCTCGTACTCTGTCCCAGCTGTTTTGACAGCCCTCACTCCTGCTGGTGCTACCTCTAATGCCAGCCGTGTGCCAAGCCGTCAAGAGGCCGCTACAGCAACAGGGTACTGGGATTTTTAGAAGCAGCTTCGAACTAGACTCATAACTGAGCCCCGTGCTGGGCAAAACGAGCCCAGAGGACATAGTTATCCAGACCAAGAAGGGGAAGATAATTCTGTCCAGAGAGTGAGCGAAGACACAGACAATGGCTGTGTGCTGTGGGGAACTTGAGTCGTATGACCCTGGTGGAGTTTGAAGGGCAAGCAGTGTGGCAGCAGGCGCTGCCGGCAATCCAGTGCTGCGTCACAAAGCAACCCGAAACCTAGTGCTTCGAACAATGACAGCATTCAGTTTGTTCACACATCTGCCATCTATGTAAGGATTGGTGGGATAGCTCATTTCTGTTCCACCTGGCGTGAAGGCTGGGGCTGGAATCCCTCTGGAGGCTCTTTCAGTAACATGTCCGGCAGTGGATGCTGGTTGCAGATGGAAACTTTAGCTGGAGTTGGCGGGAACAGCGACATGTGACCGCTCCATGAGCAGGGAAGACTGGGCTTCCTTACAATGTGATGTCTGGTTTCTAAGGATCCCAAGAGAGGAGCCAGATGGATCCTCTATCAGGATTTAACTTCAGAGGCCGCAGAGCATCAGTTCTGCTTCATTCTCTTCATTAGAAGCAAGTAACAAAGATCAGCCTTGATTGAAGGGGAGGGAACACAGACCCCACCTGTTGATGAAGGAATGTCGTTGTCACACTGGAAGACATGCGTGTAGGACGGGAGATACTGGGGTAGCCATCCTCATAAAATACAGTCAGCCGCAGCAGGGCACAGAGCTGGAGGCAGGCAAGGTCTAGGTTCTGCAGCATCTTCAATACCATACCAAAGGCATGGGTTTTTATTTTGTAGGAGGCAGGGGGGCCAGTGAGCCATGTTAATTTGGCGATAGCCTGCTCACATTTGAGTTTGAGAAAGCTGTCTCTGGGGTGGTGGGATGGAGGGTTTTAAGGGGGCAGCCAGTGAGAGATTGCTGCAGTAATCCAGGGAGAGAGGGGGGCCCGAGACAAGACATGACCTGCACACACAGTGCAGGTCGAGTAGGAGAGGCGCCAAGGAGAAATCAGGGGGCTTCCACCAATTTTGATTCAGGAGGCCTGCGTTTGGGCCTGACTTCTATATTTCAAAGACACCACCACCTCCCACCAGGTGATTAGGGATCAAAACAGAGTTAAGAGCCACCAATTTAGCCCAGTTACCTCACAGGGAAATCAAGGGCCCAAGAGACCGGGCACTGGCTAAGGGTTGCATGGTGGGGTGAGAGGCAGGCCCCAAACTGGTCCACCCCAGGCATCCCAAGGGCCTGGCCCTTAAGCCCAGAGGGCTGGCTGCATGCAGGATGCTGTGCAGGCATTTGGGATCCCCCTCTCTGGACTTCAGTTTCCCCGTTTGTAAAAGACAGTGGGACTAGTTTTCCAAAATACCTTTATCAAAAAATCTTAAGAATTCCAAAATACGAGGTGAAGCAGAGCAAAGGCTCCCTAGGGAGGCAGGGGTGGAGTGCTACCTCTGCCTCTAGATGTAGAGGCTTCCTTCCGTCCCTGGTGAGGAGCTAGGTGGCCACGGGCTCAGGCAGGAGGCAGTTGGGAGAGGCATGTGGTTTTGTGGGTGTAATGGCCTCCTTGGATTTGGAAACTGTGAGCATGATGTGTGGGCAGGCAGCCAGTGCCGGGCCCTGTCAGAAGCCCCAGGCTGGCCTCACAAAGGCTCTGCCCCGGCAGGTAGGAGAGGGAATGTCAGCTCTGATCCCACAGCCCGGAGAAAGGCCCCTGCACAGGAGGTGGGCTCAGCTGTGCAAGGAAACGGAAATGAAGGTGGAGCCCCAGTAACTGTCCTAGATGCCAGCCCTTCAATTAAGAGAAGAACTTGGGCAGGCTATGACACATCAGGGCCCCCCACCCTTCCCTGAAGGAAAAGTGCGGTCTCCAGAAAGGGGCACCTCACAGGGGAGCTCAGCGATGTGGGGCTCCTGGCTCTGAGCCTGCTCTGGCCCAACCCACCAGCCGAGAACCCAGGAAATCCCAGAGCTCAGCCTGGAGCCAAGTCCAGATGCTACAAACCGCTGTCCACCCTCCGCGTTGGGTATCTGTCCCATCAATCCAAAACTCACATCCCCATTTCCTCATACCTACAGGACAGGCATATGGGGTGCGGTAGGAGGCAGAGACAATGGCCTGGGGCCTTCCCAGGGCCCCTATTATCCATCCAGGAGAAGCAAGCACAATCACAGATACCCCAGATAAGAGGTGATAACAAGCTTGGGGGGGGGGGGCATTCAAACCAGGCGGTTTGCATCTTCATGGTGCATTAGAGGGGAGCCTCGGAGAATGGGTGTTAATGGTGGAGAGGAGAATGGAGGACAGCTCAAGAGGCGTGAAGCAGTGTGACCTAGGGCTTGTTGTGCCCCTGGGAGTGACCGGGACTGGCTGGAGAGTTGCCTCCAGGCCTCCGAGGACACAGGAGGGAGGGCAGAGCAGTGCCCACTGGGCACAGTGGTGCAGCAAGGGAAATCAACAATGCTGAGTGCCCTGGATGTGGGGAGTCGGGCCTTTGCCTCGGGGGCGCTTCTCCAGCCCTGTGGTTTTGCGGGGCCACTTATGCTGACCGGGATGTGAACGGCAGGAATGGAGGGAATGGCTGACAGCGCTGAGCCAGCGCACGGGGTAAAGCACTGGTGTCACCCTCAGGACCCTCCCATGACGGAAGTGTTCCCAGGTAACAGGTGAGCAAACGGGCCAGACGGCTGGGCCTCCCTGCTGCAGAGGCCCCACAGGGGAAGGCCAGGGTCACCACAGCAGGGCTGGCTGTCCCGAGGCCTCACCGGCCGGTGTCCCCCCGCAGGTGTTCGTGCTCTGTCACGGCCTCCTGCAGCTCTGTCAGCTCCTGTACAGCGCCTACTTCAAGAGCAGCCTCACCACCATCGAGAAGCGCTTTGGCCTCTCCAGTTCCTCCTCGGGTCTCATTTCCAGCTTGAATGAGGTAAGCAGGAGGTTCTGGTCATCCGACCGCACGTGTGCACCACCCGAGCCCAGGGTCCGGTTGGGGGCTCTGCGCAGGGCAGGGGAATGGGGAGCTGGGACGTACCCATGGGGGATAGGAGCGGCTAGATGCAGCAGGCGCGGTGGCAACTGCATTTCCTGAGGCTTCCCTGCACCCGGCACTGAGCAAAGAGCTCTGGCAGCGCCTGACCCTGGGGCCTGGTCACAGCGGCCCTGTGAGCAGGTGCTCTACTCCTCCCACCTGACGGATGAGCCTTCAAACTCTGTGTCTCTCTGATTGAGTTCCAGGGCCACGCACAAGCTGACGCGGCCTCTGCTCGTCTGCAGTCCGGGGGCGGACGAGTCTTAGGCCTGCAGGTGGAGAAGCAGCCCCAGGCCCGAGCCGCAGCTGCGCAATGGCCTTCACTCCCAAACAAGCTCGGATCTCTGTGACCTCCCGGCAACGGGGATTTCACACTGTCCCTCAGTGACCGCACATCAGAGTTGGAGGAGGATGGGGCGGCCCCAGAGACCCGGAGTGGGAGGTCAGAGGGCAGGGTCAGCCAGGGGTCACTGGAAACCAGGGAGGGAAAGGCCGGGGACCCCGCAGCCGAGCTCCCTCCGTTTTGGCCGCCACACCGGTGGCTCCACGTGAGGAGATGGGGCTCCCTGGCCTGGCTTCTCTCCTCTCTTTCCGCAAGGCCCACTGTTCTGGGATGGAGGCATGGCCTCCCCCTCCCAGAGCAGAATTCGATCCTCCCTTGAGTTAGTGGAATTCAGGTCCATGTAGTAATCTAGAGCCTGGCCTCCACCAGGGCAGCTTCTAAGATGGAGCCATAAAAGAAAGTGGGGTGCCTCCTAGCACCACCCTCAGCCGCCACCTTTCAGTTTCCCCACCCCCCATCCTGCTCCCAGCTGGAAACGCTCCTTTGCACTTCACTCCTTCACCCTCAATGGCCTACACAGCAGTGCCCTCAGGAGCCCCTGCCCAGATTCCCCTTGCAGTCCTAGGAGTGGGGGTGTCTCTGCATAGCCATGGTTTCCAGATGAGGAAGCTTGCATCTAAAGCCCAGGTGCCCCATCCAGGCTGGCCACATCCATGCACACAGGGCAGCCAATATCTGAGCCCAGGTCTGTCTGATGGCCCCCATGCTAAGGCCTCCCTCTGAAGTCCCAACCCCCCTCTTCCACCCATCCTCCCCACTTCCTTGTCCACAGCCCTGCTCTGCTCCAAATCCTCTCCTCCAAGCACATGGCCAGAGTCTGTCTTGGTGCCCCTCTCTGCACGCACTCCTCCCGACATGGGCTGTCTTCCGCACCTGGGACATGCAGGGACTTGCCCACATGCAGCGCTGTGGCCCATCAGTCATCCCTGCTGGCCTCAGGCCCTCTCCTCTGAACTCCCTCCCAGAGCCACTGCTTCCTGTCTGTGTCTGTGTGTTTTAGGGTGTGTGTATGTGTGTGCGTGCACACGTGTGTCTGTCTGTGCGTCTGTGTCTCGGCTTCCTGGTGATGCCGGTGACCGGTCTACCTCTCCACGTAGGCTGTGCTCTTGCAGCTCGGCCAGCTCCCGTATAGCACCGATCACAGCACAGGGACCTGGCAGCCCTCCCACAGACTGCACCCTCCTCGGGTTGGCCTATGACTTTAATAATGCCCCTGGCACATATTGTCCTCACTCGTGAAGGGAAAACAGAATCTCTGACATTTGGGTCACTGCAGTCCTATCCTAAGACCCTGGCAGGCATCACTGATCAACCACAGTCGTCTTTCCAGCTGAGTCCAGACTCTGACTCCTTCTCAGCACGGTGTTCTAGGCACGCTGCTAATCAGTAACAGATTAGTATCAGGCTGCTGCCCAGTCTGAGAGCCTTCCAGGCTGATGGGTGAGTGATCGGGAGAGGAGGGCTGGGTGCAAAAGGCCAGTGGCAGGATGAGGAGCTTGGCTGATGGGAGAAGACATGGGCATCTTGCCCTGTGAAGCAGCTGCTTCTCCTGCCCACTGCTAAAGGCCAGGCCTGAGCAGACAAAATCAGAGGGAGCCCTAGAGGCCCCACCCTTAATGCCTCCCACCAGTTTGCCCGGGGCCTCCTGGGTTTGGGACACTGATGCGCAGGGATGTGTTACAATGGGGCTTGGGTTGTAGAAGGGCTGAGGGGCTGAGTGGTGGACTATAGAGGCCCTCCCCTCCTTAGCTAGAACAGCTTCATGTATATATATAAAATGATATATTGTATCATATTGTATCATATTGTATTATATTATATTATATTATGGAAAAACTGTTTTTGCAAAGGGACTCCACTGCTGAAGAAAAGTTTGGGGACCCAGGACTTAAGCCAGCATCAGCCATAACAGCTGTGGAGGTCCCACTTCCTGCCGAGAAATGAGCGCACGCCCTGGGAGTGCTGGAAGGGCCAGTCCAGATGGGCAGGGTCGGGGCACCCCAGGCCTTCCTCCCCCTTTGGGGCACTCTGCCATCCCTCACCCAGACCTTTTAAAGTCAGTTTCAGTTAGTTTAGCTGGTGTAGTCTGACACTTACAATCATTTCTTGAAAAATGATAGAGAAAAACATGGGGAGATAAAATCTAAGAAGCTTAAGAATAATGCTTTGCTTCCAGGTATGGGTTTCAGAATCTCCTAGAATGATATCTGGCCAGGGGCTAGAGCCACCCCCTGGATCAGGCTGGGCTCCCTCCCCACACACCTTCACATCCCCTTTCTGTGTGTGGTCTTCTGGGCAATTGTGTCCTCTTGAACAAGCCTATCATTTGTTCATTCATTTACTTACTCAACAAATATTTGATGAGCACCAACTATGTGTCAAACACCACTCTAGGTGCAGGGAGGCAGGAATGAACAGACAGAAATCTCTGCTCATATATCATTCTAGTGATAAATATAACATTTGTTTATAGAAGTAAATAAAACTTGGTAGATCAGATTATAGTAAATGTATTGAAGAAAAATAAAGTCATGGAGGGGAGTGGTGGTTATATTTGAAATAACTATTTAAATTATAAAAATATTCAAATGTAATTTAAATTATAAAATATATTTAAATATAACTTAGATCATAAGTGATATTTAATTATTATAAATATAAGTTATACTTAACTCCTTTTTTATTGAGATATAATTGACATTTAACGTGATACTAGTTTCAGGTATACAACATAATGATTGGACCTTTGTATATATTGCAAAATGATCACATTTGATCACATTAATGACCACAATAAGTCTAGTTAACATCCAGCACCTCACATAGTTACAACTTTTTTTTCTTCTGGTGAGAACTTTTAACATCTACTCTCTTAGCCAATTTCAAATAAACAATACAGTGTTATTAACTGTTGTCACCATGCTGGGCATCACATCCCAGTACTTCTTTGATAACTGGAAGTTTGTACCTTTTGAGCACCTTCACACATTTCACCCACCGCCACCCCCTTATTTTTCAGAGAAGCCCTTCATAAGAAGTTTCCATCTCAGCAGAGGTCTAAAGTAGGTTAGATGTCAGGGGAGCCCTGTGGACAGGTGAGAGAAGGGGCAGCAAGTACAAAGGCCCTGAGGAGGGTATGTGTGTGCAGCTAGGAGAACAGCTGGAGGCCGAGTAGCTGGGGCAGAGGGGAGGAGAGGGATGGAGAACAGGTCAGAGCCTTCACGGGGAAGCAGGCTCTGGGACAGACTTTGCCTTTACTCTTTTGGGTTTGAACGGAGGTAACGTGGTCTGACGTGTCAGCAGGACCGCTCTGGCTGCTGGGTGGAGAATAGGCTGCAGGGAGGCAAGAGTGGAGGCAGGAGACCCAGGGAGGAGGCTGCTGTAAGAAGTTCAGATAGGATACTGCAATGGCTCAGACTAGGAGGTAGTGATAGAGGTGGAGAGAAGCAGCTTCCAAGGGGCTGCTGAAGGTCCAGCCAGCGGGATTGCTGACAGCTGCATGTGGCTGTGAAAGAGCAGTCAGGGATGATGCCCAGGTGTTTTGCTTGAGTCATTGGTAGGATGCAGGTGCCATTTACTGAGATGAGGATGACTAGGGTGGGGGGACCAGGTTTTCAGGGGGAAGATGAGGCGTGACGTTTGGGTGTGCTAATCCTGTGAGAATTAGAAGCACACACAGAACATGGAAAGCCATGGGACCAGAGGAGCTCACCAGGACAAGAGTGGAGGTTCAGGGACTGAGCTATAAGAGTTGAGAGTTCAGGGAGGCGAGGAGGAACCAGCCAAGGAAATGGAGAAGGAGCCGCCTAGGGGAAGAAAACTAGGAGAAGGTGGTATCCAGGAAACTCAGTGAAAGAAATGTTTCAGGAAGGAATGGTCATCTGAATCACATGGTGCTGAGAAGTCAAGTAAGAAGAAAACTGAAATTTGGCCAGTTGGTGATCTTGATAAGAACCACATACCAAGACTCTGTCTCCTATTTCCTGAGACGGGGCACCTGCTTTTCCAGCCAGAAGGAGACTGTGGTGTGGACAGGGCAGGGCTGTGGGTACTGACATTCAGGGCTCCTCCAGTCCAGATGAGCTTACATTCTGGGCCAGAGGATCATCTCTTTGGATGGAGTTGTAGTCAGAAGATCTGCCAACACCCTGTTTTATCATTTAAGACCTTGCTCCCTAAGCTGGGCCCTCACTTCCCTTCCCTGGCTCAGGGTGGGGCTCAGAGATCACACCTTCCAGGGAGCACCAAGAACATGGAGTTACTGATGTTTACAGCCAGGAAGAAAGAACTTAGGGGTGACTTAGTCCTCCTCCCTCACTGACAGGAGTGGAAGTAAGCCCAAGGAGGGCCAGGGGCAGGTCAGTAGCAGAGCTGCTGGGGCAGAAACCCACTTCTCCGAGAGGCAGTAGACCAGTCCAGTTAAGACTGGGTGCTTTAAACTCATGCAGTCCCTGTTCAAGCTACCTCCTAATCTCATGGCCAGGACAAGTTACTGACTATTCTGAGTCCCACTGTTGTCACAAAAAAGAGAGTTGTTGCATGATGAAATGAGATAGTACACATTGCTTGGTGGTTATTCTGACCACCAAGCCAACATCCCTAGGGCATTTAGTTAGAGAGTATGTGCTGTTCCTAGGAGGCAGCCAGAACTGGAAGCTTCCTTGGACTTTGCCCCAAGAGGTTTGGCCTAAGATGGTTGAAATTTAGGCTATGAGCTTTTCATGGTCTCTAGATGCTTCCCTTTGTCTGATCCAGGAGGCTGAGGCTGGGAAGGGAATCTGACAATAGGGGAGAGCTGAATCAGCACATCCTGGGCCCACTGTGAGGCTCTCTGGGTGAGGCTGACACGTGGCCTCTTGCGTCTCTGCTTCTCCTGGGCCAGCTACAGTCAGGTCTTCTCTGTGGGTGAGTAGGGACGAAGTCTCTGGTCTCACTCAGCCCCTCTGCTCTCTCTGCAGATCAGCAACGCCATCCTCATCATCTTTGTCAGCTACTTTGGGAGCCGGGTGCACCGTCCACGGCTGATTGGCATTGGGGGTCTCCTCCTAGCCTCGGGTGCCTTCGTCCTCACCCTCCCACACTTCCTCTCAGAGCCCTACCAGTACACCGTGGCCAGCGTTGGTAAGTGGCCTCCAACCCCTGCTTCAAGGGGATGAGGAAGGAGTGGGCATCTCACCAAAGTTGGTGGGGATGCTTCTGGGGCAGTGGATACCACTCTAGGCCATGCTGTCCTCTCCCACCAGAAAGGGTCTTTGGCTTTCATTGTTTTGCTACTCCCCAAAGCACATCTGAAAGTGAAAACATACGAAATTATGCAGAGCTTTGGAGCAGCCCTGACTTGCTGAGATCAGAGCGTGCAGCTGGTGACTCGCCTCCCCCTCTGATTCCCTGTAATCCCCTGTGCTTCGTGCAAGGAATGATCCAGTACACACAAGTGGGGATGCTTTCGAGCAGTGCCTGTGGTGGGCTTGGCGGAGGCTCAAAGCATTGCCCGTGATGAGATCTGTGGATTTTCTGCGTGTTAAATCATGTGTTTAATACTTCCTGACATTTGTACAATCATCCATCATTCTTTAGGTTATAATACACATAAACTGTGATCTCATTTGATTTTCCTGGACACCTGTGAAAGGTAGAGAAAAGGTCTAAGATGAGAACTTGGCACTCAAAGTTGTCTAGTAACTTTCCCAAGGGCACCAGTTAGGGAGAGACAGACCCAGGTCTCCTGATTCTCAGACAAGTGTCCCCTTCTGCAACACAGAGTCTCTGGTTCTTAGTGACATGCCCTGTGGTAGGGAGAGATGTATGAGGATTTTACATAAGTAATAAATAAGGACTTAAATAACACGAACTTGCCTGGTAAGAGTTCCCTTGTCTTTAAAAAATTATTTTATTTTTAATATGAAAAAATCAAAATATAGCAAAGTAAATAATACAACAAACACTTATATACTGATAATGAAGATTTATCTGTTTTCCTTCAGATACCTCTTCTTTTTTTCTTTTAACAGTTTTATTGAGCCCTAATTCACATACCATACAGCTCACTGTACATTTAAGGTGTTTGGGTATATTATGGTTTTGGGGTGTGTGTGTGTGTGTGTGTGTGTGTGTGTGTTTTCAAGTAGGCTCCATGCTGGGCATGGAGCCCAACACGGGGCTTGAACTCATGACCCCGAGATCAAGACCTGAGGTGAGATTAAGAGTCAGAGGCTTAACTGACTGAGACACCCAGGAACCCCTCTTATGTTATTTTTTAATTGTGGTAAAGTATATATAAAACATAAAAGTTGGGGCTCCTGGGTGGCTCATTCTAATTAAGTGTCTCCTTTTGGCTCAGGTCATGATCCCAGGGTCCAGGGATCGAGGCCCACATTGGGCTCCCTGCTCTCTGGGGAGTCTGTTTCTCCCCCTGCCCCATCCCCCAACTCGTGCTCTCTCTCTCTCTCTCTCTGACTGAAATAAAGAAATAAAATCTTAAAAAAAAACATAAAAGTTGCCATCTTAACTAATGGAAGTGTACAATTCAGTGGCATTAATTACATTCACGATGCTGTGCAACTATCACCACTATTTCCATAATTTTTTCATCAACTCCAAACAGACATTGTACCCATTAAGCAATAACTCCCCACTCCTCTCTCTCCCTAGCCTCTGGTTATCTCTAATCTGCTTTCTGTCTCTATGAATTTGCCCATTCTAGGTATTTCATATAAGTGGAATCATACAATGTGTCCTTTTGTATCTAGCTTATTTCATTTTGCATCATGTTTTCAAAGTTCATCCATGTTGTAACATGTATCAGAACTTCATTTCTTTGTGGCTGAATAATATGCCATTTTATGGGTACAGTACACTTTATGTATCTACTCACCTGTTGATGGACTCTTGGGTTGCCAGATGCCTCTTTTTCAAAAAGAAATAAGACAAGGGTTATTATGCTAAGCGAAATAAGTCAGTCAGAGAAAGACAAATACCATGTGATTTCACTCATATGCACAGTTTAAGAAACAAAACAGGTGAACATAGGGGAAGGGAAGGAAAAATAAAATACGATAAAAACAGAGGAGACAAACCTTAAGAGACTCTTAACTATGGGAACAACTTGCTGGAGGGGAGGGGGGTGGGGTTGCTGGAGGGGAGGGGGGTGGGGGATGGGGTAACTGGGTGATGGGCATTAAGGAGGGCACTTGATGTAATGAGCACTGGGTGTTATATGCAACTGATGAACCACTAAATTCTACCCCTGAATATATACATACACCATATGTTAACTAAATTGAATTTAAGTAAAAAATTTTTAAAAATTAAAAGAAAAGAAAGAAACATTAACTCCTTCTTGGCTCCTCACTTCCTCCCCCACAGGAGGTGGCCACTCGCCTGTAGTTGGTGTGCTTAAGTTCATTGCATATCAGTATACTTTTTCCTTCTAGTGTTATGTCTTATTTCTTTAGGCTTATCTTTTTTCTTCTACTGGTTTGGAAGTTATACAGTATTAGTTATCCTTATGTTGAAACATTTAAAAATTATTAGAGAGTAAGATTGACTTTTCATTGGGGGTGACACATAGTTCTATAAATTTGAACACAATTATAGATTTGTGTAGCCACCACAGTCAGGATATAGAACAGTTCTATCACTCCGACACGTCCATCATGCTATTCTTTTATAGTCACACTCTCCCCAGGCACTGCAACCACTAGCCCATTTCCATCACTATAGTTTTGTGGCTTCGAGAATAACACAGAAATGGAAACATAGAGCATGTAACATCTTGAGACTGGATTCTTTCCTGGGCCATAGGCCTTTGAAATTCACTGAAGTTGTTGCATATATCAGTAGTTCATTCCTTTTAATTGCTAAGTAGTATTCTATTGTACGGATATACCACAGTTTACCTATTCATCCATTGAAAGACATTTGAATTGTTTCCAGTTTGTACCAAGTACAAATAGAGCTGCTATAAATATTTGTGTTCAGGGTTTTTTGTTTTTTGTTTTTTTTGTAAATACAAGTTTATGATGTTGACATCTTTTCATGTGCTTATTTGTCATGCATATATTCTCTTTGGGAAGGTGTCTGTTCAAGCCTTCTGCCCATTTTGTAATTGGATTATTTGTTTTCTTACTGTTCAGTTTGAGAGTTCTTTATAAATTCTGGATACAAATTCTTTATTGGGCAGAAGATTGGCGAATATTTTCTCCCAGTCCTTAGCTTATCTTTTACATTCTTTTAACACTGTCATTTGCAAAGCAAAAGTTTTTCATTTTGATGAAATACAATTTATAATTCTTTTTTCTTTAACGGATCATGCTTTTGGTGCACATTTAAGAACTCTTTGCCTAATTCCAGGTCAGGAAGATTTTCTCCTATGCGTGTGGTTTTTGTTTTGGGTTTTTTTTTTTTTCTTCTTCTTAAGTTTTATAGCTTCCCACTTACATTTAGATCTATGATCCATTTGAGTTAATTTTTTAATAAGATTCTTTTTCTTCTTTTTGCCTATGGATGTTAAATTGTTTTAGTGTCATTCGTCAAAAAGACTATCTTTTGGGGTGCTTGGGTGGCTCAGTCAGTTAAGTGTCTGCCTTCGGTTCAGGTCATGATCCCGGGGTCCTGGGATCGAGTCCCACTTCGGGCTCCCTGCTCAGTGGGGAGCCTGCTTCTCCCTCTGCCTGCCGCTCCCCCTGCTTGTGCTCTCTCTCTCTCAAATAAATAAATAAAATCTATTTAAAAAAAGACTATCTTTTCTCCACTAAATATTTTTCGCACCATTATGAAAAATCAATTGGTCATACTTGTGTGGGTCTTTTTCTAGACTTTCTGTTCTTTTCTAGTAGTCTCTGTGTGTGTTCTTTCCCACTGTCACACTGTCATGACTCCTGCAACTTTATAGTTAAGATTTTAAAATTGGGTACTATGATTCCTCCAACTTTATTCTTCTTTTGCAAAATTGTTTTATCTATTCTTATTCATTTGCCTTCCCATATAAATTTTATAAACAGCTTGTCTATCTAAAAAAGATGCTTCTGGAATTTTTATTAGAATTGCACTAGATTCATAGATCAATTTGGGGACACTGGACACATTTATTGAGTCTGCCAGTCCATGAACACAGTATGCCTCACCCTTACCCTTACATTTTAACACTGACCTATGACTTAACAAACTCTAAAGCTGATGAATGTCTCTATTCTCCAACAGAACAAAGTAAGGATGCTGGGATATTTTACTGCTCACTGTCCTCTTCCATCTTCCATGTTTTTGTTGACCCGTACTTTAGTTCTGCCTGTCTTTAACCTCCCCCCAGTACCCATTATTATTGTAGTCGTTGTTAGTTATAAATAAGTCAGCACTTATGTGTATTTACCCACAAGTTTACTGGTTTCTTTGCTCACAATTGCTTCTTGCATTTCACCTACCCTTGTTGATTTAATTTCCTTTTTCCTGAAATATATTCATTAACATGACTTGCAGGTGGGCCCATGAATGAGAAAAGCTCTAAGTCTGTGTCTGAAAATGTCAGTTTTACCCTTGTCCTCGCATTATGGTTTGGCTACAAGCAGGATTTTAAACTCATAGTTATTTCCTCTCAGTGCCTCTGTCTTCTGGCTCCTCTTTCTGGTACTGGGACTTCTCCATCAGTCTCATTGTCAATCCTTTCTGGTAATTCCGTTTTTTCTCTCTAGTTGACTTTAAGATTTTCTCCCTTCTTTGTGGTCTTGCATGTTTACCATATGGTGTCTAAGTATAGGTTAATTTTTACTTATCTGTTTGGAAATTCAATGTGCTATTTCTTTTGAAGATTAAGGTTTTTCTTTGATTCTGAAAAACTCTCAGCCAGAAATGTTCCCGATATTGCATAGCCCTATTTTCTCCATTCTGTCCTCTAAAAATCCATATAATGTATTATATATAAAATATATAAATATATAATATATAACATATAAAGTATTTTATGTTATAACATATAAAATAAATATATAATATAGTATATATAATATGTATATATATAATATGTTAATGTATTATATATGTACATTAATGTATTAATGTATTATATATAATACATTTTTATGTCTGGCCTTCTCATCTTTTGTCTTTCATAGTTTCAAGTGCTTTATTCATCTAAGCTGCCTCCTGGTAATTTCCTCAAGTACGTCTTCTTGCTCACTTAGTCTCCCTTCAGCTCCCTTAATCTGATCCAACTCATACTCTACATTGTACATTTTAATGGCTCTATATATTTTGCTAATTTCTAAAAGTTATTATGTTAGTTTTTCAAATCTCTCTGCCCTGTTTTCATGATTTTTGATATTGCCTTATGATTTCTATTTACTTTGGTCTCTTCAATTATTTTAAACAAATTTATTTTATAGTCTTTTTCAGTTTGCTCCCCTTAGCTAAAGTTTTGAGGATGCTAAAATGTTTTGTGTTTGCTTGCTCTTGTTCATGGTGGATTATTTCCTGTATGTTTTATAATGTTTGACTGTGGGATCATTTGCAGTGGGATTTTTTTCCCCTGTAAAAATTTTGTGTGGTCTGGGTTGGGGAAATAGCCTTACAAAGTGGTTTTGCATTTGCATTCACTCAGCACCCCAGGAGCAACATTGCTTTGGAGCTAATTTTATGATAATTTATTGGCTTGGGATAAACTTGTACATGTTTTGAAGGATGTAAGAAGTGGCAGTGGCTTTGTGATGAGCAGCAGTGAGAGTCCACAAATGCTCATCCTTGGCCCACTGTATTGGAGGTGAAGATGTCTGAGAATAAGTAAGCCACCAAAGGATATGCTAAGGGAATAACTGATTCTGATTCCTGTTTACCTGCTTACTTAAATGTCAGGTGCTTTTTTTTTTTTTTTTTTTTTGGTCTCATCTAGAGGTCAGGTTCAAGAGTTGAATCACTTAGAATGATAGAAGGGATTCCTTTTTTTTTTTTTTTTTTTTAAGATTTTATTTATTTATTTGAGAGAGAGAGAGAATACACATGTGAGCCGGGGAGGTGGGCAGAGGGAGAGGGAAGAGACACCCTAATGAGCAGGGAGCCCTATGTGGGGCTCGATCCCAGGACCCTAAGATCACGACCTGAGCCAAAGGCAGACGCTCAACAACTGAGCCACCCAGGTGCCCCGAAGGGATTCCTTTATGGGTTCTGAGACTTCTGGTAGGGACAGACAGGAGGCTGGAATGGAAAAAGAATGGAGCCAGAGTAGCAGTGTCTAATGATGAAATGTCTGCTGGGTTCTGATCATGGGGATCTTTTCCCCACCTCTATGTAAATCACCAGTGAACTAATCTTTTCTCATGAATGCATTGTGGCCTTGTATCTATTTGGACTATGTAGAGACTGAGTTCTTCTTCAAGTAGGTCCAGGTGGAAGATAGACCCAAACCTAGGTGTCCTGCCATGCTCTTTCTCCTCCTCAGTCTAGACAAGGGATTTGAGGCCAGCTCTGAAGGAGAGTCAGGCATTGCTGGCTACCGTCCCAGAGAGCCCTGTGCCAAGCCCACTCCAGACCCAGGGTCCCTGCCCTTCCCCAGCAGCATGAGGACTAGGTTAATGAAATCAGCAAGGGAGCCCGGGGCACTGGGGCCAGGCTGAGGGGAGGGCATCCTGCCAGGCACCACACACTGTGGGTTGGTGGGTTGGCTGCCCAAAGCCTGGGCCACATACCAACGGCATTTGCTTCGCACAGAGCAGCCACCACAGAGGGTGGTTAGAGATGGGCGGGCCTCTGAAAGCAATCACTCTGCTCCTTGTTAGGGATAGTCCGTTGGCTGGGGTTCAGCCCACCATGATCCTCCTTGCTCAGAGGGAAACACTCTGCCATTCCCTCCTTGACCTCAGTGCTCTTAGACAAACTCCACTGAGAGGGAACTGAAGGGGACTGGGACAGGGACCACAGCTGGCCTCTCAGCCTGCAGGGAGGAACCACAGGCCAGGAGAATCAAACTTTTTCATTGTTTTTGCTCGTTTCATCTGTGTAAATTCTATTTGCAACAACGAGGCCCGGCAGTCTCCCTTACTCTGGCTGGGGTCAAAACAGCAGCTGGAAGTGCTCAGGGCTGAGGCACCTTTAGGGCATCTTCCTGGTGTCAGGAGGAGGGATGAGGAGGACTTTGGCCCAGGAGCCACATCCGTGGCATCTATCTGGGGCTGTGCGCTGGGTACCAGTGCAGCATGGGTATGTGGTATGCTAATGTGTGCAAATGAAAATATCCAGAAATCTCACTTCATGGGAAAAGTTTGAAATGCAACTCCTATTTCATATGTATTCCTACGGGAACTTTAGTTTTGAATTAGTCAAGGCGATCAGGAACAAATGAATTTTATTAAATGCACCACCCTGAGTGGTGTTCTGGAGTCAGGCAGTCCTTGGGAATGGAGACTCCCTCCCTCGGGCCACCTCCTCCACAGCTGAGGCTCAGTTCCTCCCCGTATGAAACAGACACTTGCTCACAGGGCAACGAGAGCTGGGAAGATGCTTGCTCAGAATTTAGCCTGTTAAATGTTGGTTTTTATAACTGGCAGTGGTGGGATGGGGCGCCTGGGTGGCACAGTCGGTTAAGTGTCTGACTTCGGCTCAGGTCATGACATTGGGGTCCTGGGATAGAGCCCCATGTGGGCTCCATGCTCAGTGGGGAGTCTGCTAGTTCCTCTGCCCCTCCCCCAGCTCATGCTGGATCTCTCTCTTTCTCTCTCTCTCAAATAAATAAAATCTTTGAAAAAAATAATTGGCAGTGGTGGGGACAAGATATGTATTATGCTGGGTAAACTAGGGTCCCAAATGAGGAAGCATCCTGCTTCCTATAACAAGCTGAGTCTCATAGCTCATGGGCTTGGGCTGATGGGCTGGGCATCCTGGGGGCATCTGAGCGCAGCTTCTCCCTCGTCCTCACTGTAGGTCTTCTGCTCCGGCCTAGAGCAGGGCTCGTCCCTCAACATAGTCCCTGCTGCATCCTCCATATGTGAGTCCATAGGATTTCTCTCAGTTGAAGCTGGGGCTGCTATTCTGTTCTATTCCCAGACCCTAGTTGGAGCAGCCTGGTCTGATGGGAAGAGCACAGACTTCAACATTCAAATGTAGCTCAGCCACTTACTTGCCAAGGCTCCTTAAGCAAGCTCCTACTTTACCTTCCTAAACCTCAGTTTCCTTATCTGTAAAATGGGACCCATAATACCTTCACTTTCAGGGTGTTCTGAGGGCAAACTTAACACAAAGTAGTATAGGTAAAGTGCCCATGCTAGCTGTCCAGCAAATTTTTCTTTGCCTGCCCTTATTGTGACATTTGAAATTTGTTACTCATAAGTAATGACCCCCAGACCTATTATGTCTTGATTGCTGATTTCCTCCCCTTGGAGCAGAGCTACTCCAGAAATGAACATGGGAAATGAAGAGTAACTATGTATTTTAGGAAAAAAATAAAGAGGGGCTGAACATTGTGGGAATCATGGAGACCTTTAACAACTGATTGCTAATTTTAAAAAGGCCAGGCAGACATTTATGAATGTTTAGATTTTCTAAATGTCAGAGGGGTCCGGAAATGTGCCCTGGCGCCTTTAGAAAAAAGACTAGTTACCCAGCCAAGCATCCAAGACCACTTCTGGAAGGCACAGAGAAGTTTCGGTAGATGGGAAACAGGCCAACGTGATATCAATTCCCTTAGGAGATGAAAGAAGGGTCTTTGGAAACCAGTGTCTGGCAGGACTAGGTGTAACCTGTGGAACCTCCTAAGCCAAGTCCAGAGGGAAGTCGGCTCCTACACAGACAATGGATGCACACAGGCAGGGAGCTTCCTGTAAGATAAGAGGTGGGGTTGGATTGTATTTTTGAAGCAGTCAAGAAAAGAAAGGGAAGAGTCAGCTTTCTAGTCCTTTATTCATAAATGTGTCAGCTCGTCCATGCTCATTCATCCCAAGGGTGTCCCTGGGAAAGAGGGTGGTAAGGAGGCATAAGGAAGGGAAGCCTCAGGCTCCTGAGTGACTGTATTTCTTCCTCAGTGGACAACACACAGGGCCTAGAATCAGCGCCCCAACCCCCAGAGCAGAACCCACTCCCCTGAACTGTGGGAGCCACTCAGGGTCCTTCCACTGAGGGAACTGCTCATGGCAAACAAGCTCAGGGCTGTCCAGTGGTGAACAGCCAGCTGTGGTGTGAGATGTACGGTATGCTTAGAAGGTGTTCAGGGCAGGGCAGGGGGATGTATGAGTGTGTCTGTGGGGTAATTGTGTATCAGTGTGTGTGTGTGAGGAAAGGTGTACTGGTATGGACAGGAGGTGGATGTATGTGGAGATGGGAAGGGTGGGGGTGGGGCTGTGTGCGAGGGAAGATATGTGGGGGAGGCGTGTGGAGGGTGTAGGGGGACCGTGTGGATGTGTGGAGTGTGGAGATGGGGATGTATGTGAGAGGGAAAAGTGTGTATGGCAGGGGTTGGTCAGGGTGTGGAGGTGGGGGTGTATGTGGGGGGGAAGGGGTAAGTGTGTGTGTGTTGGGGGGTGAGTGGGTGAACAGTTGGGGCGGAAGTTGTACAACCTGGCCAATTGGATCTATTTAACCTGAAAAGGAAGAGAAAACAACAAGGGGGGGGGGAAGTCACAAAACACATGGGGGTGATTAAATCAACTGAGAAAAAAATAGCCCCAAACAGATGAGCACAGCAAAACCTAATGAAATTTGATGTGGAACATTTTTTAATGCATAGTGTAGGAAAGAATAGAAACCAATGGGGAGAAATGATAGAAAACACTAGACTGTGGGGCTGAGCATTAGGGGAAGGCCAGGGAAGGAGCTGGGGCTCCTCAGGTGAACTGGTCATTTCCATGGCAACAGGACCATGGCCTCTCTAAAGGCCCCAGCAGTTGATATGAGAGTAGTTGACCGTCAGGTTCTCTTAACATCTGCTTTGTGGGCAAGCCACAATCTCCCCCCTTGGCCAGCCTGGAAATGAGAGCCCCTTGTTCTCCTAAGTCTCCAGCTGAGGTCTGAGTAGGGACCTGAGCATGGCTCCCCCTCCCAGTAAGGCCCCCAAGGCTTGTTTAGTCATTTCCCCTGTTCAGGAATGAGGCTGGGGTGGCAGACCTGCTCGGGTCTGGGAGGAGGGGCAGTGCTCTACAGCAAGCTGCATCCTGCAGGTTGTATCCTGCACCCTGCTCCCCTGGGGAGAGGCACTTCTCCAGCATTCCCAGCTGACTAGATGTCTTGGGCGTGGTGGGAGGTTGCGGGGGGCGGTCTCCTCGGGGGAGTCGGCACACAGGGTGGGAAAGAAAGGGTGGTTACTATTCCAGTGGCTTTGGGCACCCCAGGAAAACTGTTAGGGAGTGAGGGATAGCCCTACAGAAGCAGTGTGGGCCCCTGTCCCACTGGGGATTATGGCTTGAAGAAACCGTTGGCCTCTCCTACAGGAGGCCTGGGACTCCCTGAGGATCCCTGGAGGACACAGGGAGGAACTTTCTGCCCTTCTTGCCACACCTGGTAGAGCAGAACTGTTGGCTGTGCCCAGATACCTCCTGTGGCCCAAGGGTTTGAAATGGGAACCACCAGACACATCTGGGTAGTGTGCCACCCACCAGGAGGCAGGAAACCAGCAAGAGACAGGGACAAAAGGACTCTTCAGGATTCAGAGCTTGGATTGGCCACCATCAGAAAGGATGCGAGGCCCAGATCTAAAGGGGGAAACAGCACAGAGAAGTCAGGACCACCATGAGTGTGCTAGGAGGTGAGGCCTGTGGGAGGTGATTAGGTCACGAGGGTTGTGCCCTCATGAATGGGATCAGAGCCCTTATAAGAGGTCAGAGAGCTCCCTCACTCTCTTTCTGCTTTGTGAGGACATAACAAGAAGTTGGCAATCTGCCACCCAGAAGAGGCTCTCATCAGAACCTATCTGTGCTGGCTCCCTGATCTCACACTTCCAGCTTCCAGAACTGTGAGAAATTTCTGTTGTTTACAAGCCACCCAGTCTAGGATACTTTGGTATAGCAGCCCAGACTGATTCCATTAGATTCATTCTCCTTGGTTGGAGCCCCTCCTTATAGCCTCAGGCCTAATTTTGAGTTTTCAGGTTTTGGACTGTCATTCTTTCTTTCTTTTTTTTTCCTCTCCTTTTTTTAAAATTAACATATAATATATTATTTGTTTCAGGAGTACAGGTCTGTAATTCATCAGTCTTCTATAACACCCAGTGCTCATTACACACATGCCCTCCCCAATGTCCACCACCCAGTTACCCCATCCCCCCACCCACCCCTCCCCTCCAGCAACCCTCAGTTTGTTTCCTATGATTAAGAGTCTCTTATGGTTTGTCTGTCTTGTTAACTATTCCTCCCCGTTTTGTGTCATTTGTGTCATTCACAAATTTGTCAGCTGTTACTGCTTTCACCCAAGCCTGTGACAACAGTGTTGAGTGGTGTGCAGCTAGGGCCATCTCCCGGGTTGCACTGGCCCATTGATGTCAACCCTGGGCACGCTTTGAGCCAGTTCTCCCCAGAGGACTCTCCAGCCACGTGTCCGCATCTTGTCTACCAGGATATCATGACAGGCTTGTCAAAAGGCTTCCTCCAGTCAAGTAACACCATGTTACAACTTCCTGCTGGTCTGCGAGCCCTACTAACAGAGGAAATGAGGTTGGTTTGGCATGACTGGCTCTTGATGAACTCATGTTGGCTCAGCTCATCATTTTTTTTTTTTCCAAAGAGGTCCTCATCAGCCTATTGAATAAATCTGTGAAGAATATGTTCTGCTTCACTCCCAACTGGAGGGTGCATATTAAGCTCACATCTCTTCCAACATTTTAAATGGCTTTAAGCCACCATCCATACCTCAGGTATATCTTCCGTCCCTCCTGTGCACTAAGAAACAGTTTGATGATGAGCCAAGCCAGGTGATGCCTTCTTCCTTGGCCTGGTGGCAATTCCTTAGGGCGCAGGGGCAAGGGTGTGGGTGGGGAAAGCTCCTCGCCAGCAGGGTAACGTCCAGTCTTGTTTCACCGTGCACAGTGGACCTGCCCTCTCACATCTGGCCTCCTCAATACAAGTAGGCATTTTCTCCAGGGCTCCCTCTAGTGCTGGGGTGATGGTGTGTGAGGGGTGACCAGCCTCAGCCTCAGAACTAGTCTTACAAACTCAGTCGGAGAGCAGAACACAGGATCACTCTCCTTCCACTCCCTGAGCTCACTCTTTTCTTTCAAAGATATGAATCCATCCTCTCCTGATGATCAGCACTGATCTCACTTGTCTCTAGTTTCTAGACCCAGCCCCCAGGTTCTTAGAAACCTGGGCTTTATTGCCTGTCTCCAGGGTTCCACCATCTCCCTTCTTCATTTAAATTTTTCAGTTTCTGGCCTCTTTGGATGAAAATTGATATTATTTGATCACTATGTCCCAGGTTATAATATACCCATTATTTTAATCCTAATAAGAATATCACAAGGTAGGTATTATATCTGTTTTGGAGATGAAGACATTGAGGTTCTGAGAGGCCCCCAACCAGTGAGTGGTAGAACCAAGATTTGAACTTGATTTGTCTGGTTTCAAAATATGAATCCCTTTCACTACCCCATGATGTGTCTCAGGCTGTCAAACTTAACTCTCTCGGTTTCTGCTGGTGCAGAAGAATCTGTTCTCCTAGTTTCCCAAAACGAAACTCAGAATGCCCATAGAAATTTTTTTGTAAGTGGAGACTTAGGCTAGTTGGAATAGACCACATATTATTAGCAGGGCATTATGGAGTAACAAGGCTTTGTGAACTGCACTGGGAACCCAATCACTTATGATGTGTGAACAATCCACTTTGCAAACCACTTTGAGATCTCAAATCATCTGAGTTTGGGACAGTCTGTTCCAGGCTTGCTGGTGGGTGTTGCCAGAGTTTTCGGGAAGGACTGTTGAGTAGCTGAATTTAGGAAGATGAGGAAATAGGTCCTTCAGAGTGGAACATTCTGAATGAGGTTCCAGGGGTTTGCTGATAGCCTGAGGGCTTGGCACCTTGGCCTTGTTTCCAGAAAACTCTCCAGAAGCACCCCCCGGGCCTTTTCCTATTATTCTCTTACGCATTGCTTCTGAGGCTTGGGTCTTGCCTCACTTGACCCTACTCACCCACAAACCATGCCCGCTTCTGAGCAGGGAGGTATGTGTGGCTTTCAAGGAACATGACTTGAAGGAGAACTCACTGCCGCCCTTCTGTTCCCCGGAGGAACTCTCTTCTACCAGAATGATGAGCATGACTAGTCAAAGGAAAGCCCCATTTGCCGTGGCCTTCCTATGTTTCTTGACCCTTCTAGGGTCCTCTCTCAGACCCAGTTTCAGATCTTTGTGCAGAAACCTCTTACATCCTTGGCAGCCCTCCAGCTGAGCTCAGCCTGGCCACACCTGGAATGTGTGTCTTTGAACAATGGAGTGGCTAGACCTTGGTCTGCCCAGATTTGTCCTGTCTCTGTAGGTCCCATTCTGGGGAAGTAGACCTTCCTGCCACAGAGTCCCCTATCTTTCCAAGCCCACTGAGGGGTCCAGAATTAGAACTGAAACTCTGAATTTAAATTGTGGAATGAGTCAGAGGGTTGACTCACGTGCAACTGGGGTGGTGCTGGGGTAGCTGGAGGAGGAGAGAGGTCCCAGCCTGTTTCTAGTTAGCATTTCACAGCCCTGTGAAAACTGGCACAGCCAGACTTCTGGGTCTTGTGGGAAAAGAATGTGCTCTGATGAACTTGAGCCTTCCAGAAGTCTGCCTCCGGGAAGATGAGAAACAGACTGACATCCCTCTAATGAACAGATTCCCCTCCCTCCCTTTCTCAGGGCCCTCCAAGATGGAGGAAAGCGACCTTGGGTGGGCAGGCAGCCTCTGGAGTCTGTGGTGGCTGGAATAGATAGACATTTCTCTGACCTCACCACAGGATTTAACATGGTGGGAAGGTCAGAGCTAGCAACATCAGAAGAGGAGGGTGATGTGTTTCCATAAGTTAATGGAGAGTAACTGGGTAGAGGGCCTTTGCTGGAATGCTTGAGGGATGGGGAGAGGTGGCTCTGTCTCCTTCACATGGGCCTGAGCTCCTAGAGGAAGCTGAGAAACCACTCCAGGGAGGAGAGGGGTGGGGTGGACCAAAGAAACTGAGTCCCCCCACCCACCATCGGTTTTGCCAAGGTCTTCTGACACAAGGTCTTTTCCTCCCCCTTCTTCCAGCCCTTGGACTCATCAATCCCTGTCCTCTAGATTTTTAGGAGAAAAGCCTAATGGTCTAAATTCTAGAAGACTCCGCTCTCACCAGAGGAAGCCGGCCATGTTTCCCCACTGCCGGAGTCCCAGACATGAGTTCTTGGGAAGCCCACACTATGCCTGTCTCTGGCATAAACACCTGTGCCCACATTGAGGCAGGGAGCAGCAGGTCCTACCCACTGCCGCACCCCGCTCTTCCTGGCTCCAGGGCTCCCTGCCCCCAGGACAGCCAGCTGCTGCATCCCCACGGGCGGGGCTCCCTGGTGAAAGAAGCCTTGTCCTCTGCAGGTGAATTTCGCATGAGTCACGGCCTGGGCCAGGGTGGATTTGGCCCCATTCAGGGCTGGCATAAGGAAAAGAGAGTTCATCAAGAGATCTTGAATCAATTTAGCATGCGGAAGAGCCAGAAAGGAACTCCATAGACTTGGAGTTGGGGCCAATTGACTATATTTTAAAATACACATTTTAGTAAAGGCAGTTCCTGACATGGAGTGTGACATTCTAAAAGTTAATGATAACACACGAGCCCCAGAGGGTTCTACCTCCTGGACGTTTCATCAGGTAGAATTCCGCGAGGATTTTTATGGCACTGGCGAACTGTGCCACGCGCCGGGCGAAGACCAAATAAGCCAGTCAACGTTTTCCTGATCTTCGATGACCATGACATGCCCCACAGAAAATAATGTTGCCAGCCAAGCCGGCAACAGCGTTCTAATAAACGTGAATGTAGTAAAATAACAAGAATCCGAGAAATCAAGGACTAGAGCTCTTAAGAGAAACAATCTCCAGGCCTTCGTTTGTCACGCGCTCCTGCAGCCAGCCTGGCCTTGCATGTCTCACACGCATGCGTCTGGGCTGTGCGTCCCAGAGCCGGCCAGCCCTCCCTGCCCCTCATGCAATGCATGGCCTCACCTATTTTGCCACCAAAATAGCTCTTTATTGGGTCAATTCCACTCCCTACACATGGGCCTCAGATCTTGCAAACTGGTCTTAATGCCTCCAGTTGTGTTCGTGATCTTGACCCTTCTGGGGTTTTCCTTAGGATACAATCCGTGCCCCTTCCCAGGACCCACAAACCCTCCAGGAGTGGCTCTGCCTCACCCTGCTTTTACCTGCATGCCGCTTGTACTGAACTGCATTCCGTGCCATGGAGCGTGTCACCCACATCTCTCAGCCCCTCCACATTGCTCTTCCTCAATCCTCCTTGCTGCTCTTTGTCTACTCCTATTGCTTCTTCTTAGCTCAGGGCCACTTTCTCCAGGAATCTTTTCCCAAACCCTCTCCCAGTGATGCTGGTTGGTGCTTCTCCCACATGCTCCCTGTTCTCTCCCGACTCGGTGTGGAGCAGGCTACATTATACTTTATTGTGGTAATTATATATATATATATATATATATATATACATAACATTTACCATTCTCACTATTTTTAAGTGTATAGTTCAATGGCATTAAGTACATTCACACTATTGTACGACCATCAACACCATCCATCTCCAGAACTTTTCATCTTTCCCAGCTGAAGCTGTACCCGCGAAACACTAACCCCCCCATTCCGCCTCCCACCTAGCCCCCAATAACCACCATTCTACATTCTGTCTCTGTGAATTTGTCTATTCGAGTTTCTTCATATAAGTGGAGTCTGCAATGTTTGTACTTTCGTGTCTGGCTTATTTCAGTTAGCATAATGTCTTCAGGGTTCTTCCATTTTGTATGTAGCATGTGTCAGAATTCCCTTCCTTTTTAAGGCTCAGTAATATTCCATTGTACGTATCTATCACATTCATTGTGTTGGTGGACATTTGGATTGTTTCCACCTTTTGGCTATTGTGAATAACCCTGCTATGAACGCTGGTGTACAAATATCTGTTAAGTCCTGTTTTACATTCTTTTGGGTATATACCCAGAGGTGTAAATGCTGAATCATATGGCAGTTGTATTTAAAGTTTTCTTGAGGAACCGCTATACTGTTTTCCATAGTGGCCACACCATTTTGCATTCCTTCCAGCAGTGTACAAGGGCTCTAACTTTTTCCACATCTTACACAAACAACACGATGTTTTCTGTTTGTTGTTGTTGATAACAACCATCCTGATGGGTGTGAAAGGGTATCTCAACTTTTTGAGGAACCTCCATACTGTTTTCCAGAGTGGCTGCACCAGCTTGCATTCCCACCAACAGTGTAGGAGGGTTCCCCTTTCTCCGCATCCTCGCCAACATCTGTCGTTTCCTGACTTGCTAATTTTAGCCATTCTGACTGGTGTGAGGTGGTATCTCATTGAGGTTTTGATTTGTATTTCCCTGATGCCAAGTGATGTTGAGCACTTTTTCACGTGTCTGTTGGCCATTTGGATGTCTTCTTTGCAGAAATGTCTGTTCAAGTCTTCTGCCCATTTCTTGATTGGATTATTTGTTCTTTGGGTGTTGAGTTTGATTAGTTCTTTATAGATTTTGGACACTTGCCCTTTATCTGATCTGTCATTTGCAAATATCTTCTCCCATTCTGCTGGTTGTCTTTTGTTTTGTTCACTGTTTCCTTTGCTGTGCAAAAGCTTTTTATCTTGATGAAGTCCCAATAGTTCATTTTTGCCCTTGCTTCCCTTGCCTTTGGCGATGTGTCTAGGAAGAATTTGCTGTGGCTGAGGTCAAAGAGGTTGTTGCCTGTGTTCTCCTCTAGGATTTTGATGGATTCCTGTCTCACATTTAGGTCTTTCTTCCATTTTGAGTCTATTTTTGTGTGTGGTGAAGGAAATGGTCCAGTTTCATTCTTCTGCATGTGGCTGTCCAATTTTCCCAACATCATTTGTTGAAGAGACTGTCTTTTTTCCATTGGACATTCTTTCCTGCTTTGTTGAAGATTAGTTGACCATAGAGTTGAGGGTCCATTTCTGGGCTCTCTATTCTGTTCCATTGATCTATGTGTCTGTTTTTGTGCCAGTACCATACTGTCCTGATGACGACAGCTTGTGCTCGCTTCGGCAGCACATATACTGATGATGACAGCTTTGTAATAGAGCTTTAAGTCCGGACTTGTGATGCCACCAGCTTTGCTTTTCTTTTTCAACATTCCTCTGGCTTGGCTATTCAGGGTCTTTTTTTGTTCCATACAAATTTTAGGATCATTTGTTCCATTTCTTTGAAAAAAGTTGATGGTATTTTGATAGGGATTACATTAAATGTGTAGATTGCTCTAGGTAGCATAGACATTTTCACAATATTTGTTGAGAAGAAGGGATCTTATGGAAGGGAGCCCTCAAGATCTCTCAAGGCCTTGGAGAGCAGACAGTGCTGATTGGTTAGTGTGGGCCAAGTTAAAAACAGCCACATGGAGTGGCAGTCCAGCCTGGCCTGGTCCCCACAGCCACAGGCTGCATGGTGCTCATGGCACGCTGGGAGTCTCTGGGACCCTCACAGAAGGGTCTCAGGGTGCAGCCTGGCTCCTGTGGTGCCCATTTGTAATAGGAGGGACTAAACTAGACAGTCTCAAGTCCTTTCCAGCTCCCCAAGTTGTAGGATTCTTGGTTGCTGCCCACATTCAGTAAGGACATTAAATGCCTTTGTGTGACACACTGCCAGGCTTATCCAGGAATCAGGCTCCGAGAGTCATGACACAGGAGAGATGCATCCCAGGTGGGGCTGACAGTGTCTTCTGTGAGACAGAATGGCCTTTGTCCTGCTAAAGAGAACCACACCCTGAGGACCTCAAGCTTGAGGCTGAGCACGGGGCACTTCAGGCCAGCAAGCCTGGGTTTTGATCCTGGATCCCCCTTTTTCAACTGGGTGACCCTTTCCTCCGGGAATGACAGTATCAGCCTCCATGCTCAGGCCCCTGCCTGTACTCGTAGAGGACAAAGAATGGATAGCCATGGGCGGAAGATTCATCTCCCACCCAAGAAGGTCTGCTCCCAGAGCAGGGAGGCCACACTCTGACCTCTGTGTCTATAGTCACTTCCCAAAGGCCTGAGAGGAAGGGCAGGTTTGGAGAACAGCTGGTGGAACCAGGAGACCAGCTGGTGACCGGCATGCCCTCTCATTGCAGGGAACAACAGCTTCTTCCAAGCTGAGCTCTGTCAGAAGCACTGGCAGGACCTGCCCCCCAGCAAGTGCCACAGCACCACCCAGGACTCCCAGAAGGAGACCAGCAGCATGTGGGCTCTCATGGTGGTCGCCCAGCTGCTGGCAGGCGTTGGGACGGTGCCCATTCAGCCGTTTGGAATCTCCTATGTGGACGACTTCTCTGAGCCCAACAACTCACCCCTGTACATCTGTGAGTCACAGGCTTGAGGAGGGCAGCAGGGAGGGGGCCCAGTCCTGAAGTGGCCTTTGCTGAGGCCCTGAGGGGCTGAATCGAGGTCGGACCTTCTTTGCCCCACTAAACACAGCAAACGAGTGCCGAGGTTTGGGGAGCAGACAGATCTGGCTGGAAGCCAGCTCTGTTACCTACAAGCTGTGTGATCCTGGGCAGGTGGCTGGGCCTCAGGGTCCCAGGTTCCCTCGCCTGCAGAACGGGGCTAATAGTATCCGTGCCCTGGGCAGCTGTGGGATTACATAAGTAATGTAGGTCACCCCTTAGCCCCACGCTGGGCACAGGGGAGCTCCTTACCAGCTCCTGGAACTATTGCTGTCCGGTCCTCCAGGCACAGGCCGGGGTACCCGTGTCTTCCTGACCGTCCACTTAGGGACAGGACAGCCTCAAGGAAGGACAAGCAAAGCAGATAACAAATGACCACCTGACTGCCCCCATCCTTCCCTTAGAACAAGCCACACTGAGCATTCTCAAGGCCCATGCCCCAAACCAGACAGAGCACCCGCACTGGCTCACTAGCCCCACAGCTCCTGCCAGGGCCCCCAGCATCATACTCGCAGGGAGCCTCGCCCACCAGCACACCCGGCAGGAATCTTTAAGTGCTGGGGAGGCTTTTCCTCCTGGCAAGTGGATCTCTCTGGCAGCTGGCTGGAGGAGAAACAGCTTTAGTTCTGCACATCTCAGGATCTTGAGTGATTCTGGTCTTGTCTATGGGAAATGCCCTCGGTGCGGACTTGTTAGGGCCAGGGGACCGATGGCGTGACATCTCAGGAATCCCTCAGCTAGGGAAAGAACCTGGGGTTGCCACACTCTCTCAAGCTCCCTAAGCCTCCTTTGCCTGCTCCCCTTTCCAGCCATCTTATTTGCCATCTCTGTATTCGGACCGGCCTTCGGGTACCTGCTGGGCTCCGTCATGCTGCAGATCTTCGTGGACTATGGCAGAGTGGACACAGGTGAGTGTGTGCAAGGATACTTGTCCTACCACTGGTTCCACGAAGCAGCCTCCCCGGCCCCAGCCAGGCAGGGCAGAAAATGAAGCTTTAACTCCAGATGCTCACTCATTCACACCTGCAGAGCCTCAGACAGCCAGGAGCAGACTGCGTGAATCTTCTGGCACAGGACCCTTTCTGTCCTCAGGAAGTTCGTAGCAGGAAACCTTGAGACCTGGGGCAGGGCCTCAGCTGTTGCCACCACAGCTGCCCATCTTGGTGGTGCTATTAAAAACAGTTTTATGGTCCTTAGATTCTAAGGTGGTGTTTAATTATTTTAAGAAAAGATTTAATAAGAGCTCTTTTGAGGATCAAAAAAGCACTACATAAAATATACACATGGATTATGATTCACATCATGCTTAACTCTGTGGGCATTGGCAGTAAACAAGCTGTGTCTAATCCTGGTTCCACCTCTCACTGGCTGAGTGATCTTGAGCAAGTATCTAGATCTTTCTGTGCCTCGGTTTCCTCGTCTATAAAATGGGGCTAATGATAGTAAAATAGAGTCGTTGTAAGGATTAGAACATGCCTGATATATATTAAGAGGTTTACAGGTATGAGCTCTTATTCTTCACAGAATGGTATGGACTAAATCACTGTGTATCTTAGAATGAGGAGGACATATGGTCTATAGACCAGGGCACAAACACTGAGGTAACCCCTCATGGAGCCAGCCCCCAGTGAATCCTGCAAGAGCTCATGGCCTTTGTAAGCTTGTCCTATGCCACCCAGCCTCCCAGAGGGCAGGGAGAGCCAGCACTGTCACAGAGGGGCAGGCAAAGTGCTTTGGAAGCTCCAAGGCAGGAGACAGTGTTCCTGCCCGAGGTGGTCAGGGAGGGCTTCCCAGGCAGCTGACATCTACATTGAGCCCCATCAGTGGGTGGGATTTCTGCCTTCCAGGTGGAGAAAAATACTTGGACAAAGCCAAGAGGTGGAACATGTGTGGAGTGTGGTGGTGGTACAGAAAGCTCCCACTAGCCAGAAGATGTGGCTAGAAGACAGATCTGAGCCAGACTCTTGGGAATAGTACTCCCACCAGTTCCTGGCACACAGATCAGAGCCTGCACATCACACAAAGAATGTGGACAGGCATTAAAGCCACCATGCTGCCAGAGTCCACAGACTCCTGTTCTTGGGGACCATCAGACCATGATGTCTTCCTTGAGGTGTCACCTGCCTTTACTTCACATGACAGGGAAAAGCCCGGGGGAGCTTTCTGCCTCAGGGTCAAGCCATCTTTGCCCTTTTACTGGCATTTCCTGAGTTGGTTCCTGCCTCTTGGTTGCCCAAAGAGACTTGCAGCTGAGCTCCCAGTACCAGGGCCAGTGCCCAGCGATGCCTGGCATTGCTTGGCTGAGGGCCATTCTGCTACCTTCTTCCTCCTTCCATGCCCACATAGTTTCTTTACAAAGAGAGACACAATGGCAAACTCTCAGATGCGGGTGGGAGACATTGCCAGAAGTATCTCTTTTGGAGGCTCAGCAGCCCACTCTGATGATGGTTGTTCCCTCAGGCTCCTAAGGATTATGGGGCCTCCTTTCTTAGGGATCAATAAAGTTGGGAGGCAGTAGCAGTCAGTGGTTAAGAGTGCAGGCTTGGACACCAGGGAGACATGGGTTTAAAACTGACCAATGAAATAATACTTACCAGCCTTGACCTTGGACCAGTGCAAAGCTAACGTCTCTGATCCTCAGTTTTCTGATTGGTTGGAGGTGGGTGGATGCAGCCTCCTTCATTGTTATTTCTACCAAGGGTTGGGAATAAAATAAAGTGAGGCCAAGGTTCTGATTCCTTCAGCCTGGGGATTCTCTGATGCTCTGCTTTATACTCAGTGGTCGCCATGCTCTGGAGACCAGATGGCCTGGAGAGGGAATGTTGTCTTGACTCAGATTCTAGCTCATGGCTTACCTCTTCTGCATCATGGGAAGAAAGTCCCCCTGATCAAAGGCCCTCTTTACAGCAAAATGAGAACCCACATTCATCCAGAAAACACTTGTTCCCTTTGCTTTCTTTCCCAGCTGCCGTTAACCTGAGCCCTGGAGACCCCCGGTGGATTGGAGCCTGGTGGCTGGGCCTGCTCATCTCCTCAGCGTCCTTGGTTCTCACCTCTTTCCCCTTTTTTTTCTTTCCTCGAACAATGCTCAGGGAAGCGGAGGTAAGGTTCTGAGAGCCCATGACTCCCTGCCTATGAGAGTTCAAGAAAGGGAGGTGTGGGGAAAAATAAACTGAACTGAGAAGCAAATTCTGGGTGAAATCTAAACAAGTTATATGACGCAGGATTTCTCAGAGGCTTTGAGAGGTGAGAGTGCTGGTGAATTTCCAAAAGACGGTCTCCCACCAGTGTCCCCTTACCATGTCAGCATCTCAGGCATCAGGAGGGTTCCAGGGAACGCAGTTTGGGAAACACCAAGTTCACAGTGAAGAGCCAGGAAAAGCTGAATATATGACCTGGCACAGTTGGCCCATCACGTGTGAACCTGCAGGACGGAGTTGGAAGGAGACCCTCTAGAGCTGAAGAGCATGAGGGCGAGCTGAAGAGCAAGCCGACTATGGGCAGAGGGACCTTCTGTGTGTCTGCTGGGGAAGAAGTCAGAAAAGGATGAGAATGGAAGACAAAGACGAGAAGTCTAGGAGGGGGGCTTTGATGTTAGGCCTAGGGTCTAAAACTTGTTCCGACCCCATGAAGTTCTGGGGTGCTGCAGTGACTGGGTGACCACGCAGGGGGCGCCATGGCAGCTGGGCTGAGGTCGAGGAGTCAGGAGGGAGGGGAGGCTGGCCATCTGAAGAGGCCTGTGTAGAGATGGGGGATGAGGCTGAGCGCCAGGGCGGGGGCTGCTGGGCAGCCGAGGCGAGGGCAGGGAGCGATGTTCTTGGAGGGGCTGCCAAGGACTGAGCGGCGGACAGATTGGAGGAGAAGGGGGCCGAAGTGAGCCAGAGCCAGAGCTCAGCATTTGGCAGTGAGGTGTGTGAGATCTAGGCCGAGCTGTGGGAAGAGGGGCGGGAGTGGGAGAGCCTCCGCTTGTCTTGGGGAAGAATTTCAGAGGTTGTCAGTGCATTACGGTGGTTTGGGGGTCAGGCAAACCTGAGTCTGAGTCCAGATGCTGAGTGATCTTGGGCAAGTTTCCTTGTTTCTAAGTTTCCTTTAAAATACTGGAGATAGAGCCCAAGTCTCAGGGGAGGCTGTGGGGAGTGCCGATGCGTGTGGAAGGCTGGGCATGGTGCCTGGCGTGGAGTAAGCACTCAGTGCGTGGGAGCTCCCGGGCCTGGTGGTGTGTTCCCCAGGGGAGCCCCAATGGCATCAGGGCTCGGGGGGAGCCTTGCACACCTTGTGCAGGGGTTCAAAGCTGCAGCTGACGAGTTCACAAGGGGTAGGCGAGCTCACTGAGGTGGTATGGGTAGAAAGTGTGGGCCAGGGGCCAGGATGCAGCCTTGAGCAGGACTCAGCTTTGGGCCCAGAAGGAAGCAGGAACCCTATAGAGGAGACAGAAAGAAAGAGCTAGAAACAGAGGTAATTCTAGACCAGTGTATCCCAGAAGCCTGCGGCCCCTGGAATCTGAGGACAGGGAGAAAGTGTAGCCATGACAGACAGACAAGGGGTGAGATCTGTTCGGACACCTTTTGGCATCAGTCAAGGGAAAGTTAGATATGAATAACATGCCCAGGGGAGTGTCGGGAGGCGTTGTCGTGGATGTGTTCTGGCCGGCAGCCACAGCACTGGGCTCACTGACATGCAAGTAACATTTGCTTCAAGAGAGCATTCTCTGGGCGCCCTCCCACCCACACCTGGGGCAGCTTAGTGCTGCCCGCCCCTGAGCCACCGAGACCAGGAGGGGCAAGGGCCCAGGGAAGGGTCACTACAGGGAGCCTAGGCCATTAACGTTCACCCCCTTTGCTGCCTGCAGAGGTCTCCAGCCATAGTGGATGAGGCAAGGAAGATGGACGAGGTCAAGCCAAGAAGCTCCCTGGTGGATTTCATTAAACGTAACTAACTGACCCAGCAAAGTCCTGGGGGGCGGGCCTGGCTTGCGGTGAGGGTCAGGGGGTATCCCAGCCCACGTGGTGTGGTGTGTGGTAAGGGGCAGTAAGAGCAGGTGGTCCCATCTCTCAGGAGGGGTTCTGCCAGGGGTCCTGGTGACTGCCTCTGTGCAGGTTTCAGGAGACTCAGAGCTAAGCAGAGTGGGCCCCACCTCCATGGTCCGGCCCCCGTGTTCTCTCCTCTCCTTTTACATGGAGGTGGCTCTCGTGTGAGGAGGATGTTCCCAGTGTTAGCTCTATTTCTATCCAGACTTCGCCTGATATCTCCCAGGCACGTCCTCACTTTACTTAGCCCGTGAGCATGTTGAGTGGGAGTCGAGCGGCTGTGTGCCCCTGGCCACCGAACATCTTGGTGCCTCAGATCTGCCCTGAAGAAGAGAGGAGGGCTGCCTGGAGGAGGAGAAAGGGCAGTGACTAGTCCCAAGCTACCCGTGTGGTGACTGCCATGAGGGCCCGGCCCCTGACAGCCGTCTGTTTGCAGGCTTTCCCCGCATCTTCCTGAGGCTGCTGATGAACCCACTCTTCATGCTGGTGGTCCTGGCCCAGTGCACCTTCTCCTCTGTCATTGCTGGCCTCTCCACGTTCCTCAACAAGTTCCTGGAGAAGCAGTATGGCGCCTCCGCAGCCTATGCCAACTTCCTCATCGGTGAGTCTGGAGGGTGGGGGTGCTGCAGGAGCTGGGGGGCCCTGCCTGGGCCCTGCCTGTAGGAGTGGCTGGGCCCTCCTCCACCCATCCAGGGATGGGCGAGGCCAGACCGGACACAGACAAGAGCCAGAGGAGGACTGGCCCAGAGGAAAGAATTTTAAGGACATTTTTCCTGGTTAGCAATCTAGAATGTTCTTGGCAGATCTCTGGGGCCCCTATCATTCCAGGCAGGAGTGGGTGGAGGCTAGGGTCTGCCTTCCTCCCCGTCAGAGGGGCTGGAAACCTGACAGCCTCCCAAGGCCCTGACATCATCAGGGCAAACAGAGGACAGAGAGAAGGTAGAATTTGGGGTTAGGCAAAATGCCTCGTGGTTTTTTTCCTTTCTTCACCAAGGACTCAGATACATTCACTTGGGTAAGGAATATGTGGCCCAGTGATTCTCTACCCTGGCTGCACTTTAGGATCCCCTGGACAACTTTTAAAAAATACAGTCACCCAGGCTCCCTGCTCAGTCAATGAAAGCAGAATCTCTGAGTGGGGCCCAGCGTTGGTATTTTGTGCAGCTGACGTTGAGAGGCACTGATGTGGTCCCACCAAGTACCAAAGTGAACTACAGAGCCCAATCCACAGGTGAGCCTGGCCATATGGATGTGGCAAGGTGGTCAGGGCATTGGCTGTGACCTCATCCCTTTAGCCTTCAGTCACCAGCTAGCACATCAGACAGGGACACCACCGTGGGACCCATGTGGTCACAGTGAGAATGCAATGAGGGGCCAGGTAATGAAAGGTGCTTAATAAATGCACCTTCAACCCACATCCCTCTGGCTGCAAGGACTCCACTTGTTTCTTTATTCTTTGCACAAGCAGGGCAATCTGCTAAGTCAGGATAACTCTGTAGATGCGCGTGGCAAATAGTAAGCGCTCAATTAATGTCAGTTATTACCACTGCAGTTGAATGTATCAAATGTTCCTTCAAGTAGCCATGCCCCTTTGTCCATGGTTCAGCTCAGTGTCTGTGCCCTGCCCCCACTTCCAGTCCTGTGCACCCAGACAGCTTCTCTTTATCTGTAGGTGCTGTGAACCTTCCTTCCGCAGCATTGGGGATGCTGTTTGGAGGAATCCTCATGAAGCGTTTTGTTTTCTCTCTGCAAACCATTCCCCGCGTGGCTGCCACCATCATCACCATCTCCATGGTCCTTTGCGCCCCTCTCTTCTTCATGGGATGCTCCACCCCCACTGTAGCGGAGGTCTATCCCCCCAGGTAATGGGAATGAGAGGTGAGAAGATCCCCTTTGCTGAGGCCAGAGCCTGGATCGGACTGCCATACGCTTTCCTATCTGCTTCCTCAACTCTCTTCTCTCCTTTTCACTTTTTGATCTAATCTCTTACGTGGCAACTTAGAAAATGAGGTCTTGAATCATATGCTCAATTATGAGGAGAAATCTGAGGGTCCTAGTGGGCCAACAGCAATCAGGGTTAGGGTTCTGTTTTTTAAGAAGCACCAAAAACTAATGAGTTTGGTTTAAGGATAAATCTGTAGGGCTGTGAGCCTCAGGAACCAGGAAATAAGCTATGTTTAGCATCAGCTCTGTGCCGGCTACAATTACAAAGTCTCCTTGAGCTGCTGAAGAAAGATGAGAGAAGGAGACTTGAAAAGATCTGGGAAAGAATAACGAAAGTGATGGCAGACTCAAAAAATTAGGGCAGGTGAGGAAGAGGGCAGGTAAAGTATACCTGTCAGTTTGCATAAAGCAATCTGGTCCCAGGTTTTAAGTCTGGCTTCATGTTCAGGAAGAGCTTTAGAGGCCCATGAGGGGAAGGTGCTGAGCAAGGAGCATTTATTTTTTCCTGGGTGCCCCTTCCAACCACCTCTTCTTTTAGGTTTTGCCTAATGAGGTTGCAACGTTTGGAGAAACTGTACCTTTCAGTCTTGGTGTTTTCTCTTTTTCTTTGAAATACCATCTTTTGTCTTTGGGGGGTGAAGGAGAGAAGGGGTACAAGGGAAGGGAGGGTTGCTCAGGGCAGGAACCCCCACCCAGTTTGTATTGTTCTGCAGGCTGACTATGGATTGAGAGAAGCTGAGAAGACTTTGAGCCTTCGGGTGGTTCTCACTAGGAGCTTTTTTTAAAAAGATTTATTTATTTAGGGGAGCCTGGGTGGCTCAGTTGGTTAAGCGTCTGCCTTTGGCTCAGGTCATGATCCCAGGGTCCTGGGATCGAGCCCCACATTGGGATCCCTGCTCAGCAGGGAGTCTGCTTCTCCCTCTGCCCCTCCCTCTGCTTATGCTCTCTCTCTCTCTCTCTCTCAAATAAATAAATAAAAGAGAAGGAGAGGGAGAGGGAGAGAGAATCTCCAGCAGACTCCCTGCTGAGTGCAGAGCCCAACACAGGGCCAGATCCCAAGACCCTGAGATTATGACCTGAGCTAAAATCACAAGTCAAACGCCTAACTGACTGGGCCACCCAGGCGCCACCCCCACGGGGAGTTTTTAGCACAGGGCTTTGTCATCAGACTGGGGTGAGTTCTGGCACAGTGCTTTGTAGTTGGCAAAAGTTACTTTTCTAATCTTCAGTTTTCTTGTCATGAGAGGAATGTGATTTAACTGTCGAGTTGTCGTGATGGCAACATGAAAAGTCTTGGGCACTGTGCCTGGCACATAAGAGATACCCCATTAATGTTAACCATCAGCAGTGTAATTATTTTAGCAGAGCCCTGGTCTGCAATTTGTCAGCCTATCCCAATCCCCTCTCCCCCCAGAGAACAACTGTGACTGTCAGATGAGGAGGATGGTAGGAATGGTGAGATCAGCTGGTGAAACCCCCTGGATTATTGTGCAGGGGGGATGCAGTGACCAGGGGCCCCAGCCTTCTGTCAGCCCAAGCCCGGGTGGAGGAAGAGAGAAAGGAAATATTGCCTGTGACTTTGGTGTAGTATCTGCCATCTCTTTCATCGGAGTCCTGGTTGGGTGGTTGGTTGGGTGGTTATCTTTTTTTTTTTTTTTTTTAAAGATTTTATTTATTTATTTGACAGAGAGATAGCAAGAGCAAGAACACAAGCAGGGGGAGTGGGAGAGGGAGAAACAGGCTTCCCGCCGAGCAGGGAGCCCGATGCAGGGCTCGATCCCAGGACCCCGGGATCATGACCTGAGCCGAAGGCAGACGCTGAACGACTGAGCCACCCAGGCGCCCCTGGTTGGTTGTCTTAATGCCTTTCTGCAGTGTGGGGTTTGCTGACCAGGTCTTTCTGGCCAGCACTTGGTGGGTGCCAGGAGCACTGACCAAGCAGGGCATTCACCACTGGCTCCAACAGGGGTAATTCAGATCCCAGGGTGGCGCTGGCCCAAGACAAATGGAGACACACAGGCACACGAACCAGGCGGGGAACTCACGCTGGGCTGGCGTGGGGAGGTTTCTTTGGTCTTGCTTTGTTTGATTCCCCATTTCCTGTTTTGCTGGCAGGACATCAAGTTCTATACATCCGCAGCTTCCTGCCTGCCGTAGGCACTGCCCGTGCCCAGACTCCATCTTCCACCCGGTGTGCGGAGACAATGGGGTGGAGTACCTCTCGCCCTGCCATGCCGGCTGCAGCGACGTCAACATCAGCTCTGTGGCCTCCAAGCAGCTGGTAAGGGCCAGAGAAGGCCCGTGGGGGTGTCTGCGCTCAGCCCGTGCCCTCGCACACTGCTCCTCGGCTCCAGGATGGGCAGAACGCCACTCGCTCCCAGCCTCGTGGCTCTGGGCCACACCCGCCCTCTCTCCACCTCCCCTTCCCTAAGGTCATGACCAGATGCCTACAGCCCAAAGTCAATTAAAGTTTGGCTGATGTTCAAAAAAAATTCACATTCCTGAGCCCCAACAATGCTCAGGGCAGAAACGAGCCAAAGCAGTCCTTCAGCTGAGGCCTTAGAGTCTCATCCTGATGGATCCTAAGGGGCATCTCTGGGTCCTGCATCCTGCCTGTGTGGGAAGCCACAAGGACAGGCCCAGAGAAATCGAGAGCAGAGGGTCTTCTGTGATCTGAACCCGGAAGGTTAGAGCTGGAAGTGTGATCTAGGGCATTTGGTTGAATCCCTCAGCCCTGATGTGTAGCTATACAACTGGCCTGAAGTCATGCAGCTATTTAGGGGCAGCTGTGGGACTAGAACCCAGGACCCTGCCTCAGTCTGGCGCACATCTGTTCAAGGTCATGTATCTGCTGGCCACCGGCCTTCCACTTGTGCAGCCCACGTTCACTGGGCCCATGAGGTGAGGTTCTACCAGCCCTCAGAGGGCTACGGCTCCCGACTTCTAGGGTCAAGCAGCAGCAAACCAAGTCAAGACATCTGTTCAGCTATTCGGCAAATACTTAGTGAACAGCCAGCACAGCCACGGGTGTTGAGGACTCAGTGGTGAACCCATCAGACAAGGTCCTGCTCTCGTCGAGTTTGCGTTCTATCAAATAAATGTACAAGGTAGTTTTAGAATGTATCCCATGCCACGGAGAGACTTGATGACTAGACTCTCTAGTTCCTGGGGGCCTCCCTGTGGAGGTGACATTAGAACTGAACAACCAGAAGAAGAAAACCTTAGGAAGGCCTGGAAGTGAAGCTTTCCAGGTAAAGGAACAGCAAGTGCAAGGCCCAAGGGCATGACAGAGCCAGGCACAGGAGAAAGCAGGGAAGGCCAGGGTTGGCGCTAAGAGGCATGTCACACCCAGGCCAAGACTGGGCGGGCCAGGCCCAGGAGTCGGATGTACCTTCTCCTAAGAGCAGTGGGAAGTTCGTGCAGTTCTGCTAAGGATGCCCTAAGGAGAAGAATGTGCCTCATTCCCTTAAGCCCGTGTGGAGGGCATGGACAAGGCTAGCCCCCGCTAGGCATCCTCCTCCGAGAGCACAGGGCAAGGCTGCTCCCACAGCCACCTCCGTGGGCAGAGAGAGAACAAAGAGCGCAAACAAGATGGTCTCTCCATGGCCTTCTAGTCGGAGGGGTCTGTGGTGGCTTCTGTGGTTTTCTTATCTTTATTTACTTACTTCTGACTCATCTACTTCCAGAAATCATCTTGACAGGTTTCCAACAACAGCACAAATCCATTAGCATAACATCAAGAAAAGACAGTAAATTGGGGCGCCTGGGTGGCTCAGTCGTTAAGCTTCTGCCTTCAGCTCAGGTCATGATCCCAGGGTCCTGGGATCAAGCCTCGCATCGGGCTCGCCGCTCAGCGGGAAGCCTGCTTCTCCCTCTGTCTGCCACTCCCCCTGCTTGTGTTCCTTCTCTTGCTGTGTCTCTCTCTGTCAAATAAGTAAATAAAATCTTTTAAAAAAAAAAAAAAAGAAAAGACAGTAAATTATAAGGGGGGAAAAAAACCTATGTTAAAAAAATGCAGACTGACGGAAATAACAGCCATATTATATAGAACTAACTTCTGAGCTTCCTGGCAGCCAAAATAAAGAGGGTGCATAGTTCCTGCTGTCAGCCAGGAGGAAGCATACTAGCTCGTTCGTTCGATTAGCAGTTGTAACTGCTATGGCACTTAAATGGTCCCAGGCTAGGCCATCAGACGCTATGAGAAGTAAGGTGAAGACCCCCTGACACGGGCAGTGGCCCCCAAGGCCAGTTGTACCAGAGTACTGCGCCATATGAACTTGCAGACTGGAGCCAGGGGCCTCCTTCCCTAGAGTCCTTCACGGACAGGAGTTCCTCTCAGGCAGGAAGCTCTGGCAAAGGCCTGACAGATGAAGAGCTCAGTGGGTTCCACTGAGTTCCCACTGCTATCTCCTCCTGTCTATCCCGTCCTTACCTTCCCTGCAAGAAGCACCCAAACAGCAAACACAGCACCCACAGAACCACTGCGGTGACGCACAGGGCGGCCTGGCCCCAAAGAGAGCCCTCCTGGCCCCTGGTCCCAAGCTGGGTAGGCCTTGCCTGGCAGTAGGGTCCCGCATGTCCTGCTGTGGGTGGAACTTCGGGAGGGGCCCAGCCCCTGCTCGATGACCGGTTTTGGTGAAGACGGTTTTGATGGCCTAAACAGTGGTCAGAGGTGGTATCCGTGGGGCACCTCAAAAACCTCCCCGGGTCTGCTCTCCAGCCTCCACACGCAGCATCACCTGAGGGACTCTGGCTGGAGCTGGTACCGGCGTTTGAAGTGTGTGGTGGTGTGGGTGATGACAGCAGATCTCCCCCTCCCCCTCCCTCTCCTTTCCAAGACGTATCTGAACTGCAGCTGTGTGACTGGGGCGTCCACTTCAGCCAAGTCGGGATCGTGCCCCATCCCCTGCGCCCACTTCCTGCTGCCGGCCATCTTCCTCATCTCCTTCGTGGCCCTCATAGCCTGCATCTCTCACAACCCGCTCTACATGATGGTTCTGCGGTGAGTGCACCTCTCGGTCCCCCACACTCCCTGCTTCTGTCTCTCCTCCTTTCCTGCCACTGAGAGACCCCACCCCCGGGAGGGCAGAGCCACGAATGGCTGAGCCTCCGGGAAGCCAGGCTGCCTGGCTCCACACTGTGGAAATGCCTGAAGATTCACATATGTTTAAATCCTGAAAGAACTAAGACGAAGGAAGAGAATTCCGTTAGATGTACAAAATCAAGGGGGGAAAAATGTGGAAAGTTCAGAGACAGAATGAGGGCTTTGAGAAAGGATGAAAATAAGAAAAGTGTGCTAGGAACCAGGACCAAGTTCTCAGGTCAGAAGAGAGAGGCTGGCCAAGGTGGGAGGGGAGAGCAGAGGTGTCCCCTTACAGTGGCAGTGGAATGCCTCTGAGGTTTTGAGAGGGAATTGACCCTTCCTTCACCTCACCCTCTGCCAAAGAGAAAACAACATTTCAACCAAGTTCACCTAACCCACCCCTGCCCGCCTCTTTCCTGTCCTCACCCCTCTTGAGAGCAGAGAGGGAAAAACACAGGATCTGGATTCCCAGTGCTAGGGTCAAAGGCCCAGCTCGGCCGTACACTGGCTGGATGTCCTGGGATGTTGCCAACCTCACTGAGTCTCAGTTTCCTCATTTATGAAGAGGTTCATGATATTGACCACAAGGGACTGGTGTCAGGATTACCTGATAAATTGCTTTGTAGATGTAAGGTACTCTATATATTGGTTAATTATCACTATGAACCAAATTCTAAGAATTATTAACAGCTGCTATTGACCACAAGGGACTGGGTGTCAGGATTACCTGATAAATTGCTTTGTAGATGTAAGGTACTCTATATATTCATTAATTATCACTATTAACCAAATTCTAAGAATTATTAATAGCTAGCTAGGTGCCAATGACCTATTTTCCCCAAAGGCTAGGAGATGAAGAACAGAAGCAGCCACCTGTCAGGGCCTGGTATTTTACCCTATTGACAAGTTAGCTTGCAAACTACCAAGCTCCTATTTTTTTTAAAAGATTTTATTTATTTGACAGAGAGAGACACAGCGAGAGAGGGAACACAGGCAGGGGGAGTGGGAGAGGGAGAAGCAGGCCTCCCGCCGAGCAGGGAGCCCAATGTGGGACTCGATCCCAGGACCCTGGAATCATGACCTGAGCCAAAGGCAGACGGTTAATGACTGAGCTGCCCAGGCACCCCCCAAGCTCCTATTTTGTTACTGTTTCAAGAATGCTGGCAGCAGACAGGAGACTCCTGGTTCAAAGACAAAGGCCTGTTACTCACAGGTGCATGCAAAGAGCAGGAACCTTGCATCATTTATCCTTGTGCCCCACATCCCATGGAGTGACCTGGAATACCCAGGTGTATGCATCACATGCAGTGAGCTTCTGTCACAGTGAGGAACACTGAGCTTGGGAGAGCCACCACCTATGTAGACCAATCCTGCTCTTGGTCTAGGGTAAGGTTTTACCCCATGCCTCCAGGTTGCTCATTGCAACCACAGCCCTGAGAAGTAGCCCAGGAAAAGAGCAGTCAGAACCTTGTGTTCTTAGCATATTCCCCAGGAACATGTGGGGATGCTCAGGGCCACAGCATATTGCCCCTCCCAACACCATCAGCACCCTCTTTCTACCACTCCCCACCCTATGCATTCCAAACACTGGTGCTTTCATCCAAGGCCCTTGAGTGGGGTTACCTCTTGCACCAGGGCCAGATGGGCCATGGTGGACCCTCTAACCCTGAGAAATACCTGTGGGTGGCCATGATGAGGAGAGGGAACAGGATAAGGACATTTCACAGGAAAGTTGCTGAGCAGCAAGTAGGGGGCAGTCCCTGTCAGTCCACCTCCCAGAGGATTCCATCAAGCCCCAGAGCTAGGGAAGCTGTGGAGGAGGAGCATCATTTCAACCACAGGATGGGCTTTCCTAGAAAACCTCTCCCTTCTAAGTCTGATCAGGGGCTGGAGCGAAACTAAAGAGGCTCCAGGATCCCAAAATCATTTAAAGATAAATCCCACTGGCAAAGATGAGAGAATGGATGCAATTTAGTGTGAAGAGCGTGAGCTTTAAAGGTGACCTTGTAGGCGACCCAAGTGTTATTTGTACCCTGGCCCCCAACCAGGCATGGAAATACAGGCTGGGAGGGAAGGTTCACCAGAAATGTGGAAGAAGAGAGTGGTCCAAATGTCAGAGTTAGTTCACAGCCGAGGGCAAACACCAGGAGGGGCTCAAGCTGTCCATCAGAAGCCAAACTGGGGTGCCCAAGCCCCATTCAGTCCAGAATCTAGGGGCGTCTGCCCAGGGACTATTATGAATTTGGGCCACTGGAGGGACCTGTGGGCATAAAGGGAGCATCCATTAGATTGAGATTTGAGGCACTTTCCATGGGATGGGGGTCCTAAGTGGGTGCCTCAAGCCTATGAGTATCGCTTTCACTGGTCCACCTTTCAGAGGAACTGGAAGAGGGCCCCTTTCCACTTTGCTAGCAGGACTGTGAGGCCAGAACAAAATGTGTGCAGACACCTGAACATTACTTCTGAGTTCCCTTCCTTGATGTCCCCTCTGCCCCAAATGCCCTTCCCCCACAGGCACCCCCACCCAGGAGTGTGGGTGTTCAGAGCACGAGAAGCCTGGTGCCTCTGCAGGCCACCGCCTGGCTCCCCACCTTGTGGACGGGGTGTCCTCCCTCTCTGCCCCCTGCCCAGCTGGGATGGCAGGGCCTGGCAATACCACCGCCAGATAGCTTCCCCATCTCTCTCCGAATCTCCTTCCTCAGCCAAATGCTTGTCCTCTCTTGAGGGAAGAAGGGTGGGGGCAAGACTGGCTATATAATTTGTAGGACCCAGTGCAAAATGAAAATGGGAGGCTCCTGGTTCCAAAATTATTAAGAATTTCAAGACCAGCCACAGCAGAGCATTAAATCAAACCTGGGGCCTTTCTGAGGGCGGGGCCCTGGGAGACAGCACAGGCCCCACGCCCACGAAGCTGGCCCTAGGTAAAGGATTCTTCTAGTTGCACACAGAAGCCTACGGCCCAGGGGCCTTAATTACACTTTCATCCGGGCTGTCTTTATTGCTCTTCACACTCTATGGGAGTTGTTCAGACCTGCTGCTGTGAACACACCCTTCCCCATCCTTCTCTCCATTCCCAGCCTCTTCTGCCCTCTGCCTCTTGAAGGGGGCAGGGGCAGCCCTGAAAATCACAGAGACCAGAGGTTCTCAAATTTGAGTGCACAACAGAATCTCCTGGAGGGCTTCCTAAAGCACAGATGGCTGGGCCCCACCCCCAGGGACCTGATTCTTAGGTTTAAGATAGGGCCTGGGAATCTGCATTTCTAACGAGTTCCCAGGGGTGGGGGCTCACGCTCCTGGCCCAGCGATCGTGCTTTGAGAACCGCCGATACAAACAATGGGAGCACGCGGCCAAGGTGAATCGAGTCAGCCAGCTAGCTGTCAGGCCCCTTGAGAGTAGGTTATGGCTTGCTCTGAGGCCGGCTGCCCCTGACTGAGTCAAGGCACAGCCCCGAGTCCTCTGGCTGCTGACTTCCTATCTTCCTTTTCAGTGTGGTGAACCAGGAAGAAAAGTCATTTGCCATCGGGGTGCAGTTCTTGCTGATGCGCCTGCTGGGTAAGTGTCTGAGATGCCCCCTTCCTTCCTGAGGAGCGGCGCCAGGGCATCCGAGGGCTGTGAGGTGCAGGGAGGGGCTGAGGGAAGCCCTGTCTCATCTCTGCGGTAAGGAGAGGCCACGCATCACCAACACATCGGCAAAGGCCGAGACCCTATATGGGCGGTTTCCCCATTACTTGAGGTTAGGAAAGATTCCATCTAAGGCATTAATTCCAAACAAAACTATGTAAGAAAAATGAAAAGTGGACACAGCTGAGGATACCTAATAAAGAATTGAAGGCAGGTATTTTTTCATCTCTCTCCAAGAACTGGCTGTAGGAACAAAACCCTGCATTCCTGTCCCAGCCAGAACAGCAGCTGAGCCCAGCCCTGGCTTCCCTCCCACTTGACAAAACTCACTCCTCTTGCCTCTATTCTGCAAATGTTCTCAGTGCGGGGCCCTCTGCCGGCAAACCCGGCCTACGCTCAAGCAGCCCAGAGCCCACGGAGAAATGGAGCCTGCGCAAATGGTCAGCAATGCCCCCCAGGAGAGCCAGCTGCCCGCGGGGAGCGGGGAACACCCGGCCCTCCCTGGGGGCCTGGGCTGGGGGGGGCATGTGTGCCCCTCGCCCGCCCTCTCCCAGAGGCTCATGCTGGACTGTGCCTTCTTGACCCATCCAGGCAGTAATATGCAGGCCCTTGCAGTGCCGGGCAAGCCAAGTAAAGGGACTACGTTCAGCTGAGTATTGATTAAGGACCCAGTGGGTGCCCAGGGCAGCAGGGAGTAGGGCAACTGCAGTGGAGGGACTTTAGCCGCTCTCGGAGTGTCCTTGCTGACCTCCAGTGCTGAAATCCCTGCAGAGCCCGCTGTGCCTTATTATCCGGGAGCCAGGCTGCAGTTGGCCCTCCAGCAGCTTCCATCATCCTTCTGGGCTGTGTTGGTGATGTCCCTCCTGGGGCCTGCTGAGCGAGAACCTGTGCAGGGCCCTCTCCCCCAAAGGTTGGGTGAGGAGTGCAGATGATGAGGACTGAACCAGCTTTTCCACGGGATCTCTCGGTATCGGGCCACTTGCTGCCCTCGTCCCAGCACTGCCCCTTCAGAGCCTGCTGCTCAGGCCTATATTACCAGCGTGAAGGATGCAGGGCAGGAAGCCCCGCGTTGTGCCCAGCGCAGCCAGCGGCCAGGAAGGGCTCTGAAGAGCTTCTCCCAGCCACCTGGAAAACAACCGCTGTCCCACCGCTCACGGCACCTGCTGCCTTGTTTTGTCACTTGAGCTCAGACAACTCAATACGGGATCACGGTTAGAAAATCTGGGCTGGAGGCATCCCTTTCATCATCACCCAAGAACGTAATTGCACTCTGGGGTAGAAAGAAGGACTTCACATGGATAAAACCCAGCAAGTTTAAAATTACCCACTGGGACTTGGCTGAAAATGTTTCTGGACTGTGTTTCTATTTAGGGTAGCATCCTTGGTGGACAATCCCTGTGGCCAGTTTCCATCCCCTGCTTAGCCAGAGACTTGGAAGTGAGCAGGGTGTGAGTGGAGAGGCTGGTTCTCAAAGGTTCCCACTTATGGGTGGGGCCACAGGCAGATCTCTTGCTTTCCTCCTCAAGCAGCTTCTCACGGCGCCCTCGACAGAGTCGGCGAGGCTGTTCTGAGCACAGTGGTTCAGGGTGTGGATCCTGGATAAATCCCTCCCCAGTCCAGTGACCGCCCAGAACTGTAGCTAAGAATACGGGGGTCATCCTGAATACTTAACAGAAGGAAGGCATAGCCGCTGCTGGATCGGGGCTCACCACTCAGCTGTGGGGAAGTTCAGGGGGCTGGGGTAGAGGCTCTGAGCAGCCAGGGTGTCGGGGGTCTTCTGGGGGGGTTGTCTAAGCCAGCCGGGCAGCCTGGTGTAGTGGAGGAGCATGGGCTTCGAGGAAACTAGGGCTCAAAGGCCAGCCCTGACCCTCTTGGCTATGCAAGCATGAGCTCGCTGTGCCTACCTTCCTCCTCCTTAGAGCGAGGGCACCCACCCACCTCCAGGCCCTGTGAGGACGTGAGGAGTCGATGCCCCACCGTGGAGGTCAGCATATCTCCACCTGAGGCCAATCCAGTGTGGGAACTATGTTGTCGGTCTGAGCTGGCAGCGAGGTGACCTCTGTGACTCACTGCCCTGACACGATGGCTCAGGTCTTGTTTCTCTTCTAAGCCTCTAGTGAAAGAGGAATTCAGCTGTCACAGACAGCGATTTGGCTTTCCGAAGTCACTGCGGTTCCCAGGGGTGGAGCAGAGCCGTTCTCATTCATGGGAACCATGCAGGGGCAGCTGGGGGGGGGGCTTGCTGCCCACCTCGCCGGGCACCTCTGCCTGCAGCCCCGTGTAATCTGGGCTCTCTGAACTCTCTTCCCGCGGACGCCAGCCTGGCTGCCATCTCCAGCCCTCTACGGCCTCACCATCGACTACTCCTGCATCAGGTGGAGCTTGCAGTGCTCGGGGAGGCGTGGGGCCTGTGCCTACTATGACAATGACGCTCTCCGAGACAGGTGAGGGCCCAGCACGCCCCCGTGGCCCGGGGTGGACGGTGTCAGGCACTGGGCCAGAGCAGAGGGCAGCCATCTGCTGCGGTGCCCTTTGTGGGGGCTGCCAGGCTCCCAAGGGAGAGGCCCAGAGGGGTGCTGCCACGGACAGGGAGCAGGGGTCACTGGTGAAGAGAGCCATGCACGTCCTGGAGTGTGTGCACGCGCACGTGCGTGCCGCTGGGAGCTAGCCCCTAGTCCACAGTCCCTCAGGAGAAGCAGTCGCAGAAAGACGTTTGTCAAACGGAAAGGGGCTGGCTGGAGTCTGAGGTGAGGCCGTGGCTGTGGGACGATGCCAGGCCAGCTCCCACTGCTCAGAGACAGGTGGCCCCATCGTGGCTCACGGTAGAGGTCAAGGGCAGGCGGGCCTACCCTGCCTCAGCGGGTCCAAGCCTAGCTGCAGCTTCATTAGTTCTGCACCCCTTCCAGCCACCTCACCTGCTGCCATCATCACATAAACCAGAAACCATGGGGCGAGTGGGCTTGAGGGGGGCTGAACGGTATGGGGGTGGCATAGACAGCCAGGAGAGGGGTGCCCCAAGAGGGCAGCGAGCAGGTACCCCTCTCCTTCTGGCTCTGCTGGGAGGACTGGACCCTCCAGACTGCCTGGGGCTGCAGTGTTGCCTTTGGCCCTGGGGGAGTCACCGGTGCAGGAATGAGGACCATTGAATTAGGAGTCTCATGCCTCCTGGGAAGTGGTCCCCACCAGGGTGGTAACGGATCCTTACCTAAGTGGTGACAGCATATTCCCTGGGCCACTGTGAAAGTGATGCTACTCTTCCTGATGGCCCTGGCCCACGGCATGGCCACAGAGCCTCCACACCCCCTCACTGGTCTCGTCTCCTCCTGCCCCACAGGTACCTGGGCCTGCAGGTGGGCTACAAGGCGCTGGGTGTACTGCTGCTCTTGTTCATCAGCTGGCGGGTGAAGAAGAACAAGGAGTACAACGTGCAGGAGAAGGCTGCAGGCCTCATCTGACCCCTGACCCTCGGCCCAGCCACTGCCCTGTTCCAGAAAGTGGACCCTGCCCCTCCACACCTGCCTGTATTTACTAATGTTAACACATCATTTCCGTTTTGTTTTCTAAATAAGAGAAAACCCCAGTCACCATTTGCCCTCCCTGCCTCCACCCCCCACCCCAGGATTCCGTAGGTCCACTGTGTACCTGGGCTGGATGGGCACTGAGCTGGAGGGCCAGGTCTTCCCTGGCTCCTTTCAAGGCACCTGTGTGTGCCCAAGCTTTCCTCAGTGCTGGATCCCCCAGCAAGGATGCCCACTGAGGCAGCCCCTGCTCCCCCACCCCAGCCTTTGGGTGGGGCTGGTTTCCTAAGTGGAGAGAGCAAAGCGTTATCTTCCCAGGGGAAGGAGGGAGAGGGCTGGGTTATGATTAATGGCCAGAGGCAGGCTAGGGGAGGGAGAGCCTGGCTGTAGCCTTCTTTGTGTCTTGGTTCAGCATCAGCACAGAACTCAGGAGGGACTGGCCTCCTTCCCCTCAGATCTTTGCTTCCTGCCCCAAAAGGCCATTTTGGAAGCTGCCATGTTGGGAAGTATGGCCAGCCGGTCCCCTCTCAGTTACCCCACACTCAGGCACCAGAGCAGAGACCAAGACACCATGAGGTGGGTCATCCAGATGCTGTTCCTGTTAACTCTAGATCCTTCTGTGCTGAGAAAGCCACACCATGGTGAAGACCCAAGGAGGGCCGTGAAGTGGTCAGTAGCCCAACCTCCCGCACCCTCTATGTGAGGATGAGACCACTGAACTCAGAGTGATGGGAAGACCCTCCCCGAGTTTCCTTGGGAGCAAATGAGGTGGCCGCACGTGGGCTACCCTGTCTGGACCTCACCCTGTGTGCCAAAGAGTAAAGACAGGCAGTCCAAGATGTCAGCAGAGCAAGCAAGGAAGCTGGGGGGGTGGGGGGGGCGGGTGTCAGGGTCTGCCAAGCTGGATGGTAAGCCCATGAAATAGAGGCCAGGGTGGTCCGCTTCCCTGGCTCCAGACACTCCTGTGTTCAACATGTTCTCAGCCTCTCCTCACTGCCCCTCTGGGGGCCTGGGTTGAGCGGCCCCCCTGCTGTGTGGTAAAGGTTCAGAGTTAGATGTCCACAAAGGAGGCCTTTCATCAACAAGTATTATATTTATTGCAGACCAGCTTTGTGCAAGGCAGTGCTAGTACATGGCTCTCCAGCGAGCTCTCCTAGGCTCTCCCCTCCCCGCCCCCCATCCACACTGGGCCTTCTCCTAGAGAGTGCTGGGGGCAGCGGCAGGGGTGACACAGCACGAACCCAGAGATTGTCACCAGGATCTCGACCATCTATGTCCCACCAGATGGCCCCTGCACCTAGCCCTTTGCCAGACAGAGACCTGGCTCACCGTGTGCTCTGGAGCAGCTGGGAACTGGTTATTGCCACACATGGCTCTCTTGAGCGCCACACCTCTCGGAAGAACCCTCCAGAAGCATACCAGAAGCCATCTCTGGAAAGGGCTCATATGGTGGTAAGCCAAAAAATGTATGTCAGTGGCCAAACCGCCAGGAGACTGAAGTCTTTGTGAAAGCCACTGCTACACGTGGCCTTTTTTCCAAAGATCTCACTCAGGAAGGGAGGCTCCATGCAACCTCAGGGGCCAGTTTCAGCATTTTAAGATGGTTCCGCTTGGAAAATGATTCCCTGCAAGTAATCCTGGTCCTTCTCTCTGTGATTTAACCAAATTCTGAAGGCACTGCCTTCAGCTGAGCTCACGAACAATGAATGCCAACCTGCAGATTCTGGAAGATTGGTCGCCCTCCCAAGGCTTTATTCTATTATGATATTGCTATTAATATATTAAAATTTTGCTATTGACGTAACTTGGTCATGAATTTGTACTGTCATCTGTATCCGTCAGAGAGCCTATAGAACCTGCACTTTCTGGCCAGAGGAGATGCCCATGCCCCAACCACAGGGGCGCATGGCCATGGGGATCGGAGGTAACGCCACTCTCCACCCATCAGCCTGGTTCAGAGCAGGCAGCAGGCTCTCGTTGTTCCTTCAGTGAAGTTCTGCAGATAACCATCAAAGGCCCACAGTGCTTGGCTCTCAGGAGGCCTGATCCCTGCCTTGAGTTTCTATCCACAAGTGGAGTGGAGCACCAATAGCTAAGTCCGTGATACAAATCAGAATTAATATCATAATCATCTTTGGTCACTTGGTCACAGCCATCCTACCACTTCCCACAGCAAATCTCTTCTCCTGATGGCCTGCAGAGAATACAATGATGTCACCTTCATTTCACTTCTAGAGCAAACACTTCTAAAGCTGAGCAAACTTCCTTGAGTGCTGGACACTCATAGAGGATGTGGTTAAAACACAGCTTCCCAACCTCTCCAGCCAGCCCCCGAGTCTGTGGGAGTGGCACCTGTGACCGGCCTATCCTGTGAGGCCGGCGTGGGTGGTCCCTACACCCTGGTGGTGGGTCATCAGTGCGGCAGAAACTTGGCAACACCCACTTGTGCTTAGGCCACTGAGAACTTTACAGACTCTGTCGGCCTTTGGTAAGGAAAAGACGACAAGGGAAGGGGGGCCTGTTAATCTGATTTCCTGGGTGGCTGCCGTCAGGAGCCAGTGGGCATGAAGAATAGAGCTCACCGTTCTGTTAAGAGCATACTACGTACTAAAAGTGGGACTCTCGCTCTCCCAGCTTGAGTGTGCAAAAAAATGGCACAATTATTCTCTAAATCAGTTATGTTTGTTTTCTAGCTGTCATCCTGCTGGCTGGCTGGAAAGTAGCATCGACCATCCTCGATGGTCTGGCCCCAAAGGCATCCACAGTCCCTTGGGTCCTGCCAGTATGAGTCTTTGGTCCTTTCCCAGGCTGAGGCTCCCTACTTGCCCTGCTTCCCCCTGAGCCTGGAAACCGTGCAGAGGCCAGATGCAGGGCTAGGCCCCCCCCCCCGCCCAGCCCTAGGAAGCCCACCCCTCTGTTCCACTCTGTCTGCCAGCATAATCCAGCCCCTCAGGGGCTGAACAAAAAAAGCCAGGAAAGAAAGGGTCTGTAGGAAAATTTTACCTCATCCTTCCTGGAACTTCTTAGCATAGGAGGGGGAAAATGCAGTGAAAATCAAATACCATATCTCCACGAATTATCCCTTTGGCCTAAAGCCCTCTGGGGTGATCCTCACCATAGCCCCATGAGGGAGGCCAGACTGGTCTGAAGGCCCCAACTGAAGATGAGGAATCTGTTGTGGCCCACTTCACCCAAATGACACCTAGCTGGGTCTGGACTTAAACCAGGCTGTCCAGATCTTTCTCCTCCAGACTCAGCTGCAGCCCCAGCCTCCCTACTGAGATATTCTGAAATAGGGGGAGGCCCGTCTATTCCCACTGAAATTCACTAGCCCGTGGAGGGAGGTGGGGAATCTATTGAGGGCTATGTAAGGTGGGATGGAGGTGGGGAGGACCAGGTACGACGTCATTTACCCCACCTTCAAGTAGCAAGAACATTACACGTGCTCATTGCACAGGGCTGGTTTCACCTGATAGCACCATGAGTTAAAGGAGAGTCGCAGAGAAAATGGACAAAGAGGAAAAAGCTTTCACACAGACAGACCTTCAAGGGAACACCCCCACCTGGTGACAGGTTAGCAGATTCTCACTTAGGAAACAAAGCCACATTGTGATCTTCTCCAACCAGCTAAGCAGGGGGCTGAATCCGTCTGTCTCAGATTGTTATTAAAATATCATATTACAGACTCCTGAAGTGATGAGATTGGCAGGGGCTCCGTGTGTGTGTGTGTGTGTGTGTGTGTGTGTGTGTGTGTATGTGTGTGTGTGACAGAGAGACAGAGACAGAGAGAGAAACCCTGCGAATCCAAAGGAGAAATCCTCTTTTCCAACCACAGGAACCACATATCTGGGGAAAATGTCCATCTCCTGCCAATAGCACCCAATTCATTATAACCTTTCCTCAGAGATTAAATATGTAAACAGGCCCCGGACAAGCCCTTGGCAAATCGTAAGTGAGAGAAAGTTTTTCTCCCATGGCACACCCTGCCATTCATCCCCACACGACACAGGGGTCACCCCAGCTTGCTGAAGCCCCTGCCCCGCCCCCCCAGGCACTGCCGCACCTTGATGTCAACAACAGTGACTAAAATGCGCGGGGATCTTGTCGCCCAGCTGCCCATCTCCCCCGCTCCTCTAACTGCAATTCAGGCAGGATAGGCAGGGCCGGGCTGTGGTAACCGCCCCCGTCTGTCATGTGACACAAAGGGCGCTCCTCTCTTGCTCACCCAAAGTCTACTGTGGGTCTGGGTGGCTCTCCAGGGCAGTGGCTCAGCCGTGCAGTCTGCTCGGATGCCGAGGTCCCTCCATTTCATAACATGCCACCAGAATTGACGAGGCAGGGCCAGAAAGTCCTCAGAGGTCTCGCACTGGTAAGTCCGGGTTCTGGCCCCGGTGTGACTGGCTTCATCTCTGCTCCCAGCCTGTTGGCCAGTAGGTGTATGTCCCTGCCCAACTGCCACAGGGGTGGGGAAGGCTAATCCTGTGAGCTCAGAAGAAACAGAAAGCAGGTACGGACAGTGCTAGAATCCTCCACCCCTGGGGGCGAACCTGGGGGACATGGGTGCTCTTGGACACTTAAGCCAGCTTCGTCAGGCTGTCAGGAAGGGGGATTTCCCAAGGAGGCAGCATCCATGCTGGCTCTGAAAGGGGATGGGACGATTTCTAGGCAAGGCCCAGCCTACAGGCAGTTTGCAGAGGGCTGGGGAGGTGGGGAAGGAAGCAGAGGAGGTGGAGCTGGGGCGGCAGCTGAGAGAGATGCAGGGCCCGGGAAGGTTCTCTTGAGATGGGAGAGGTTTGCTGGGGAGGCTGAGAAGCCAATGAGAAGTACAGCTGTCTGAGCGACCCTGGGAAGGAAGAGGGGATGAGCCGATACACTCTGGAGGAACCTCACCCCGAACTTCCACCAGCCCTGGAAGGCCAGTATGGCTAATCCTAACCTCAGAATGGAGAAAACGAGGCCCCTTCTAGCTGTCACTTGTGCCTCCATTTATTCATTTAGTACCTGATGCAGATGAGGACCGGAGATGACAAACACGTGGTCCCTATCCTTCAGGGGCATATTAGGAGCCAGAATAAGACCTTAACAGAGGGCAGGGTTCAAGTGCTATGAGCTCATTGGGTTGAGAGATCAGAGAAGGGGGTTGATCCAGGTCTTGGAGGATGGACTAGATCTCAAGAGACTCAAAGGTGCCAAAACATTCCAGGCAAAGGGAAGGAAGCAGGAAAACCTGGGTAAGCTCTGAGAAACCATGGACACAGGACCCACGAAGGAGATCAGACATAAGGCCTGGAGAGGCAGTTGGATCCAGGCTCAGAGGCTGCTGGAGGGTCTTGAGGGCTGGCTGACACCAGGCTGTGAGTGGGGGGGCCAGCTGGGTCCTGGCTCCTGGGTCAGGGCCTGGGAGAAGGGCCTCAGAGCTCCAGCCAACCAATCCCAGGAAGGTGCTCCTAGCTCAGGGTCTCCTCCTGGAGTCTACACTGGAAAGGGGCTCCTGAGTGAGCCATGCTATACCCTCAGGGGGCTGTCCTTTCTGTACTCTCAGCACGCACCAGCCCTGCCCCACACATTCACAGGGAGACCCCACCGCATGTGCTTGAAGGAGACAACCCATTTGCAGCCTCCCTCTTGGCCAGTGCTCCGGGGCTGCCCCAGCCAAGGGTGGGGTGGAAGCTGCCCTGTCCCCACTCTTTCCCTCCCACCTCCTCTCTCTGACCATCTGGGCCCTGGAGCCCCAGGCTTGGAGCTGGGATTAGAGAGGCTCAGTCTCAGGGCCAAATAAAGCAACTAATTTAAGTCCCCCAGTGTTGCCAACCCCTTTCTCTTTACAGACACCAAATCCATAAAAGTGACCTCAGAGGTCTTGGATAGGGACCAACATTTGTTTAAACCTTGGTCCTCATTTCACCTCACTACCCCTAGTTTACAGAAGAGGAACAGGGGTGGCTGGATGAGACAGAAGCTCTCCCTTGGGTCCACAATGGGAAAGGACCCAGGCCGATTTCACTCTGTTTCTGTCTGGCTCCTTGACCCAGGCAGCCTCTCCAGACACACTGAGATTTCAGAAGGGCTCTTGAAGCGCAGAGTTCCAATAGCTCGGGAGTGTTGAGCGCTCAGACACCGTCCCAAGTGCTTTAGACAGGTTTGCACCTTGAATCATCACTGCACCCCTGTAAGATGCAATCATCATGCCATTTCACAGACGAGGAGCCCGAGGCGCGGCGTACCGCGGTCTCCGGTGCTTTTCTCTCCTTTGCAGTGAGGTGCGGGCGCGCGCCGGGAAGGCGGGCGCTGCGGGTTGCGGGAGTGGTGTCCCGCCGGGGCCGCAGGAGCCAGCCGAGTGGCGGCCGGCCACTAGAGGGCGCGCCCGTCCCTGGGCCCGGGTCCCACCAGGAGCCCCGACGAGGCACCACGCCCCGTGGACGCCAGGGACGCGCGGCCCGGCCCGCTCCGCGCCGCGATGGGGCATCTGCCCGGGTTCCGGCCGCGCAGCTGCCCCGCCGCGCCCCGCCCCGGCGCCCTTGGTCCTGCCGCCCTCCTCACGCCCACCCCACCCCCGCACCGCCTACACTGGCCGCCGCAGAACGGCCCGCGGTCTGGGCACCGGCTCACAGGTCGTGGCCTTGAGATGTCCCCCTCTCCCGCTCCGCGACAAAGCACCATTTAGTCTGTTTATCTGTATTTTCAGCACGAATGTGTAGTGAGCCCATTAAAGAACAAGGAAACGAAAGGAAAAGATGCCGGGAAGCACCAAAAGGCACACACGGCTTCCCGACTCTCTCTGACCTCTTGTGAGCAGAGCGGCCACCCAGCCCGCAGTGTGGGGTCCTCACAGCCTCTCCACAGCGTCCCTCTCTGGGGACCACCATTCCACGGCTGCAGGGGGCTCAGGTCCCTCTGACCCCTCTTTCCTCTGGTCCCCAGAGCACCTCCTAGGGCCTGGCCCTGAAATAGGAGCGAGCCTCAGAGAGAAAGCCGTGTCTGTGTCCTGGGCCTCTCCACTTGGGGAGTGTTCCAACTGCCCATCCTGTGGAATCAGGCATCCAGCAAGTACTGGGCACCAGACCTGTGGCGTGAACAAGACAAACAGAACCCCTTCCCCCTTGGAATTTACAATTGGGGAAGCAAGAGAGACATAACCAAGGAGGCACACAAATTGCATGGCAATTGCTAGTAATCTGTTACAGGTGCCACAGTGCCCCGAGGAAGTGCAGACAGACAGATGGATACCTGCATTGGACTGCAGGGGGAAGGGCAGGCGTGGGGTGCTACCACAAAGCCGAGAGAGGCCAGTTCCCCAACAGATCGGAGTGGGGGGGGCAGGAGTAGAGTCGGTGAACTCCAGCTGAATCTTGAAGGGTAGGGCAAGTTTGTTGAGCAAGGTCTCAGAATGGGGTGTTCTGGGCAGACGGGGCTGCAGGAGTGACGGCTCAGAGATGAAAAAGCTTGGGCATGTTTGTCTGGAAAGCAGGAGCAGGTAGTGCGTATTACAAGTTGCCGGAGCGTAATGGGTGGTCGTCGTACCACGCACACCTCCTTTAGCAACTGGATGCTGCCTGTGGGTAATGGGAAGGCACTGACAGCTTTTTAACAGGCAAGATACAACCAGGTTTCTGGGTTATTTAATAAAAAGCCGCTGGGGCTTGCAGGTGTACTTGGGAAGGGGAGCCTGGCTGGCAAAGGTGGGTTCTATGGAAGGAGGCTGCTGGGGGAACCGGAGGTGGAAACGATCAGAGCTGGGATGCTCCAGTGGGTCCAGAGCTGAGGGAAGGGCCAGTGAGCAGCAGAGCACCCCAGGCCCCCACAGGCTCCCAGCAGCCAGGCTGTGTGCCAACCCCCACCCCCCTGCCCCCGAGTACTGGAACTGATCCAAGCCCCAGAATGCGCCTTGTTAGAAAGCAGATGTTGGAAACCAACCGTGTCTGGGTTCTGATAGGCCCACAGGACATTTATGTTTTCCAGTTAGCTGCAAACGTCGGGAGTGTTTGAATTTGGGATTTTCTCTGGAAAAAACCCCTGGGCCAGCACTCCTGCCAGATGACAAGGGGCTGGAGCTGAGTACAGAGCGCTCCTTCAGATGGTCCCTGTACTCCTAGGGTTGCTGTGGCCCCCACATCACCGGCTTAGTCCCTGTGGGTATTTAAATTTCCACGCATACACACACCCTGAAAGAATCCAGCTGAGCCACTGAAAATCCAGGAGAGTGTCGGAAAAGGCCTGAAGGACGGTGCTTGAGAAATAAGGAGCAGGTGGAGGACTGCCGGCGGGGGGCGCTAGAGAGTAGCGTCCGAACTGAAGTCCGGGTCTCTGCCCGGACCTCCTCCCCCTGACTCTTCCACCCCACCGCACTTCATGGCGCTCCAGCCTTCTGGCTGATCAGACCTAGAAGAAAATAAGCGAGGAAAGCTTAGGAACTCGGGAGGCACGAGGGGAGGCTTCCGTAGTTGTAGCTATGTTCTGCTTCTGGAGTTCGTGGAGGGTCCATGGTTTGGGGAGAATTCATTGAGCTTTATGTCCTTCTGTGTCTTCTAGTTTGCAGAACGAAGGGCCAGCATGTCACGCATGTATCTCAGTCGGGCCCCGCTACAGCCGTTCCATCACCCCGGGGGTGGGGGGGAATCTTCCGTAAAGTAAAACTCACACTTCAGATTTGATTTTCCCAAGGTTGATTTACTTAGTGGTTCTGAGTACATTTTAGATTTACACGCCGAGTAGGGTTTTATTGTACAATAACATTTTACCATCTTTTTAAGCAAATGGTCTTTGTATTAAAATGCCCTCAAATGGAAAGCCTTTCCCATTATAAAACTTTTACCAATTTACTTTTATATTTATGATTTTTTTTTTAACGAGGGCCGATATTACCATGTGGCAAGGCACCACCTGCCCTGCGATTTATTTGAGACAGAGTTGGCTTTGAGCCAAAAGTCTGATTTGTTTTTTTTTTAAAGATTTTATTCATTTATTTGAGAGAATGAGAGAGAGAGAGCACATGAGAGGGGGGAAGGTCAGAGGGAGAAGCAGACTCCCTGCCGAGCAGGGAGCCCGATGCAGGACTCCATCCCGGGACTCCAGGATCATGACCTGAGCCGAAGGCAGTCGCTTAACCAACGGAGCCACCCAGGCGCCCAGTCTGATTTGTTTTTAACTTAATAAAAGAAAGAAAATAAGTGACTTTTTTATTCCCCACTTTCTCAGTCTGCACTGTCTGATAACGGCAGAAAACAAATTATGTGAGAAAAAATAGGATTATCATTTTTAACATTCAGCATAAATTGTAATAACATTTTAATCTTTATTGTTTGAAAGTCATCTGGGACTTAAAATGTTATAATTAATGGCTTTCTACCCAAAAATAGCTTCATATGTTTGTTCTCTCTTGTCAGAGCACAGTATTTACTTGTTAAATGGAAACTTAATTATTAATAATTTTATACCCACAAGCTACCTATTTCAAGAGCAAAGTTTTTGTGTGTTTTTTTTTATAAAGACCGTTCTCTACCCATGAATTTTTAAAACTCATTTAATATGCTTATACACATCTTAGAGTTTTAAAATCGCACTTCACTTGGCTTTCTATAAGATTGCAAAGATGGGCCCCCTGGGGCTGTCGGGACACACGGGGGGCAGGGAGAAAGAATGAAATGTTCATCAAGCCTTTGGTTGTTAAGACAATGAGTCAGGAATCCACAAATCACTGTACTGTTTATCTGAATACCCCTGGAATATTATTCCACATCTCTGAGTAGATAACCTCATATGGCCATGATTCATATGTGCTGAGTGAGAATCCCTAGAGACACACCCTCCTGTCGCCTCCCACTTCACTCTGTTCCTGGGGAGGATCTTTCACACTTAAACAATGGAACAGAGGTACTCAACCCAGTGCTAGAAGGGCCTCTCAACCCACACGACTTAGTCAAGTAGGGAGATTTTCTGGGGTGTGAAGCAGAAGGCGCCATCCAGAGTGGGGGTTACACACCCTGACACATACAGAGCAAGCACCTCCTTTTTGTTCTGGCTCCTAAATTGTGGGCCCTATTGTTGAAATGTGAATGATGCCCCATACAAATGCCCTGTGCACAGTTAAGAAAAGGAAGGAGACAATGTGGTCAGAACTGACTCCTGTTGAAACAAGTTGGAGCTAGAAGCATGAGAGTCCTAGACTGGCCATTTGCGGATCAGTACACCCCCTTCTGCCTTCCCGTCCCTACCAAGGATCCAAAACAGCAAACACTCAAGCCAGCCAGCATGGGTGTCTTCTCCAACTGAGGCTTTATCCTCTAACTGCAGAAAGGCCTCACGAAGGGAGGCCTGAGGAAAGCCTGCCCTCTGCCTTGGCCTGGGACAGTGATGGAAACCTCCCAGGTGGGGGATTCCAAATTCAGATCGGAGTACAGTCGCGCATTCCCAGCTTTGAGATGGAAACCTGAATTTCTAGTATGAGGAGAGAGAAACTTTTCTAGCTTTCTTAGTCTTACCACCTATGGTAAGCTGAATGTTGGCCTCCAAAGATATGTCCATGCCCCAGTCCCCTGGAACCTGTGGATGTTACTTTATATGGCAAAGACTTTGCAGATGTCATTTAAGGATCTTAAAATGGGGAGATTATCCTAGGTTATCTGGGCAGACCCTAAATACCATCACAAGTGTCTGTATAAGAGGGAGGCAGAAGATCACATACAGAAGAGAAGGCAATGGGAAGAAGCAAGGAAAAGTGTCCGTGAGAATCTCCAGAGACAGCATAGCCCTACCAACGTCTTCATGTCAACCTACTTTCAGACTTCTGGCCTCTGGAACTGTAAAGATAGACTTCCGTTCTCCTCTGTCGGTCCGAACAAAGTCTGACCAAAGTGGCGGTCATTTGTTACAGCAGCTACAACAGGAAGTTAGTGTGCCACCTCCCAGCCAGAACCCTAAATTCGCCTTGTGACCAAGCTTCTAAAATTTTGGTCCTCAACACAATTGGCTGGCAGGCTGGCATTTCCTTGCTATGTGTGATCAAGTGGTTATACAGCAGAATCAGCCCCTCCTAGCTGTGAGCTGGCAGGGAAGTGTACCCTAGCCATCCCACGAGATAAAGCTCCATGCCAGGGAGACCAGGCATCCTGTCCATCTGGCCATGATTTCATAATTGCCATAAAAGAGACTCTATGTGGGACACCTGGGTGGCTCAGTGAGTTAAGCGTCTGCCTTCAGCTCAGGTCATGATCCCAGGGCCCTGGGATCGGGTTCCTTGCTCAGCGGGGAGCCTGCTTCTCCCTCTGCTTGTGCTCTCTCTCTCTCTGACAAATAAAATCTTTAAAAAAAGAGACTCTATGTTTTATTTTAAAATAAATATGCTACAAATTCTTGCCTTAAATATTTTTAAGGAAGAAATCTTACCTTTAATTTTTTATTCCCCAGAGACTCTCCTTAGTTAATAAACTCTCAGATTAATTACAAACAAGGTCAGAGGGGACATAGTCAAGAATTACTTGTCAAGTGGTTGTGAGCAAATCAATTTCCTACCACCAATATAGTTTGCAACTCTAGGGGAACATTCATAATTTTTTATAACAAGCATCTTGATAACTACTTTTCTCTACTGAACATACAAAAAAATAACACTTTTCCCTACCAAATACACAAAATAAGCATTGCTGTTTCTAAGGCCTTGAGAGGAGAGGTTACATTCCAAAGAAAATTAATGGTAATTCTAGAGGTAGACTGCAGAAGATTACAGCGCACTCCTGCAAATAAACTACTTAAGGTAATGATGACAAGATTAGAATAAGCAAACAATTTTTAAAAATTTGTCTCTTTTATATGACAGAAAACCAGTATGAGTTTTGTTAGAAGAATGCATAGTTATTATAAATTATTCAAGCACTGCATGGAGGTTAAAAAAATTCAAATGCCACTCTTCATAAATAATTAACATTTACATTAGGAGGATCTTTTCATGTGTGTGTTCCAGAAAGGCTAAAGAGATATACCAAAAGGTTTTGATAAATATGTGACTATTTTATGGGGCACCTGGGTGGCTCAGTTGTTAAGCGTCTGCCTTCAGCTCAGGTCATGTTCCTAGGGTCCTGGGATCGAGCCCCACATCGGGCTCCCTACTCCACGGGAAGCCTGCTTCTCCCTCTCCCACTCCCCCTGCTTGTGTTCCCTCTCTCACTGTGTCTCTCTCTGTAAAATAAATGAATAAAATCTTAAAAAAAAATATGTGATTATTTTATATATGCTATTTGTAATGTTATTACATTTAACTTCATTTGTATTTAAAACTGGAAGAAGAAATCAAAAGGAATCTAAAAGATTATATCTAACTCTAATTATTATGTTTAATAATATCTAATATATATAATTATCACATAATTATATATGACATATAATAATTAGATATATTAGATATATTAGATACTAGATTTTTTTTTACTAGATTTGTTTTTCAGATATTAGATACATTTTTCTTAGTTACATTAGATATTTTTAAAAGATCTTTTTATAATCACAAAAAGAGATTTGGGGGAAACTAGAGTAATTGTTTTTACATTCCATACTTCAATTTAGGCATCATCTTTTGACTCCCTGACATGAAAAATGAGGACATCAGATCCAGAGCCTTCCTTTCCCCTCCCCCACATCTTCACATATTGTGATATTAATATTCTTATATAAATAGTATTTATATTTTAGCTCATAACTATAATTTGTAAAATGGATTCTATTAATATTACTTCATAGTTAAATGTTTCCAAATCTTACCACAGCTTCTTTACTCCTGAAATCTTCATTTGACTTACAGAAATTTAACTTCAAATAAGATCTTTATCCCCTCTCAGCTAGTGATACTTATTTCGTGAATGTTTTTATTTACAAAAATACTTATTTTCAACAGTATTTCCCCTTAATTTTTTTTTTTAAGATTTTATTTATTTATTTGACAGAGAGAGTGAGAGAGGGAACACAAGCAGGGCAAGTAGCAGAGGGAGAAGCAGGCTTCCCGCGGAGCGGGGAGCCCGATGTGGGGCTCGATCCCAGGAGCCTGGGATCATGACCTGAGCTGAAGGCAGATGCTTAAAGACTGAGCCACCCAGGCGCCCCTCCTCCCCTTAAATTTTTTACTCTAACTTGCGACTTATATTTTCTTGAATATTTAAATTTTTCCCAAGGCTTAGAGAAATTAAAAGCTTTGACCCAAAGTCACACAGCTACTGTGCAAAGTCAGGATGCAAATGCAGGCCTAATTTCAAAGCTCACCCTGTTGTCATCTATCCATTATCCACTGCTCCCATTCGGTTATACACTTGCTCATTATCCATCACTCCTCACCTATGTAGCCCTGTATCTATCCATCTGTTACCTCCATTCATCCTTCAGACATCCATTTACCTACTTTTTCATTATTTCACTCACACACATATGATACAAACTTACATACATATATACATAGCCATTCATCTATCCAGACATTCTACCTATTCCAACCCATCATCCTTCTATTCACCTATCTATCCATTTATTTGCATTAATTTACTCCAATATCCATCCATCCACCTATATATGGATACACAGATAGATACATCCACTCATCCAGACATTCATCTATCCATCTACTCACCCACAAAGCCACCCTTTCACAAACCAGTTCATTCCATCTCCCAAGGATCCTTTTATCCTTTCTATTAATTCATCTGCTCATCCAACCAGTTTATCTATTTATCCAGTCACCATTAACTCTGAAAACCAGAACTTCCATGGAATAGGGAGTTGTCTCCTTCTCAGATTCTCTTCTGTTCTTGTTCCATTTCCCAGCCATCAAGAGAAGACCACAGCATTTCACAAGCACAATAAGGAGGTCTGTGAACCCCTAACTGTCTCCCACCCATATGAAAATTCTTGCAACAGAGACTGTGGGTCTTATGGTACCCTATTAAATATGGAGCCCTTCAGTAATCTCCCCAATAATTGAACCTTCTAATGTTCATACAGTAACGAATCCTCTCTTTATTGAAGAGTCATCAGCAAAAATTACAACCTAAGACCATGAGGCAGAAATTTTGCCCATATTTGGAATCATTTAGACCTCCTCTATCATTGGCCTGATATTTTTGTTGCCATCACAACCTTCCATCAATCCACCCACTGCTTAGCTCCCTGACCATCCACAAGCAGTCACTGAAGGTGACTTGCCGATTGACGCCTAGTGTAACTTCACTTTGCCCACCCCCAGTGTAGGTGAAGCAGCCTGGACACACCACTCTGGTGGACCTCAGTAAGAATTTAGCATGAGAGAAGCTCAGTTTCTCACTCAGATGAGTGATTCACAGCTAGAATGATTGGATCGAGGTTATTCATGACAAAGACAAGTCAAAACAAATCAAGAGAAAAGAATATAGAAATAAAAATAAATTCTAAAGGCTCTCTTGCAGAGTATTTTGAAAAGTAGAGATAACAAAACTATAATCAAACTTGGAGTAGAAAAAGAAAAGGAGCAAGAGGAAGAAGGAGGAAGAAGAGGGGATTAACGATGGTGACGAGGAGTTCTAGGAGGAGGAGGAGGAGGGAGAAGAAAGAGAGATAGTAGTGCCCTATGACCTAGAGAACTAGCCTTGGCTTCTGGTTGCCCCCAAAACAATCAGTGATAAAGAAATTACAGAGATAAGACAGAGAAACGAATATAAGAACTGTGACTGGTTTCTGGGGAGAGTAAAGCTGGGGTGGGTTCATGTGAAAGGTTGACAGCAGTGTCAGGTGGGGGCAGCAGGCACAGAGATGGGGAGAAAAACTGTGGAGGGGGGACTCTCAGTTCAGTTCATTCCTGTCTCCCATATTTCCCAGGGAAGATGACTGGTGGCCTCTGCCACTAGAAGAAAGAAATCAGTGGTAATAGCTTGGCGGCTCAGGAAATATGCCAGAGTAATATCAGAGCTGTGCCGAGTTGAGATTCTGATAAAAACACAAGCAGGCTGACCAGATACCCAGGCATTTACTCTTCTGTCCCAGTCTCCTCAAAACCCTCATGGATGGCAGATGACCATTTCAAGGGCAGCGGATGATCTCCTTGTGAATGGTGGCTGACCGTTCTAAAGATCTTGTTTTCTTTCAGTGCTGTTTTTTTTCTAATAATTTAAAGAGGAATCTCTGACTAGAGAAATTTCTCTGTGAAATGAAAGCAAAAGGGATGGGGAGTAGCAAGTCTGGAGCACCTGAGGCTCTCCATCCTGGGGCTCATCCCTACTCCTTCCTTCACACTCACTGGAGGGACACAACCAGACCTCTATCGTATCCCTCCCCATTAGCCGACTGGGCAGCTGATAACCACGAGAGAAAAGTGAGCTCACAAGCCAGAGTCAGTAGAGACCTGAGGAGTAAAACCACTATAAAATATATACAACAAACTGAACACCGTGCAGACCACAGATAGATCAACAGTGTAAGATAAATATAAAAAATATAACAAAGATACTCAAAGATATGAGAGAATATTGATAAAATTAAGAAGGAACAAGAAGGGGCACCTGGGCGGCCCAGTTGGTTAAGCATCCGATTCTTGGTTTCGGCTCAGGTTGCAATCTCAGGGATCGAGCCTCTCATCAGACTCCATGCTCAGCGGGAAGTCTGCTTCTCCCTCTGCCTCTGCTTCTCCCTACGGCTCATGCCCACCACCCCCCCAAATAAATAAATAAATAACCTTAAAAAAAAGAAGGAACAAGAAGAACAAGAAGCAATAAAAGAAGACAAACCTGTGCCTCTTCTGATAGAAGAATAGGAAATTCATTCAGGACAACAAGAGAAACAGGCACCATTTTTAAAGACATACTTAAAGATAATGGGGAGAGAAAAAGTAGTAAAGAAGTGGTCGGGGATCTTTGGAGATCTTGGAGAAAACAGGAATCCAGAAAAGCGTGCTGAACATTTGGACTACTTCTGCCTTGGGAGCATTTACTGATTCTGGACAAGTCAGCAATATTTGTAATAAGCAAATACTGGAAACAACCAAAATGTCTCTCTGCGATAGACGGATAAATAAACTGATACATTCACATAATGCAATAGCGCACAGTAGTGAAATGAACCAACTACAACTACATGCAACACCATGGGTACATTGCAAAAACTCACTACTTAATGAAAGCAGCTAGATGCAAAAGAGTACCTGTTGTTTGATCCAACTTACATAAAGCTCAAAAACCAATCCATGCTGACATATCTGAATAGTTATGTCCTTTGTGGGAACAGCGTAATGACTGGGAGGGTGATGGAGATTTCTGGGGTACTGGTAATATGTAGGTAGGTCGGTGGAGCCCACACACTTTTCCCTATTCCTCCTGCTAAATACAACTGAATACCCTAGATATCGTATATAAAACAGAAAGGCGGAGAGAAGAAGACAGACCAAGTTTGGACCTTGGAACCCAAGGAATGACATGGTAATGAGTTGCCTATATGCTGTTTTTATTCATATATCCTGGACTTGGAGCAGAAGAAGCTGGTGACTCAAAAAGACCACTAAATATAGACAAACATAAAGAACCAACAAAAGCCTGCTCTCTCTAGTCAATGGACCGGGAAAAGGATAGCCTAACAAAACAGAAAACTTTAGTCAATAACTGCTATATTCCAGTCAAATGCCACAGTAAAAACTGTGAGTTCTCCCCTATCCCCTACCTACCCCGGCAAAGTCCACGCGGTGAGTAGAGACTTCCACCATCGCCAAGCTATATCAAAGCTGGGATGGGGTGTCAAGGAAGGCCAAGATGGAAGCCGGGCCTTTCATGCCCACTGGGCAGTACTGAGGCCTTCCGCACCTGTACTGTCAGAGGAGACCATGCAGAGAGTCTGGACATTCACCCCCACCCCCCACAGTAACAAGGCCCAACTGATTTTTGACAAAGGTGCAAAAGTAATTCAATAGAGAAAAGATAGCCTTTCCAAAAAATGGTGCTGAAGCAAGTGGACATCCATAGGCAAAAGCAAAAAGACCGCCTCCAACACACCTCATACAAATCTAACTCAAACTAGAGCATAGACTGAAATGTAAAACATAAACCTATTTTTAAACTTTTAGAAAAAACATAGGAGAAAATCTCTGGGACTTAGAGGACTTATTGAAGAATTCTTGGACATGACACCGAAAGCACAATTCCTAAAAGAAAAAATCAGTAAGTGGGCTTCATCAAAAGTAAAAACTTTTACTGTGCAAAAAGCCCTGTTAAGAGGTTGAAAAGACAAGCTGCAAAATGGGAGAAAATATTTGCAAACCACACATCTGATAAAGGACTAGTATCTACAATATATAGAGAACTCTCAAAACTCAACAGTCAAAAACCCAAACAATCCAGTTAAAAAATGGACAAAAGACATGAGCAGATGATTCACCAAGGAGGATGTACAGATGGCAAATAAGCACATAAAAAGATGTTCAGCATTGTCAGCGGTTACGGAAATGTAGATGAAAACCGCAATGAAATATCACTACATAGCTCTCCGAGTGGCTTAAAAAAAGAAATAAAAAGTGACAAAAGCAAAGGCTAGTGAGGATGTGGAGAGACTGAATCCCTCACACATTGCTGGTAGAAATGTAAAATGGTACAGCCACTCTGGAAAACAATTTGGCAGTTGCTTAAAAAAAAAAAAATTAAACAAGCAACTGCCATATGACCCAGCAATGCACCCCGGGAATTTATCCCAGAGAAATAAAAACTTACATTCACACAAAAACTTGTACATGATTGCTCACAGTGGCTCTATTGGTTAACAGCCCAAACCTGGAAATAACCCAGATGCCCTTCGATAGGTAAATGCTCAAACTGGGATAATCCATTATCCATACCATGGAATACTCCAAGGGAGTAAAAAGGGAGCCAATTACTGATACACACAACCTGGATAGAATTATGGTGAGTGAAAACCAATCCCAAAGGGCTACCTACTCTATAATTCCACTTACATAACATTCTTGACATGACAAAATTATTGAAAAGAAGAACGGTTTAGTGGTTTCCAGAGGCTAGGAAGGGGCTGGGGCAGGAGGAGAGTTGGTGTGGGTATAAAAAGACAACATGAGGGACCCTTGTGACGACGGAGATGTTCTGTATCTTGACTGGATCAGTGACAACACCCTAGCTGTGTCATTGTACTACAGTTTTGCAAGATGTCCCCACTAGAGGAGTCTGGATAAATGATACCCAGGATCTGTGTTCTTTCTTACAACTGCTTGTGAATCTATAATGACCTCAAAATAAAAGGTTTAATTTTAAAAAGTATATACAATAGCAAAAGGCTGAGAATAGCCAAGACTTTAAAAAAAAAATAAATATAGGTGAAGAAGTAGAAGTACATGACCTGAGGACAATCTTTGGAAAACAGTTTGATTTAAAATCGAACATACTTGGTTCTATACCTCAGTGCATCTACTCGATACATATCTTGGAAAAATTTCTCCCAGGTGCCTCGGGAAGCACATAAAGGATGTTCATAGCAGCATTTGTAGTACACAAAGAAAACTCTGGGCATTTTCCGATGTTCATTTCCTGGTTTTACTAATGAATGATGGCAAATGGAAGATGGTATCATTGTGAATCTAAAATTATTTTAAGTTAAAAAATGTTTTATCTGGATACATTTTACTGGAAATGATACAAAAACTTGAGCATACACTCCAATGTTCACGAAATAGCAGTGAAAACAAAAGAACCACTACTATATGCATCAACAGACATATCTTAGGAACATAATGTTAAGAAAAATGCAAGTCATAAGAGAGACTATACAGTTTGAGACCTTACATAAAGTTCAAAAGACGCAAACAAAACAAAGTATTGTTGAAGGACACATCCAAAAGCGATAAAACCCAAAGAAAAGCCAGGGTTGTGTATTTCTGCCTTGAGGAGGGAGGAAGGGAAAAGGACGCAGGGGAGGGAAACAAGTAGAGGAGGGAGGAAGGGAAAAGGACTTGCAGTGGAGGGAAACAAGTAGAGACCTCAGAAGTGTTGTAGCATTTGATTTCTTAAAAGCTGGGTGGAGGGTCAATGGGAATTCATAATGATAGGTTTTCTTTACAACTTACATATACTTCGTATGTATGCAATAAAAAGCTTTACCTAATTAAAAAAAAGTAAAGGAACACAAAGATGCTATGTGGAAGAAACTTGTTCTGGTACGGTTGGCAAACTGAGTATCATAATGGCCACATTCCACAATTTTTTACCACCTGGAGAAAGCCTGTCTCCTCTAGGGCAGTTTAAGGACAAGACCCCAAATAAGGAGAGGCAAATAATGACAAAAGATGGAGAAGGAGGGGGACATGGAGCAGAGCAGACTTGGACTTCCAAGCACAATGACCACATTCTGTGAACAACACCAGTATCAGCTCCAGACATGAGCCAACCTGTCTTGCTGTGCTTCAAGTTGGTGGAGCTGGGTTTTTGTCATTTAAACCGGAAGAATCCCGACAGAGTCCTATAGGCATCCTGGCCCATAGTCAGTCCAGCTGGGTCTGACTTTGAGGCTTCTAGGTGTGCAGAGGGGCCTGGGTCCCATCCATCCCTCCCCTTCTGCCATACAATTATGTGTGTGGAGGACCAGGTGATCAGAGAAGGTATAGGACTTGCCCAGACTTACCTAAACGATGGCACTTTTTCCCTCACATTTCAGCGGCTTTGTCTTGACACTGACGATGTCCTCAGCACAGGATGAGAGGGTGCAGGAAGACAGCACGAGGTGGCAGCTTGACCATATCTCCTCTGGAATTTCAGTGGAGAGACCACTCAGAGGGAGGAAGGGCTGCAGCGTGGGAGTCTCAGCTCCTTCTAGAGCTTCCTTCAACCTCATGCTGGATGCAGTCTCCCGAGAGAGCAAGAACCCCAGGGCAGAAGGAGAGTGGGAGTTTAGAGGGAGCCTCTGAGCCTGATGCCAGGCACAGTGGGGTAGATATCCCTGAGTGCTTGCCTGTCATCCCTGAGGCTCCAAACCAAGGGTGACTCTGAGAGAACAGTTGTTTTGATTTGTGTTCTAGACATTCACTCAAACATTCAACAACTGTTTACTAAGTTCTCAGGTCCTTGAGATCCTATAGTGGATCTTCAACAGCTGCTGTCATGAAACTCACTTTCTAGTTTTCAAACAAGCAATGAGAGAGGGACTTTAGGTAAACAAACCAGGGAGACAGACAGAGAGACATCCCAATCAAGCCACGTATGCAGAAAGAGGATAACCAATGTCCTTTGGTAATTTCTGGGGGTTGAGCTTGCTTCTCACTCTTCTCTCTCTCTGTGTACACACACACACACACACACACCGCTTGTTCCCAGATAAATAAATGTTCTTTGAACCGCTGTAAAGAAGACCATGTGGCCGTAGGAGAGTAGGAGGCAGCTTTGTGAAACCTCCATTAACCGGAATGCCTTACCATCGGGGCTGTCCTGGGAGTGCTTCTAACACTTGAGCTCCTTGCTCTCACCCACTCACAACTTGTCCCATGTGCCTCAGTGGGCCAGGGGGACACAGAGAGGAATGGGAAGCAACCCTCCCGTCCTCTGGGAGCTCCTTGTCCAGATACAACTAATTGCCATGGCAAGCAGTGGCCTAGTCAGCCTGGTGGCCCCAGAGTCAAGAACTCCAGAGCACTGTCCAGAGACGGCCACGCAGATATTACGGTGTCGTGGCTCCTTCTCTCCCATGGGACAGCAGATTTAGGATAAAATTATCTGTAGGAGAGGTTGGCTTGAGACTGGTGCGCCTTTCCTGGTCCTCCTCTCTTGCTGGCCAGGTCTGAGGGGAACACCTATGACCCCAAAGAGGCGCCCAGAGGAGGGATCTGGACCTAGAGAAGGGAGGGTGGGCTAGAGGCCACACGGGGTCACAGTCAAGCCAGTCTACCCCCACATGGTCCACCACACCCCTGCTCTCCCCCAACCTCCCTTCCTTTCTGTCTTCTGAGACGGACGTGCATCAATCAGGCGTCGCGGGAGGTGGAGGAAGGGACGGGAATCTAGGTTTTTAAAGACCAGGAACAAATGTCCCCTGCCAATTTCGTGTCATTTTTCTGGATTCAAAGGAGGGGTAGAGTTAGAGTAGGGAAGACAGACGTAGAGGGGCAACGAGAGACGGCCCGATCCGGGGGGCGTCTCGGAGGCCCGGCCAGGCGGTTCTCTCCCGCCGAGTGCGGGTTCCGGGTGGGCAGGCGGACGCCCCCAGCCCCGCAGCGGCGCGAGCCCCGCATGACATCAGAGGCTGGGGAGCGCGCAGAGCGCAGGCGCCGGCCGAGGAGGGAGACGGGAGGGGGCCGCGGCGCGCGGCTCGGGAGAGCGCTCCTCCGCCCCGCGCGCAGTCCCTGCGCCCCGCTCCGCCCGCGCCTCGCTGTCCGCGCCGCGCCTCGGGCGTCCAGAGCGCGCCCCTCGCACCGCAGCGAGCGCCGCCCGCAGCAGCCCAGCCCCAGCCTTCTACTCCTCCGCCTCCGCCGCCGCCGCCGCAGCCGCCGGACACGCAGCCGCAGGCCGGGGCCGGGACGCAGCTGGGGAGTCAGGGACGCGCGCAGCCAGCCCTTCCCCCTCCGGCTCCCGCACCGCCGGCCGCCTCCCCTCGCCCTCCTCCTCCCTCCCTGCTCCTTCGCTTCTCCTCCTCCTCCTGCACGGCCCGGCTGCCAGCACCATGTCCGCAGGGGGAGATTTTGGGAACCCACTGAGAAAATTCAAGTTGGTGTTCCTGGGGGAGCAGAGCGGTAAGTACCCCGCTTATTCTCTTGGCTTGGCGCCGAGTCGACCCCCGCCGCCACATCATCCACCCAGTTGGGGCCCCGGCCCCGGCTCGGAAAGGCCCCTCCAAGCCCGGGTGGAGGGGAGGGATGGGGATGTGGGGGTCGGGGCCGGCTCGGGTGGGGCCGGGCCGGGGAGGGACCCCGGGGAGGGATGGAGGGGGCGCTGGGCCGGAGGTGGGGGTGAGGGTGGGAGGTGGGGTGCGGGGCTAGAGCTGCGGGGCGGACGCCGCGCGGCGGGAGGCCGGAGGGCGGCGGCTCGCTCAGCCGCGCCGGCCGGGGCGTGAAGGCGCCGGGCTCGCGGGCTCGCTCGCAATGCGGCACCGGCTGCGGGCGACCGCGCAGGTGGCCGGGCGCGGGCGGGGGCCGGGGGAGGACAGGCGCCCCTCTTCGGAGAACGAGGCGGGGCCGGCGTCTGGCCCAGGGCTCCCTGCGGACCCTACCCGGACCCGTGTTTAATGACGGGCACGTCCAGGCCCTGGAGCAGAGGGCCGCGAGGGAAGGCCGACACCTGTCTCCTGTGGAAAGAGCGGGCGCAGGCTGTAGGGGAACAGGGCGCCTACCTCCCCTGGCCTACGTCCGACTGGGCACGGAAGGTTCTAGACGCTGCCCTGTGCCAGCGTGTGTGAGCGTCTCTAGGGCTCAGGGTCTGGGCGAGGACAGCGAGGGTTCCCCGGTGCGAGGCAGATTTGGGGGATGGTACAGGGGTGCCTCGCACCAAGAGGCGGCGAAGCCTGGAGCTGGGCAGAGAAAGGACCAGGCGACACGCCCTGCCTGGCTTCCCAGCACCCCTCCTTAGAGCGTTGACGGCAGAGGAGTCTTCCCACCCCCACCTCCCAGCTCACAGCCCGTCTTGGGGGAGGGGAGGTCACCGTGGCAGCCGGCCAGGGGCGGGGGGAGGGGGAGACAAACGGCTTCCTTGCCGCCCAGCAGCCTCCCCGGGGAAAGCATCTCTGAAACCCGGGTTGGCCCCAAGGTGGAAGGACCAGATTGAAGAGCGTGGACCCCTCTGACACCTGTAGGAAGGAGTGGTTCTCAGAGCATCTCTCCAGAGGCCCCTCACCTGGGGCTGCAGAGGGACTGGCTGGGCCTTGCCCCGCTCACCTCAGGAGGAAGGTGGCCACTGGGGACAGGATCCCCAGCTCTAGCTCTGCAGACCAGTTCAGTTCACCTGGTTTGGTACCTGTCTGTACTAGGGACCAAGACACAGGCAACCTTAGGAGGACCTGATGGGCTCAGGGAATAGTGCTACCCTGGTGTGGGTACAGGTGGGTTGTGAAGGTCACATGGCAGTCTCCTGTGTTGCTACTCATTACCTGGGATGGATGGTTCAGAGAAGGATGTCAGAAGGTCAGGCCCTAACATGGGGATGGATCCTGGGGCCAGGCTGGGTATTTCAGAACAAGATCAACTCAGCCAGCCAGCCCTGTGTCCTGGACTCTTGAGTTTCTGATCTTAACAGAGTCCAGCTTCAGAACTCACTATTTCCCATGCCTGAAGGATTTCAGGAGTCTTCACATCCCAGTGCTAATATTACCTGGCCTGGAGCCCTGGGCCAGAAGTCTGATCAGGAAGCCTGGGAGTTGAATTCCTACCTGTGTTTCCTTGAGCAGATTTCCAGGCCTCTCTGAGCCTCAGTTTCTGTCTCTGTGAAATGGTTGCTCGAGGTTCTCTTACTCCTTCATGTTTCCCCAGTGCCTCTCAAAGGGCCTTGGCCCTGGTAGGTTCTCAAGGAACATTTGTTTATTCCAAGTCTGAACATGCTTCAGTAAAGCACCAGGGCTTTGATGAGGAGAATGTCTCTTGTGAGTAGGAGTGAAAACTCTGGACTCCCTCAGAATCTCTGATGGGCTGAGGCCCCTGAGGAGCCACACCAACCCCCTTTGTTCCTAAATCATTGAAATGAGAGCTTAAGGCCTCAGAGATGGAGCCCCCACCTTGCATGAGTAGATTAGAAGTCTGAGCCCCAGGGATGGGGAGGATTTGGGAGAGTCCCACTGTGAGTTGCTAGCACTTCTGGGGCTGGAACCCACATCTCCTGTTCCCAGTCATTAACATGTCATTGGGAATTAAGATGACCTTGAATCAGGGCAATGAAGAACTGGGGAGCCTTCCTGAGTTGAGGTGAAGATTGCCACTCTCTGGCCAGACTTGTGGCTCCATTGGTGACCTGGTGGGAATGCTGGGCTGTTTGGGTTGGGGGCAGGGTTTGTGGGCCCTCGGAACACAAGTCACTAGAGACAAAGGCTCTGCCATCAGTGGGATTGGCTGTTGGCCACTCTGGTCCCTTCTGGCTTGGAGCCCTAGGGCCCTGAGAAGCCTCCTTCCACTTGAGTGTGTAGTGGGTCGTGTACCTTGTATTCTACATGGCTTTTGGGGCCCCCCAAGTTAGGTTGGGACACATGCATCCCTGAGCCTGGGGGGATAGGGGAACTGCCTTCGTAGACACTGCTTCTGCCTTGCCTGCACACAAGTTTTTGTTTTTTTTTTTTAAGATTTTATTTATTTATGAGAGAGAGAGAGAGAACTCAAGTAGGCAGAGAGGCAGGCAGAGGGAGAGGGAGAAGCAGGCTCCTCGCTGAGCAGGGAGCCCAATGCGGGGCTCGATCCCAGGACCCTGGGATCATGACTGAGCCGGAGGCAGACGCTTAACCGATAAGCCACCCAGGCGCCCCCCCCTGCACACAAGTTTTGTGTGTGTTGGTCCTTTGTGTCACTGCAGCCTCTGCAGTGCAGGGAGCCCCTGAGGTCTGGCCCCCCCGTTACCCTGGCTCTCCCTCCCTATGTGACCTCAGAGGTCCCTCACCTTCTGCACCTGGGACACTTGGGCCAGCTGAGCTCGACAGAGTCTTCTAGAGCCACATGGGTCTGCCTGTATGAGCGGACTCCCCTGGGTAGAAGCCCGGGGCAGGGGCTGCAGGGATGTGGCCTTCTCTTGTTTCCTGTGCCTGGTATAGTGCTGGCATCGCCCTAGGCCAGTGCGTGAAGACAGCTGGATTCCAAAAAGGAGTACCTGACCTGGAGCCCAGTGATAAGAAGGACACCCTGAAACAGATAATCCCAGGAGGGCATCAAGCCTTCAAAGATAGCAGGACCTGGTTTGAGTGGAAGGCCTTAAGGAGCCACTCTAGAGAGAACACCCCTAGTCCGTGAGAAGGCCCCCCTCCTGGCAGCAGAATGACTGCTGTCCCCTAGACCACGGAACACAGCCTGGCTGGCAGTGTCAGCCTGGCAGGGGGTGGGACTGTGGAGAGGGACCCAGGATGAGGGGACTCTGCAGTAGGAGGGCTGTGCAGTCCTGCTGGTGTTCAGATGGCTGTCACTGGGCTTGCTGGCCATGCTCTCGTGCTGATGGCAGTGGGGTGGGGAGGCACACTGGTCCCAATGGCGACACTTGATGACATCCAGAGAACACAGACACCAGCTGGTGTCTGAGGAAGGAGTGGAGGCCTGGGGGACACACGTCTTCCTCCGAAGTTCTGACGGTGTTCTGTGGGGGGGTTAGGCTTCCCTCGATGCATCCGGGAGTGTCGTGGGGACTGGGGATGTGGACAGGCCTGTTGGGTGTTCTGGCCCCTTCTGATCTCCCTTCCCCAGGACTCCTCCAGCCAAAGCAGGGAGATTGAGGGACCACCACAAGTTCGGTCTGCTTTCCCAGGCTGAGGCGACAGGACAGTGTCTCCCTCTGACGTGCGTCCTCCCTGTCCTGTCCCTGACAGTTGTGCTGCTGGAGGGGCCGTCACAGTGAGCACGATGTGAATGGTGTCCCCAGGGTTGTGCAACACAGTGACTCTGCACACAGCTGCCTTTGGCCATTTAGTCATTTGTTCACTCATCCCCCTTCCATCATCCATTTATTCATTTAGTCAGGTCTTTGAGTGTATCCCTGCCTCATAGGACTTATGGCCCACTGGGAGTTCAGATATTTGTGGCTATAATTACAGCAAAGGTCTATGCGCGCTACGACGAGAAGAACAGCTGCTGTGAAAGCGCAGAGCAGGGCGTCCCACCCACCTTTGTGGGCAGGTGTCAGAGATGACTTCTAAGGCTTCAGAGGAGGAGATGCTCCTATAGGCAGCCGGCTGGTGACTCCTTCGGTGAGCGGAGTGCAGGGAGTAGGTCTTGCAAGGGGCCCACCCTCTCCAGGGGGCTTTGTCTGTTTTTCTCCCTGCTCTGGAGAAAAAAGGGGTGGGGTGGTGAGCAGGAGGACGAGGGTGTCTGGCTTGTTAGTGCTGAGAAGGGGCTTTCCCCCACTGTCACCTCATTCCTCCAGGTTAAGGAGTGGTCTTCCCCCCGACCCCCGCCACTGCCCAGAGGGCTCCCCCTGCCCCACCCAAGGCCTGGCCCAGCCTGACCGCTGCCGTCCCACCACACACCACCCATACCCACACAGGGAGCCCTTTGTACCTGAGCCCCATCCCAGAAGTCTGCCCTGCCACCTCCCAGACCCGCTCGCTCTGCTGTACCCAGCCCACTGGGGCACTCACCGTGACGTAGCTTTGGTTTCTTTCTGAGCATTTTTAAAACACTATCACATGCTGCCCCATGACCTCTCTGTTGCCTCAGTCACTCTGGATTTTTAAATGTTTATTAGCTTTTTCAGATACAAATCTCTAACTGAATTTTAAGCCCCTTAAAGGTGAATTTAAGCACCCAAGAGGACCAGGTCTTAGCTCCTTTCCCCTCTTCCCATCTGCAGGGGATTTGTGCTCATTAAATGTCTGCATTTAAAAATGATGAGATTATCCTCGCTGTGTGATAGGTACTGATAGTCCGTTGGTAGATTAAAAGTGAGGGGAGTCAAGGCAGCTTTGAAACAGGATTCTTCATCCTGACACATGCTGCTTTCTCAAGCCTGGAGATCTTAGCAACACTTAAGAATCTTTCACTGAGGGTTGGAGCATTTAGCCTTGGTCGTGCCCAATGCACAGTTCATCTCACAAAAGCTGAACTTCTCAGGGCACCCCCACCCCCACCACCTTCCCTAAAGAAATAGGAGAAAGCAGCAAGGCCACCAAAGATGGGAAGGAAGGGACGCGCCCAAACCAGATGTTGCCAGAGCTCACTTGGAGATCTTGGGTAAATCACCAAGTTGTTCTATGCCTCAGCTTTTTGGTCTTGTTTTCTCTCCTCCCAATTTTTTTTCCTCCCTTCCTCAGTGGCTGGAATGATGGGGGGAACCTTGGATGTTGGGTATGGACCCAGAATGTTGGCTTTGTTTCTTTAAAGAGGTGTGCATGAGATGAGAGAACGTCAGATGAGACCCCAAGATGAGAATTAACCTGTACTGGGCATAAGACAAGCATGGCGCCCTCAATGCTGAGGGTCAGGGACGAGAGAACTAACCAGGAGAGAAAAATGAGACTGTTGGCATATGTTCTGGTTCTGCAGATGTAATAGTACCATCCTGTGCATGATCTGATTATCCTTACCATTTGCAGCCCCCAAATTAAAACGAATCCCATTAAAATACAACAGAATAACCTCATCATCTTTTTGTTACTTATAAAATCCCTAAAGTCAGCCCACGAATATTTACCCTTATAGGTGTTATCCTGACCTTGCAGACTTGCCCGAGGCAGACCTGGGAGTGGTACTGTCTGTGTCCGTCCAGGCTGCAGCGTCTCTCTGTCCTCCGCCCTCTGTGTCTTCCACTGTTGCTGAATGAATGAACCACTGAATGTGCAGGGCTGTTTGGTCTCAGTGTAAATCACTTAGAGAAATTGTTGGGCAGAACCATTGATTAAGGTGAGAAAAGATTAAGGTGAACAGCAAAATCCATAGACATCCAGGGTGGACTGCTAGAAAAACTGTGCTGGGCATTTTCTCAACTGTCTGTCTGTCCTCCTTTTCCATTTATCAGCACAGAGTAGAGAAGATGAGGGAGGTTGCCAGGGAGAAGCACCAGGCATGCCCTGAGATGGGCAGCTTCGGCTAGAGCAAAAATGACAGGCACCTGGAAATGGGGCCCCAGGCAGAGTCTCTGCTTCATGGGACAGGGAAGGAGAGGATAAAGATTCATAACACCTCTGGACTCCTAGGAGAAGTTCCTTACTGTATCTTAGGGCTTTTTACTTCCATAACGATTGCCCTAAACTAAGTGGAATCTTTTTAAAAAGTAAATGTTCACTGTTATGAATAATTTGTCATTTAATGAAATGACTTATTTTTAGTAAAAAAGCATATTTATCCTGGTCTCTTGGTAACAAGACCAGTGGGAGCCCAGGTGACTCAACCATGTGTCCTGGGCCAGGTACCACCTGTTCCCAGTTGGGGATGTACCCAAGGGACAGGCCAGGGTCCAGGAGAAAACAGATGATACCCTGCTCCTAAGGGCAGAAGAGAGACTTAAAAGCCAAGGTTACTTCCAGGAAATGCTCTGGAAGACTGGCAGCCTGATGCCCTGGCAGGTGCTGTGGATCATGAGCCAGGGAGAGAGGAAGACTTGAGTTGTGTGCATTCTATGCTAGAGACCACAGCTTTCTTCCAGGGCCTGGATGGACAGTTGGTGAAGGGCCATGATGCCTTGGTGGGATTTCCCCAGAGAAAGGGGCTTCCAGTATTGGGTTAACCGGCTCACCCAGTTTCCCCTGTGGCTGGAGGTGAAGTGAGGGCAAGTCTCAGAGGCTGGCCATGAGCTGGGACTTTGTTCTGAGGGAAGTGGGGAGCTGGTGGAGGGTCCTCAGCTGGGGAGTGTCCTACACCTAGGAAGGATTCTTCATTCTAAGGGCTTGGAGAGGATGATGGACGGGGAGGGGTCCAGAACAAGTCTGCCTTTCCTGGGAAATGGAGCTGACCCTCCCAGGTTTCTGTGTTCTTCCTCCACGTAACCTCAGGTGGCATTTAGGAATACCCGCTATGCCCTAGACTGCACACAGGGTACTTTCTCCCTAGCATCTTGTGATAGATGTGAAATTCTCCCTGTTTTGCAGGTCAGGAGATAGAGGCTCAGGGAGAGCTGGTCATGGCCACGGACTCAACTGCTAGTGTGGCAGCACTGAATTTGAACCCAGGTCACTATGAGAAACACATACTGATCTGTTGGACCTCATGCCTCAAAGGCAGGTTCAGACCTTGTTGTGGGGAAGAGAGGACAGAAGAACACTGAGGCCTTATAGACTCGAAGTCTGCTGTAAATGTCTCCTGGGGAATTATGTGCCAAGCTGTTTGCTGAGGATGAGCCAGTGGATCACAGCATGGGGGTGGATGGGAAGAGGCCTTTGATTCCCCTAGGCTGGTGAGGGGCACCGGGGCCCTGAGCAGGGAGGAGGGCAGGGGGATTGCTCCAAGAAGCAAGCAGGGTCTCCATGGGGGAGTCTACTGGAGTTGGACTGCATATCAGACACTCCATTCTTACACAGAATGAACTGCTTATTTGGGGTGGTTTGAAGGGAGTTGGTTGTAGAGAGTGTGGGGGCAACTAAAGCCTTCCCAAGTCAGCCCTGCCCTGCCATGGAGGTAGATGCCCTCCTGGTTCTAGCGGAGAATTCCTACACTGGGAAGAACTGAGCAAACGAAGCGGCTGCTTCCCACCTGCTCTGGGGTAACCCTTCTCCTGGCCTCATCCTCCCTTCAGGCCTGGAGATATCAGGGCCCTGGAGACCCTGATTCTCTTCGGGGTCAGCCACCAGCAGCCTCTGTGGCTGGATAAGCCCCAGCCGTTCTCTGGCTTTCTCGATATATCCTCGGAGGCTACTGGACTGGGTGACCACTCAGGCCAGTGGAGCGCTGACTCTGGTCCTGTACTTCAGCGCCAGGTCGGGGTATGATGCCAAGCCCATAACACCCCCAGCCTGGAGATAGCACTGCGCTAGAGAGGTCAGAGGCACTGCAGAGGACGGCATGTAATCAGGGCCTCCGCTAACTGTCTCCCCCAGAACTTCCCTGGCCAGGCCCCAGTGCAGGGTGCCCTCCAGCCTGCTACCTCTTCTCCTGGGAGGCATTCTTGGCCTTCCTCCCTGGTGTGCCCCCGGGGTGCTGTGGCTCATCTCTTCTGATGGTGTGTTTGACTCAGGTTGCCAGGCAACGGGGATGGGGCTGTCCTGCCCTTCCTGCTGGCATGTGCTTATTCCTAACTGTACAGCGAGGACCTTTGATGGGGGACAGCTGAACAGGAGACAGCTCCCAGGTACTTCTACTCCAGGACGCTTCTTTCGGCAGCCAGGTGGGTGGGTGGTAAGCAGGGAGGGCTGGGAAAGGGCTAGTGCCAGGTTGGGTACGTAGTATCCCCACCAGACTAGCCCCAGCTCCTGCTCCAGCCCCATCACTTACTCGGTGCTCCTGAGCCCTGCACTTCCGCCCCAGCCCTGCTCCTCACTCTCTGGGTGGTGCTGGGAGGTAATAGGACTACCCCGAGCTCATTTTCCTCACCAGACAGCAGGGTAATCCTTAACTTTTTGAGGGTTGCATGAAGATCAAATACATCAAATCATGGCGCATGGTAAATGCTCAAGTGATAGGTAATTTTGTTAATGGAACAGTGACAGCAGTCCCCCCTTTTGTAGATGAACGAGGGAGAAAGAAGTAGGGGTGGAGGTTTTGAGAATCACTGCTGGGTCATTTTTGTGTAGTGAGCTGCAGAGCAAAAGTGATCTGATGCGTGGAGCTGCGTACCCATTTTATAGATGAAGAAAGTGCTTCTCTGAGAGGGGAAGGCTTCTGCACAGATTGCAGGACTCAGACCGGTTACTGCTGAGCTGGGAAGAGCTCCCAGGCCTCAAACTCCCTAGTTGGCATTTTTCCACTGCCCATCCCGGCAGGAAGTGGGACAGATTCACCCAGGCTTGCTCCGCTGGGCCCCCACAGCTGCTCACAGGAAGGGCACCTCATCTTCATGGCTCTGTAACTTGCCCAGGGACAAGGAGAGCAGCCTGGGTAGACAACAGGGGCAGAGGCTTTGCCATGTTGTGATTATGACAGTAGTTGGTGAGGTAAGCAGGTAATAAATCTCAGCCAGTGGTAACATGACTATTAAGCACACAAACAAGGTTCTGGGCGTGGTCTGCCGGGGGCAGGGGGTTGGGGGGGGGGGGGGTGGTGTCAGGGAAGGCTTCCCAGAGGAGGTTTTGCACAGTGAGCAGGAATTCAGAGGCACACAAGGGAGGCATCTTGAGCAGAGGGCCTGACTATGCCACGGCTAGGGGGCTGGGAGGGGCTTGGAACTTCTGGGGGAGTTGGGCATAGTTCAGGGTGGCTGGACTCTAGCATAGGTGTGGGGGGGCGAGGTGGTGAGCATGGTTGGAAAAAGCATTGAGCCTGGGGAAGGGAGCAGGGTCAGGCCCCAGAGAAGGGCTTCCACACACAGGGTTTGGATCTTCCCTGCAGGCAGTGGGGACAACTGGGGGGTTTTGACCAAGGAGGGACATGCGCATGGAGTAGAAGACAAAGGTGAAGTATGGCCTGATTGGAAGCAAGAGATGCAGGCAGCCTGTACCAGGCCAAGCAGGGAACAGAGGATAGAATATAGAGGAGGTTTTGTGAGCCTGAGCTTCCTTCCAGCTCTCAGATTTAGGCCTCTAGACACATAAATTTTCCTGGTTTTTTATAGGGTGAGAATCATTCAGGATAATGAAGGGTTGTAAGGGAGGGGCTCTTGTGCTTCTCTACAAGGCTACACTGTACTTGGATGCACCAAAACCAGCCACCTTGAGCTCCTCTGTCCTTCCTGCCTCCACAATGCCCTGGGTCCCCTGATTGCTTCTGTCCTGCCAAAGGGGTGCTCCAGGGCTGCTGACATCCCTTCCAGACTCTTCCCCTCTGCCACCTGCTCAGGACAGGATGTACCACTTGGAGTGAAGTTGGTTATTAGATGTCTGCACCCCCAGCCCCCTGGTTGTTGGGTATGTGAGCTCCTTCTGCCCTCTGGTCATTGGGTTTGTGAGCTCCCCTGGCCCTTTAGCCAGCCTCTTATCACTCCCTCCCTTGCTGAGCTCCTCTTCCAATGGATGCTTGACCCACTGTCTTTGCTTTCTCCCATGGATTCCCTTGCTCTTCTTTGCTGAATTCTAGCTCCCCAACAAGCTTAGGGGTCCCTGAGAACTTGAGGGAGGGCAGCATTGTATAAGGGAGAGCCCCACTCCCTGACTTGGAGACAAAAACCCAATCTCAAGCTGCCTGGCTGCACAAAAAGTAAAGGGTAAGAGTCAGGGAGCCAGAGTAGAGGCAGGGGACTAGCCCAGAGCGGGTGGCCTGCTTGGCTCAATTGGTGCAGTCCCCTGCCCATGAGGCAGCTCATGGTCTATTCTCAAGGACTGAAACCTCACCCTGCAAAGCCCTGGTGACCTCTGCCCCCTGTCCCTCCTGTCTGCTACCCAGGCAGTGCCCATGGAAGTTACTAAGCACCACCTGGCTATGCCTTTGTTAGCGTGGCTGGGGAGTGAAGAATATCCTAATTATCAGCAATCAAACACATTTCAGTCACTGCCCATGGCCCCTGGGAGCCGTGCCAGATTTATTGTCTATGAGGTCAGGATGGGTAAGGAGACCTGTTCCTTGCTTGGTCCTCAGCAGAGGTGTCTCCTTTGCCTGGAGTTGCTGGCCTGGAGATAAATGGGCCCAGAAGCTGGCCACAGGCAGCTCAATGCAGCTGTGACCATTTGAACCCCCTCTGTTCCCTCCTCATTGCCCTAAGCCCTGGGGCAGAGGCAGGACCAGGAGACCCATCCCAGGTTCAGGACTGGGTTGCTGACTGTGCCCTTCACATGAGAGACAGGTTCCTCTGAGGATGGTGTGCTAATTCAGAGAGACATGGAGAAAATGTTCTGTTCTGACCCTGTTGATGAGCAGGGAGTAAACACTGTGCAGACTGAAGAGAGTAAAGCGAAGCATTTCGAACAAGTGTTTCTTGTTTGTTTCCCCATCCAATGAAGGGAGAGGGCTAGGAGGAAAGAATGGAGAAGGGAGAGCCATAGAAGCATAGAGGTGGAGGAGGGAGGCCCTCCTCCCAGAAACAGACAGACCTAGGTGTGCCAGTCACAGGGCTCCTGGAGCAGCACTGAGGCCTTGGGAGAACCAGGGTGGTTTGCAGCTCTAGGTGGTGGTGCCCTCCATCCCAGGTTCTGTCCCAACAGAATGAAAGGCTGCAGGTTCCCACAGAGGCCCCGATGTGTACCAGGCACAGGAGTGAGGGGACCTGCTCTGTGTTTAGGTCGAGGACGAGGTGAGGAGCGGGGACTGCTGCTGCGGAGGGCTGATGACCTCCAGCGAGGCGGAGCATGGGTGGAGAGAAGGGTTCTCACCTTGTCCTGGAGGACAAGTGCTGGGCTTTGATGAGCACGCTCAGCTTTGTCCCTCCCTCTCTGAGGTGGGTTGGCTCTGCCCCACTGGGACCCTGCAGTTCCCAGACTGGGCAGCTGTGAGCAGGGTCAAGTCTTGGGACCAGGAGATCTGTGTTTATTTCTGCTCTTCTCTGCGTAGAGAGCACCTCTGAGAAGGGTTTCTTTTTAGGGAGAAAAAAAGTCCCCCTCCCCAAATTGGCCAAATTTTTAGAATATTAACAGATCCCACCTATAGCACCAGGATCCAGAAGTTCTCTGATCGTAATTCATTAAGTCCCCCCTTCCTCCCCCACATCCAGCCAAAGTGCCACAGGCTGCTGCCCAGATCAGAGTCTGAAAAGCAGGCCTGAAAAAGTGCCCGGCTGACCACCCACCTTGGTTCTCTCCCACCTACATCAGAAGAGGGCAGAATCCCACATGTGGAGCCAGAACCCAGCTCCCTCCTGCCTCCATCGTGCAGCAGAAGGGCTACTGTAAGCCAGGGTTCTGATCTGGATGGTGTCAACTTGTCCCTCCACCTCGGCTTGGGAGGGCTGGATGTGGTGTGCGAGAACCGTGCAGAGCAGTGTGCAAATGCACGGTGCAGTAGATACAACAGGCTTCCAGCCTTCCTCCCCCGTCCCGAGCCTCTGTCTACACCAGCTGGTAGCTTCCTTCTTAGGGCAGAGAGGCCCGTGAGGTTCTGTTGCAGGCGACCAGCCAAGTCACCACTGTGGGAGAGGAAGCAGAGGCTGAGTGAAGAGTAGAGGTGGTGTCTCTTAGGAACGTGTGAATGTGAGATAGTGTGTCATGTGTGACCTCAGGTGACCCCGAGTGAGCAATGCCCTTGCATAGCCCCTCCCCTCGAGTGCACATAGAAACTGAGGCTTGCTTCTACCTAGTATGGGATGGCAGAGGTGATGGATGTCCCTCCAGGGGTGTTCCTCTAGAAGATCCCTCTTGCTGGCCTTGAAGAAGCAAGCTGCCATGTGTGAGAGGGCCTGTGAGGGGTCATGTGGTGTGGAACTGTGGGTGAGCCTCTAGGAGATAAGAGCAGCCTCTGGCTGGCAGCCCCAACAAAATGGGGGCCTCCGCCCTCCAGCCACAAGGAACTGAATTTTGTCAAGAATCACAGGAACTTGGAAGAGCTTGGACTCCAAGCCCCAGAAAAAAGTGTTGCTACCATGCTGATACCATGATTGCAGCCTTGTGAGACCCTGAGCAGAGGACCCACATAAGCCATGCCCAGACTCTTGTCCACAGAAACTGTGAGATAATCAGTGTGTGTTGTTTTAAGCCACTAAGGTTGTGGTGTTACCCAACCAATAACTAATACAGATGGGGTGAAGATTTTCCAGGAAGGAGACACCTTAGAGATGCCCTTGTTTTGCAGACAAGGATTTGGAGCATCCAGGGTGGGGCCAGGACCTGCTCCAGGTTAAACAGCTGGCTGGGGCCCCCAAAGCAGGAGTGAGGGAGGCCCCTCGGAGTGGGGCCCTGGTTCTTGCTCTGCCGTTGCTTTCTTCATGTGGCCTTGAACAAACCGTCCTGTGCCCTGGACCTCCAGTTTCCCCATCACATGCTGGATCATGTCACATGTCAGGACTGGATCAAACTTTCTCTAGCTGCCTTCTTGCCCTGACTTGGTATTTTGCAGCCACTCTGATCTGTAAGCCTTCTGGGACCAGGCTTTTGCACCTTAGTGCAGTTTACTTTCTGCTGCTCCTTGGCACTTCCCCTGGGACTTCAGGAGGCAGGATTTCCTTGTCCTGAGCATACTTCATAAGCCTTATGGGCTCAGAGAAACCTTTGAAATGGAGATCTAGCTGTGAACCAGGAGAGATACTATCTAACCATGACCCTGGTGCCGTGTGGTTCTGGGCAATTGGCCCCTCTTCTCTGACCTCACATCTCCTCAGCTCAGTGAGGGGCTTGGGCAAGATTAACTCTAGAGTCCTTGATGGCTCATGGCACTTCTGGTGCAGCTTTTGAGAGGGCTTCTTAGGGAACCAGAGCTTGTGGGATGGGAACTGGGTGAGCCTGGCTACCATGTCCTGGTACCCAGGCATCCAAGTCCAGAGGGCAGACCTAAGTATTGACTCAGCTCACTCCCTCTTGCCTGGCCCTCTGGTCACCCCAGTACCTGATCAGCAGTTGTCCCTGATTTCACAAGAGCTGGAGACACAGGGCTCCTCCCTCCTACTGGGTGGTCCTGTGTCCACTCCCAGGCCCAGGGTTCTGGAGATCTAGAGTACCTTCTCTACCTCAGAAACAATGATCCGCATCTCTTAACTTCACCAGGAAGGCATCCCTACTCCCCAAGTGAACCCTGAGGAGGTGACCTGGAGTCCCTCATGAAAGCTTCTTCCTGTTGACTGAAGGGGGAGGTCTTCATATCCATTCTTCCCTTTCCAGCTGGTTCTAGAGGTGCAGGGCCTGGGAATGTGCCTGTTCCCCTTGTCAAAGCAGCAAGGTGAGCAGCAGTGAGCAGGCTGAGTGAGGGTGTACACAGGAGATGAGAAGCTGGGGCCAGGAGGAGTGCCAAGAACAGTTCCCTGTGCTCATGGAGACCTCAGAGACAGCACTCATGGATGTCGGCTTAGGGTCCTCTGAGAAGGTGCCCTGCCTACATTAGCCTGCAGTCGGACACCACCTTCCATCTCCTGAGCGAGCTTACTCTCTTGGCCAGACCATAGCAGGCCGCCATGCATGGGGGCTGCGGGTCCACTGTCACAGGGCCGCTCTGACTGGACCTCAGCTGACAACCTGGGAAACATAAGCCATGCCTCTCAGCACTGCCTGCTCGTTCTCATTGCCCCACTCTTCTCTCCCTGTTAGTGAGGCTTTTACCATCAATGACACCAGCAATTTGCTTTGGGAAGAAGGGATAAACATGAGCATGAATACGACTTTGCCAAACTCTGTGCTGTGGATGGGCCAAGAGTTCCTACCAGTTCAATAAACTACCAAATTGCATTAACACCAGCCTTGTCAAAAGATCAGCTGGTGGTGGGAATTTAGCATGTGCTCCCTCCTTCTCTCAAACATACATATCCTCACTATGAATTAATGTTTCACAGCACCCGTGCAGCTACTCAGGCGTGTGGACATGACTGGCCTGTGTAGGGTCTGAATGCAGTTGGCCTGAGCCTCGGGCCATTCTGTCCACCCTGGTCTGGCTATCCACGGAAGCCATGCCAGAGGGTAACTGTGTATGCTGTGAGTGGGGGCTCCTGATCTGAGCAGGGAGTAGATGGTGGCTAGTACTCAAAGCTAGCAGGTGCTGGTGCTGCTGTTGGGACCTGGAGGGGAGACTCTGCACCTTTTTTGAAGCTGACAGGAGTGTTTGAGATGACTTAGTGAGGCAGAGAAGGTCCAGACGGTAGGTGCACTAGTTGTGGTTGGGACGAGCTCCACACAAGCTGGTCTCACGTGGTTGTCAAGAAAGTTGGGACGAGCTCCACACAACCAGGTCTCACGTGGTTGTCAAGAAAGTCCCGCAGATTCTCTTGACAAGATTCTCAGTTTCACAGCTAAGACACCGGGAGGATCAGGTAGTTCCCACGCACACTAGGGCTTCTGATGCCTGCTGGATTGGGCATGCATGTGTGTGTCTGTGTTTGCATGCATCTCCCCACACGTGCACACGTGGTGGTTTCACATGGGCTCTGCCCACTGAGTTGATTTGTCTAGGCTTGCTCAGTCTCCTGGCCATGGTTAGAAGGGCTCACAGCAGCTTCCTGGTGCCCAGCTAGGTCCTGGTTTTCTGTAAAAGACTAAGTTGATGCCAAGTACAGTTATATTCTTGTTTCTTAGGAAAACTTCATGTTGACCAGAATGTTTAATAAATCAGAACAAGCCATTTCCTGAATGTGCTAGGAATCTGAGAGACATGGATGTGTGCATGTATGTGCATAATTTTTTAAAAATCACCATATTTCTTTCTTTGTTTAACTTTTTACTTTGACATAATTTTAGGCCTTTAGAAAAGTTGCAAGAATAGTACAAAGACTTCCCATGTGCCTTTCACCTAGAATGTTAACTTTTCATTGTTCTCATAGAATTCATAATATGAGAGGTGAGCGTAGGCTTTTCAACCTACATTGTACATATGAGGAAGCTGAGCCTTAGAGAGGACAGTAACTAACCTAAGATCACACAGCAAATAAGTGGCAGAATCAGGATTCAAATCCAAATCTGTCAGATTTTAAGTGCATGTACTATGTGTGATGTAAGCATGAGTGTGCAGGTATCCTGCTCCTTTGCCCAAAGAACTTACTTTCTTGTGTTATAGGTCTGCTAGCAGAAATTGTTTTCACGTTTGATTCCTTTTTCTCACCTTCATTTTTAAAAGATTTTTTGCTGGGTATAGAATTCTGTGTTGACAATATTTTTCTTTCAGTACTTCAAAAATGTCACTTCATTTTCTTCTGGTTTGTGTGGTTTCTGACAAGGTAACAGAAAATTTTTTCTTCCATGTTCTCTTAGGTCTGTGATCCAACATATAGTTATTTCTGTTTACAAAGTCAATGATCTTTTAAAGATTTTTATTCTTTTTAAAGATTTTAAGTAATCTCTACACCCAACCTGGAGCTCAACTTCACAATCCTGAGATCAACAGTCGCACGTTCCACCAACTGAGCCTGCCAGGTGCCTCAAAGATTTTTAAATAATATGAAACAAATATTACATATTTAACCACATATTAACCATTCCTCATGTTCATCGTTCTTTTGTGTAGATCCACATTCCCATCTGGTGTCATTTCACTTTCTCCTGGAGGACTTCCTTTAACATTTCTCATTGTGAGGGTCTGCAGGTGATGAAATCTGTCAGTGTTTGAATGTTTGAAAAAATTTTTATTTCATCTTTGTTTTGACAAATGTTAGATAATATATATATCTGAAAGTTATAATGTTTTAGGTTAATAGGTTTTTCTCTTTCTGTACTTTACAGATAACTGCTCCATTTTCTTCCTGCTTGCATTGTTTCTGAGGAGAAATTACTGTCTTCTTATTTTTGTTTCTATATACTTAATGTGTCTGTTCTCTCACTACCTTTATGATTTTCTCTTTGTCACTAATTCTGTGCAAATGGGTTATGATGTGCCTTGGTGTGTTTTCTTTTATGTTTCCTTTGCCTGGGATTCATTGAACTTTTTGGATCTGTGTGTATAGTTTTCCTCAAATTTCAAATATTTTCAGTAATTATTTCTTTAAATATTTTTCTCTGTCACTACTCCCCCACAATCAGTCCTTTGAGGACTTTAATTACATATAGATTAGTCCACTTGACATCATTCCACAGTTCACTGGGATTCCAGTCATTTATTTCTATTCTTTTTTGTCTTTGTTTCATTTTCAGTATCACTGTGTCTTCAAATTCATTGATCCATTCTTCTGCAGTTAATCTGGGATTAATCTCTTGTTAATCCCATCTGGTGTATTTTTATATCTCATACCTCTAGAAGTTTGATTTGTGTCTTTTTAAATGTCTTCTGCATCTCTCTTTAACTTTTTGAACATATGAAATAGAGTTATAAAAATTTTTTAGTGTCTTCATCTGCTGATTCTAACATGTGTCAGTTTGGGCCTGGTTTTGATTAATTGGTTTTCTTCTTCCTTATTAGAGATCTATTTTATTGGTTCTTTGCATGCCTAGTAATTTTTTATTGGATGTTAGACATTGTGAGTTTTGCCATGATATGTATTGGATAGTTTTTGTATTCCTATAAGCATTCTCACAATTTGTTAGCTGGGACTGGAGTGGTGCTCGGTCTGAGGCTACTTATTGCCCACTATTGAGGTGTTCTTTGCATGCCTGGTAATTTTTTATTGGATGTTAGACAGTGAGTTTTGCCATGCTAATATATGTATTGGATATGTATGTATTGGATAGTTTTTGTATTCCTATAAGCATTCTCATGATTTGTTAGCTGGGACTGGAGTGGTGCTCAGTCATACTAATTATTGCCCACTATTGAGGTGTTCTTTGCATGCCTGGTATTATTGGGTGTTAGACATTGTGAGTTTTGCCATGGTGTGTATTGGATAGTTTTTGTATTCCTATAAATATTCCTAAGATTTGTTAGCTGGGACTGGAGTGGTCCTCACCAGAGTGGGGCTAATTATTGCCCACTTCTGAGGCACAGCCCAGTGTACTGTAAATGATGAGACTTTTCACTCTGGCTGGTAGGAACAGGCACTATTCCCAGGCCTGTGTAGATGCCAGGCAATTTCTTTTAATCCATTTGGGTGCTCCTTTCCCCAACCTTGAGTAGTTTCCTTACACACATTTGCTGATCCATCCTCAGCTGAAGACTGAGGATGTTCTGGAATTCTCTTTCTCTCTGTGCATCTCCCTTCTCTCCAGCACTCTGCCCTGTGAACTCTAGCTGCCTTGTTTTCTCTGGACTCTCAGCGCTATCTCAGCTCAGGTAGTCCACCTGGCTCCATCTTTCCTGTGCTCTGGCCTGATATGTCCTCAGAGCATCAATTTGAGGACAGTGGTGGGGCTCATGTCATTTGTTTTGTGTCTCTCAGGTTTTACTGTCCTTCACTGCAGGGTCTTGGAAATTGTTTTTCATATATGTTGTCTGTCTGCTGGTTGTTTCAAGTGAGAGGATAAATCTGGTCCCTGTTATTCCATCTTGACCAGAAGCTGAAGTCCTGGGCCCTTGGTTTTTCATTTAATCATTTATTTGTAGGAAACACTGGTTTGGACTCATGAATGTGAACAGTGACTTGGGCAGGTGGTGTTGGGGCTGGTAGCATCTTTGCATTTCATCAGTGATGTTCATCCAGTTGATTATATTAGCATGTAAATTTAACTGGCTACATGATTTCTGCCCTCCAGACTTTTTCAAGAACTTTCTATTGTCCAGCTCTTATAAAAAGCTCAGTATTAACAACTAGTTTGGTTTATCTCATGAATACTATGAATCTTACAGTTGGTCATGATTTTTGTTTGTCTTTATTTTTTTGGTTTTTGAAATTTTCCTTCCCTTCCCTTCCCTCCCCTTCCCTCCCCTTTCCTTCCCTTCCCTCCCCTGCTGGGGAGCTCAGGTAATTTCTTATTCTGACTTTGGGGGCTGGGTAAGATGTTATAAGACATATTCCTGTAAACAAACTCTTTGCTCCAGCCTTCTCTTTTTAGCTTACTTGCCTTTTGCCTTATATCCCCCTCAGAATTCTCAATTGCAAGCAAGAGACATCTGCTCTTACTACCCAGCTGATTCGAGCAGAGCAGACAATGAATGTGAGCAGTGATTGGGAAGTTCAGCTCTTACTACCCAGCTGATTCGAGCAGAGCAGACAATGAATGTGAGCCGTGATTGGGAAGTTCAGAGTCTCTGGGAGGGTCAGAGAACCAGGCCTAGAGCAGCAATCTGAGTCACACCAGGACTGATCCAGGAGGAGGCACGGTTCCAGTGCTGGGTACTGGCAAGAGCTGATGCTGAAACCCACATCAGGGCTGCCTCTATGTGCAGAACCCAGAGGGCATCCCCTCTCCCTGCCCCCAGAGATTCATGTTGGCCATTTCTGGTGGAGTCTCGTGTGAGGGTCCGATGGGAGAGCCAAGTCATGGCCTGTAGCATGGCTACGAGAAAGGATCTTATGCTGGGGAGGATGGCTTTGGATCTCCTCAAACATAAGAGGGGTATTCAAAAAGATTGGGAGGCTATTAGTATTGTTATTGATATGTAACTACTATATCTTGATATTATTTTAAGCAGTTTTATTTTCAAAAGTAACCAATAACCCCTTTGGAGGAAAAAAAAAAGCAGGATGGGGTTAAGCCAGGCTATCAGATAAGTGCAGGCACTTCTCGTACACAGCGGTTACATGCAGACAGCACAGCCTCTCCCTCCGTGCCAGTGCCCCCTCCCTGGCTCCAGTGGCCCACAGCCCTCTCTCTCAGGGCTCCAGACCAGTGGGGGGTGGCAGTGGGAAGGGGATGAAATGTTTGAAGGTTGGCAAAGCCCAAGGGTCGGAGGGACTCTGGCCAAGCAGGAGAGGAGCTCATGTTGGTGCTTTCTTCAAGCTGTATTTCAGGCTTGGTAAGCATTTGTCACCAGCCCCAAGGTAGAAGCAGGCCTTTAAGACCATCTAGCCCGACCTCATTGGAATAATGACCTCTTAGCCTAGTGAATGGCAGAGCTGAGATGTATGTTGGTAGGGGGCCAAGGGAGGGGATGACACCCCATGCCCCTGACTCAGAGTAGGCTTTCCTAGGATCACTGGGCTTGCACAGAGGAGATAGGGATGGGTGGAGGACAGTGGGGAAGTGAGAGGGGCAGGAACAGGTCAGGTTCCCAACTGGAGGAGGAGAAAGGGCCTCGGCCAAGCCAGCCCCAACCACCGTCCTGCCCACCCCTCCTCCACTCCCTTCTCCCTCCTCTGTTCTGTCATCCCTGAGCCCCTCAGTGAGGCCCAGGTGGCTGAGCATCCTCTGTCAGAGGGAATTAACACACTTAATTAAAGTGTCCAATGAAGAGCTTTGCATTTTTCTTAATTACTGTCTGAGTCTTTTGGGGGACGGTTTGAAATGGGATTTTTCACATTTCCTCATTTAGCCTACAGTGAGCCAGCTGGCCCCTCAGGGCTCAGGTAGGCTGGCAAAGCCCTGGTCTGGAGCTGCCTTTCTGAACATGGGGTGGCAGGGTGGGTGTGGAGTGGGCCCTAGCCCTCCAGCCTTGTCAACTTTGTAGGAAGGTTAAAGCAGGCTTTTCTGTTTTGTGAAAACAGCACAAAAGGAAACGAGGGTCAGACAGATGTAGATGGTGTCTCACTGGTTCTTCTCATCAGTGTAGGACCCAGGGGCTGTGCACCCCATGGTCAAGCCAGAAGGGGGGAGTTTGTGGGCATGGGGGTGCAGGGGAACAGTGCAGTCCTCTCCCCACACCCCTGCAGAGTAGGGACACTGGCCCAGGATGGCCTGGCTTCCTTCTTAGCTGCGGGGCAAGGACTGAGCCCTTCAGCTGGCAGGCCCTCCCCAGCACTCATACAGCTTTTCCCACTTGTGGTTTGGAAACTGAGCTGATGGAATACCTGAGTCACCTGGGCCCAACCTAGGAACAGGTTATTGGCCTCAGCCGTGGTGAAGCAGATTTGCCTTTTCAGTCCTGAGGGCTGCCTTCTGACAGCTACGGACATTCTCTGACCTGGGCCTGGCTGTGGGCCAAGGATGCAGAGACCATTTCCCTGGCATGTGGACTGCTCTCCTAAAAACACAGGTATCAAAGAGGTGGGCAGGCTGCCAGGGTGGCCTAGAAATGGCAGGGGGCTCTTCCAGGTCTTTCCTGCCTCCCACTCTGGGCCTAGCTCTGTGGCCCCAAGGAAAACCAGATGGAACCCCACTGTCCAGCAGCATCCCATAGCTAGTGTGGGTGGTAAATGTGAATGTGTGGCCTAGAACAGATTATGGGCCGAGGTTCTGGCTTAACTCAGCAAGAGGGCTAGGCTACCCTGTGGGCGGTTCATGCTCTGCCAGGTCTTGCCAGACCTTCCACAAAGTCTCCAGCTAATTTCTTGTGCTCTCCCTCATGTTCTGCCCCATTTCTGGCCTTCTCAGCAATCTCTCCACCACACCACACCCACACCTGCTATGGAGATGACAGGGTGGAGAGGGGTCCTTCATGGAGGGAGACAGTGTTAGAGCAAGAGTCTGGGGGGTCAGGGCCCACTCAGCTGTCAGCCTGTGGCCTGGACACAAGCCGAGCCCGGAGCCCTCATAGCCACTGACCCCAAGGTCCTGGGAGGGTTTGGCTTCACGTGGCAGCCATGCGGAAGTGTGGGTGACAGCTGTATGCAGAGGATACCTCAGCCTTACATCACCAGCTCCATCCAGTCCCTCCCCTGGGGACACCGTTCCACCTGATGCCCCGTCCCCACCAGTTAAGAGCCAGCCCAAATGGCCACCTCCTTCAGGAGACCACTGCAGTTCTCCAACCTAGTGGCCTTGTCTTCTGGTTGGCTCTCAACAGTCCGTCCCAAGTTGCTTGGCACTTTAGGAATCTGCACCTGAATAGCTCCTCACTGGAGCAGGGCTGCAGGGGAGAGCAGAGATGCACCTGCTTTCTCGCTGGGAATTCTGTGCCCAGCATGGGCCTGGCACAGAGTAAGCCCCCAGTGGGTGTTTGTTGAGTGGGTAGAGAGGCCTCTGCAGCTACCTAGAAGCCACCCAAACGTACAAAAATCTGCTTATCTGGGACCCGCCCTGAGATGGGGACCGGAGCCTATGGGAGGCTGGTGGAGTGAGGTCCAGGTGGGTGCTGGTAGCTGATTGTGAAGGGCTGGCATTCAATACACATTGCACTGGTAGAATTTCCAGGGTGTGTGGGACTGAGCTCATCTGGACAGGTTTGCAAAACCCCTGGGTCAGCAGCTCACAGTCGGATAAGAAAATAACTTTTATGATAATGACAATAGTGAAAAATAAGCTTAGATTCTCAGCTCATGAGACTGAAAAACGATTGCTAATAATTTTTTAAAGGTTTTCTTTCTGAATTTAGTGCTGGCATTTGTGCTTTGGCCTGACAATTAAAAAAAAAAAAACAAAAAACTTTTATGGGTGACCTGAATCCAGGTGATTTTACTTATTTGGGGTTTGCTCCTCATCCAGTTTTACTTAGGCTTAAGGAATGGCTCCATCATCTGCTAGTCACAAAGCCAGGTGACAGGGAGGTGTCCTGGGCTCTCCTCCGCATCTGACCAGTCACTAAGTCCTGCTCTCCCTAGCTCTGTTTCTCCCCAGCCCCACTGCCTCTGCTTTCACTGAGATCTGCTGTCTCTCGCTGGACTGCTGCCCCCAATCTGGCCCCTGTAAGCCATTCTGCCTGAAGTGCTGTAAGTTTTCCTCCTAAAGCACAGATCTGGTGCTCTGATTAAGTAATGCTCTATCACAAACACCCCAAAACTTAGTGGCATAAGACAATGTGAATATTCACTTTGCTCAGGAATCTGTATGGTTTGGACAGATCCTGGCAGGGAAGGTATGTTTCTGTTTCACTGGGCATCAGCTGATGGCTCCAGGGCTAGGGCCTGGAATCATTGGAAGGCTCCCTCACCCACAGGTCTGCTGCTGGTGGGGGCCTCCATTTCTTGCCAGGCGGGTGTCTCCGTGTGGTCCTCCCTCACATAGGCTGCCTTGGGCTTCCTCACAGCATGGCGGCTGGGCTGAAGGGCCAGCTTCCAGACAGAGGCTGTGCTGCCTTTCCTCAGCCAGTCTTGAGAGTCACAGTGCCATTTCTGCCACAGTCACAGGCCCACCCAGTTCCCCCCCCCCCCCAGACAGAGTATCAGTGGCACATTGTAAAAAAACATGGGGATGGGGAATATTTGGTGGGCCATCATGGAAGTTATGAACGGCCACACCTGTTCCCACCACCTCTCTACTTAAGACCCTTCAGAAGCTGCCGCCACCCTTGGGAGAGAATTCATGCTCCTTGGTGTGTCCCCTGCCCTGCTGGCCTTGCCTCTCTCTGCCTTCCTTCCTTCCTCCCTTCCTTCCCTCCACAGCCAGCCCCAGAGGTGGATTTTGGTTTAAATCAACCCACCAGCCACAAGGAGCTTCCTTGAACAGTGTTTGTCACGTACGCTTCTCCTCACACACTGGTTGGGTTCCATTTTCCCTGAGACAGAACTCAGATGTGGAGACCTCCCAGTGTGTCCCCCATGGCTCCTGGACACATTTCTGCTCCCCCTGGCCTGTCGTCTCCTGTCCCTTGTCACGAGCTTTGTGTCTCTGCCTCTGTGCCTTTCCTCACACTGTTCCCTCCATCTGGAAGCCCCATTCTCCCTCACCCTCCCACAGCTTGGCGACTGCCCTGCCTCCTCCTTGTGGCCTTCCCGACTGCCCCGCCACCTGGGCCCCTGCTTTTTGTGATTTCCTGCTTTGCTGCCGGTCAGGCCTTTCCATAAACCAGCACAATGTTGTGCCTGGGGCGTGGACGATGGTGGCAGATCTGGATTTATACGCCAGCTCCAATGCTTACCAGCTCTGTGACCTTGCTGGCAATAACTAACTCATTGGATCGTGATGAGGATTCAATGAGGGAACCTAAGTTAAGCACCACATTTCTTGTCTGGCACTGAGTAGAAGCCCAGGAAGAGAGTCGGTCTCCTTCTTTGTAAAGACTCCTGGCAAATGCTCAGTAATGAATTTTTCTCACCCTCATTTGGTTGAAAGAGGAAAAATGCATCTCCCTGCTTAATCATGTGGGACTAAACTACCAGAAGATACTGCTGAGCCATGAGCAGAGAGAAGAGCTCAGTAACGATATGCCTGCTTATTGAATATAATCCTGCCAGTGGAGCCGAATCTTTGTCCTCAGGAACAGCTCTGCGTTGCTGCAGCGGTGTCCGGGAGCAGCTGTTAGAAGGCATGCGGGACAGGGTGACCTTGAGAACAGAGCTGCGAGGGGAGGACGGCTCCCAGAGGCGGCAGGGGCCGGTCGAATGCACGATGGATGCCGCCGCCCCTCCCGGGCCTCCCCCGCCTTTGGCGCAGTGGTAGTGCCCAGTCAGGTGACGGCTGCCGCGGTCCTGCCACCCCTTCACGCCGAGACTGAGAGAATAGGACGCCGAGGAGGTGGGGCAAGCTCGCCGTTTGCGGGTTCCCAAACCTTCCACCCAGGGCAGTTGTGGAGGGTCTGAGCCACATTATCCCGGCAGCTGTGGATGGAGTAGGGGTGGTCTCAGGGAAGCTCGGAGGCAGGCAAGAGGGTGGGCTTCTGCTCTGAGAAATGAGAAAGACGGGCCTGGGGGAACAGTAAGAAATTACTCCCTTTTGCAGCAAGTCAGTAATGAACCCATCATTCAGTCCAGGCCTCAGGTAGGGTGCCGGGCCCCAGGTGTTCAAGCCCGCTCACCCTCACATGTAGAGCCCCCCTTGTGCCTCTCACTTCCCAGTTTCTGACCTTCCAGATTGGGTCAAGCATGGCCCCACTGGGGAAAAGCCCCCCCATCTCTGTCTGGTCCCAAGGAAAAGGAGCCTTGGCGTGGTGGGGCCGTTTCCGGAATCCTATGACATCCGTAGTGGTGGTAGCAGGGACCTGGAAGAATCCTGAGACCCAGTTTGGCCCCAAGATGCTGAGGAGGGTCAGGGAGAGGAGCTTGTGCCCTGGTGAGGTCACCCCAGCCTGGCCCCACTCAGTCTGGCCCTGGGCAAATAGCTGTCAACTCATTTCCGTGTGTGTGAAAATGAGGATGGTGGGAGCACCTGCTTCAGAGTTGAGGCCTAAACTACGTTAAGGACTTAGCGTGGGGTTGCTGCAAGCGCAGAATTCCCGCAAGCTTCCGGTAGGGAGGGGTCTCGTGTATTCTGCTCACTGCTGTCAGGTAAATCTGTGCCTGGCACCCCTGGCACGTGCCTGGAACACGCTCTGCAAATACAGGAGGCGTGTGCTGCCCACCATGGTTATTTTGGGAACGCGCAGGAAATCCTGGCGGGACTCCACACTTGAAAGTTCCTCCTGCACAGCCCCAGTGAACAGCTTGTCTCGGGACCTTCTTCTTCCACCTGGCAGTCACCCTGTGAGCCAGCACTCACCCACTGCCAGTGGCTGTTGTCTCGAGATGGAGTGACTTGGCCTTGTCACCCTGGTGGGGATTTTTTTTTTTTTAAAGATTTATTTATTTGAGAGAGAGAGACAGCGAGAGAAGGAACACAGCAGGGGGAGTGGGAGAGGGAGAAGGAGGCTCCCCGCTCAGCAGGGAGCCCGACGCGGGGCTCGATCCCGGGACCCAGGGATCATGGCCCCAGCTGAAGGCAGATGCCTAATGACTGAGCCACCCAGGCGCCCCCTGGTGGGGATTTCTCAGCCCTTGTGGGTATTTCTAAGTTCTCAGTCACTCCACGGACCTCCTTTTCCTCTGGTTACTTTCCGTGATTCCACGGTCTCTCCTCCCTGCCTGCTCGGCTACCCCAGGGAAAACCCAGTGCAGGAGGAGAACTGGTGTCATCCTTCCTGCTCCCCGTCCTGTTCCCTGATGCTCGCCCCTCTCCCCTCCAAGACGAGATGCGGTGTGTCACCACCTGGGGAAATTACTAGTGGGCCCTGCGACCCCCGTCTTCCTGAGTAGGTGGTAACTTTCCACTCTCTCTTAGAAAAGGAGGTTGCTGTGTTCTCTTTGATTTTGTCTGCCTCTTGCTGGCTCCAGGTTTTACTTTGTGGTCCCCTTAGCACTTTGCAGCCAGGCCTTTCTGTGTGGGAAACCTCCATTTCTCACCTTCATGTGAAAGTTAAGGGGAGATTTAAAGCAATTGGAAAGCACTTAACCGATTAATACCTTTTGGTTTCCAAGTTAGATTAGAAGAGATCATGGGTATGTCACTGCTCACCCCAGAGATGTTTGAAATAGAAATGTGGCCTTGTGACACCAGCTGGTATATGACCCAGCACTACCCCCCAGAGCTGGCATCAGACCCCCCCCGTTGAAGGGCATGGCCCCGGTGAGACTGCCCCCGGCTTCAGATGCCAGCCACAAGTGGGCTGCCCAAGGACACCACACTTCTGACCACTGGCCCCAAATTCAGAGGTTCTCGTGACCCTCCTCAGTTTCCGTAATTTACCAGAACAACTCACAGAAACTCTGGAAAGTGTTCTATTTATGATTATAGTTTGATTATAAAGGATACAAGTCAGAAACAGCCAAATGAAGAGACATATGATGGGCAAGGTCAAGCCAGTGGTCGTGGTAGTATTTTTTTTTAATCTGATATTCTGGAAATTGTCTCAATATCTCAGTTACCTGCTATCTCCTTCCACTTTTGAGCATTTCCTATGTGCCTGGCACTCTTACTTAATTCTTACCACTGCTCTTTGAAATCTTTGATGTTATTGTACCCATTTTAAAATGAGGAGCTGAGGTCCAGAGGAGCGATGGCCACCTCAAAATGACACAGCTAAACAGCACCCCAGCTAGGATTTGAATCCAGTTAATCACTTCTGGGTCAAAGATGGGGCCATCTAAATTTGCCCCAGTCTGTCAGCTGTGCCTTCTGGCTAGAAGACAATTGCCTTTCCCTTAGAAATGTTGGCTGTTGGAAGATGGTTGCTTGTCTCTTATATGGTGTACTACTAAGGCTTCAAAATTGGCAAAGGACCCTTCCCAGAGGAGCCAACTTGGGTTGCCCTGCTTCATCTAGGCGGTGACCAGCCACCCCACCAGACCCAGCCTGTGGACATCCCACCCAAAAATCAGGGAGAGGCAGGATGAAGAACCTTCAGGTGCTGACTCTTGCTTTCCCTGCCAGGGTTGTCTGTCTCCTGCAGCCCAGAGCAGGAGGGGCTCTGAACCAAGCCCAGTTGGGCTAGTCTCCCCTCCGAGCCTCCCAGGCCCATGGCAGAGACTTGATGGGACAGTGTAGAGAAGCAGTCCCTGCTGGGCCTGACCCAGCAGATGTTCCTTTGTCACCCTTCCTCCCCTCCCAGATAATAAGAAATGCTGCGGTAGGCATTTCCGCCAATGCCAGGCCCCAGGGGACCTGCACAGGGTTAGGTCAGCAGCCAAGCCCCGCAGTTTGGGAAATTAGCAGCATTTGTGGAATTCCCAAGAGCCTACCTGGTTTCTCTCAGCCATGCCAGTGGTTCTTGTTTGGGGGTATTACTGTCCCTTCGAGGGCATTTGCAAATGTGGGAGGGGAGTCCTGGGTTGACATAGTGCCTAGGGATCGTGCCAGTGTTTACCTGGCAAGGTCCAAGGATGTTAAACATCCTGTGAGGAGCTAGACCATCAGGTACACGCTGCAAAAAATAGTCCTGCCCTTGAGAGACACTAGGTGATAGCCCATTTACTTCCACTGCCCCCATGGTTCCTTGGAAAACCACCCTCCTTACTAGTTCCCAGGCTGAGTGAATGGGGAAAAAAAGAGCATGCCTCCATCGCAGCCTGTGGCCAATGGCAAGGACGTATTTCCAGGTGAACATGGGCCCAAGCGAGAGCAGCATCTTGTCTTACGCCAACTTGCTCTGATTCTTCATATATGGTTCTTGCCTCACTCCGGCTCTTGGGGTTCAAGGAAGACCTGGGTGTGGGTGGTGAGAATTCTTGGGGCCGGGGGGTCCTCCTGCTTGGTGCTGGCAAGAACTCCCCTACAGCCCACCCGTGGAGACTTGGCCACCTCACCTTGGGGTACCTGTCCGGGGGTCGGCCTTCTGCTTCCATTTCTGCTTTTCATCCTTTCCTCTAGGCCTTTTTGTTTCCTTATCTGTTTGCTTCACATGATACGTATTTAGAGGAGTCTAGTGTACCTGCCCCAGCTGAACCCCCCTCTTCTTCTTGTTTTGCAGTCGGGAAGACGTCTCTGATCACGCGGTTCATGTACGACAGCTTCGACAACACATACCAGGTGAGGTCCTGGGTGCCCCTGCCTCCCCCACCGTGTCTGCAGCCAAGACGGCCGCCTAGAGACCATGCCGGCCTCTCCCCAGGGCTTGCTCATGCTGGACGAGAGCGCGATGGTGCTGGGGCCCCTCGGCGTCTATTTTTGCCTCGGAAAAGCTTCCCCTCCGTGCGCTGGCCCCAGCCCAGTAAAGACCCAGAGCCCTTTTGAAAATCCAAACCCTGGTAAAGGAAACACTTTCAAGAGGAAAATTCTAAAAACAGAGAGGACACGTTTCAGTCTCTGTTCTCTTGCTCCCCGTGGGCAGGTCTAAACCATCACAGTGTTTGGTTCCTTGGAGTGTCGTCATGTAGAGGAGAATGGATAGGCAAGATGTAAAAAGAGGGAGATGAAAATTAGAGCAGTAAGAGAACTTGCTCCTCAAGCATGGTTGTGTTTGCTGGACTTCTACACACAAGTGCGTGCATGTGTGTGAGCACGCACGGTTGCTGAGGCACTTCCTTCCCAGAGAGGCTGGTTGTGATGGGCTTGCACTGCTGTTCGAGGGCAGGAGGCTGAACAGAGGGACCTCTGTGGCTCCTGGCTCTCGAGAGAGGTCTGGGGCCAACCAGTGGCCCAGAGGTGGCTCCCGGAGGCCCAAAGCCTGAGCTCCTGGGAGTTCGTAACATTGCACTCTCCTGGCCTTACTGCTGAGTTAGGAGGGTTGTGCAGATGAAGTGAATTTCCCCTGCAGCTATGGCTTTTTGTGAAAGGCACCAAACTGCATCATTTCAACTATTTTTAAGGAAAAAAAGATATTTTCTTCCTTAACAGAGACAAATAATCATTTTTCTAAGCCAGTGAGTTCTGTAAGATACTAGTTCTAAGAGATGTTAGCTGGTGTTACTCGAGAAGAAAAGGTAGGGACGAAGGTTCAGTGCTTATACAGATTTAGGGAACACTGGTAAACAGAACCAGTCGACTTTTTTACTGCAGGACTTCTCAAGGCTTTTACTACATCGAAACATGGTTTTGATTTGCTGATTGAGGGATATAGTGTGCAGGATCTCCCAGATGCGTTTGATCATGAATCCTTTTGTTCCTGAGTCCTCAGAGGACACGTATTTATAGCACAAACTGGGGACTGCTGTGCAAAGAGGTCCCTCTCTTCCGTGGACTTACAGAGGATGTGGAGCCCAGCTCAGTGCAGATTACAGTCCTGTGTCTGCTCTTTAGTCTGTCTGTCTCCCTCAGGACCAGTCCTCGTCTTTGCCTCAAATACACTCTCTCTGCCTCCTCTAATTCCCTGCTTTTCCTCTGCTGTGTCTGAAATACCAGATAACTAATGGCCTTGGGAGGAGTTGGCTGAGGGTGTAAGAACATGCCGCTCTGGGCGGGGGCCCTGAGTTCTCTGCACAACCCTGGGCCCTGGCTTTAGAATGTGTCTTGGCCACACTGTCTTCATTGTGTTCTCTCCAGGCCAGGCCCGAGGCCTCCCCATAAGGGAGTTCTGCCACATCAGTCTTCCTTTGAGATTGCAGTTCTAACAGACTTCAGGTCTGAAGTCTAACTGGGTATGCATTTTATTTGTGTGTGTGCGTGTTTGTATATGAATGACCTTGCAGATATTATTTTGATTATTTGATTTTTTTTAAAATACTAAGTTATTTATAATGCCTCTCATAGGTGTCCCATTGGAAACAATGGGACTCTTGGCTGGCTACTGTTCTTGGTTGTAGGTAGCAGCAGATATGGCCCCAGGGCCTTTGCAGTGACCAGTGATTCTCACGGGCTTGGATCAAGGCCTCAACTCCTCCCCATGTCCTTTGAGTTTCTTAGAATCTCCTCCTACCTCCATCTCCATTGTCCTCTCCTATTGCCTACTGCTTGCCTGCATCCTGTGGTCCTGCAGGTCTCTACTCGCTGCTCCCCACACGGGCGACAGTCACACCTCCGCACTTTGGCTCATAGTGTCACCTCAGCTGGAATGACCTTCCCTCTCCACTTCTCTGCTGTAAACATTCTTCTGACTCATCAAGACTCAGAGCACTTGTTTGCTCTGCAGGTGGGGCCCTCCCTCTTCTCTCTACTACGGCGCCCTCTGCCCTAGCACGTTGTCCTCAGGTCTCGGTTAGTGTCGCAGTTCCACAAGAACTCCTGTGTGCTCTGGCCCCTTGGACGGGCTCTGCATTTGGCTGAGGCCAGGACCGCTCAGATCTGCCACTGCATTCGTAGGCCCAGCGTAGGGCCTGGCCATGGCTGGTGTCAAGCGCCTGCTGGTACCGAAGTGGCTTGGAGAGGCACTCTCTGCCGTGGTTTGCAGACCCCACCAGGCCGAGAGGCCACAGGGGCCAGATGTCTTGGTGAGAAGGAGAGAAAGCCTAAAGGGGAGCAGGACCTTCCCCACTCGGGGCTTTTTTGACTTTGTTATTGCAGCAGATAGAATTTCTTTCCCAATGCTCTTTAAAGTGGTAATTAGGCTGGGAGGCCAGGGATACAAATCTGTGCATACACAGTCCATTTTAATGAACTCTCTGGAGAAAGAGAGGGGGAAATGGTATTGTTTATTTTGTTTTTCTGAAGATGGTGGCAGAGACATTTGGGAAGTAGACAAGATCCCCAAGGGCTCTGGGGAATGTTCCTGGCCACTCCCCACCAACCCCCTCAAACATCCTCTTCATCAGCCAGCAGAGCCCCCCACCTCCCCATTACTGAGACACTCAGTTCCCAGGACAGAATCATCCCTCCTTCTCTCCCATCCTTTTGTATGCTTCTGGCTCTGATCTCCGTGTTCCTCATTCACTCATTCTGACAGCAGATGTTTGTCAAGTGCCTTCTCTGTGTCTGGAGGGACAGTGGGAGGCCCTCAGCTGGGGCATGGAGGGCAGGGGCGGTTCAACCGCATGCTGGGTGGCAGTGTGTGAGCCCTCCCTCAGTCTGGGGCTGGATAAGCCTGAGGCCCTGAGGGGCTGGCATGAGGACTTGTGAGGACCAGGAGCATGCAGAGCTGGGTTTCTTTGTTCCACCCCTCGGAGGGGTCCTGTCTGCCTGGCAGGCCCCGGGGGTTGCCACCTTGTCAGCCGGCAGGCCTCAGGAGATCAGGCCCCCTGCCACCTCCTGCCTGGCACGGCCCCTGCTCCAACACACATGCCCCTTGTTCTCCTCTTGACACATTTGCTAACCAGCCTCTCACCACCCCTCCCATCGCCCCATCTAAAGCCATTCACCTGAAGAAGCCAAAGATCAAGACTTACAGCCTGGTGAGATGAACGTCTGCAATAATTCTCTTGTATAAAACCCCAACTAAAAAACTGCTTTCAAAAGTTGTCGTAGAAGACAACTTCTGGTACCCGCACTGTGGTAAGACTTGACCCCCTGTGTAGCCCCGATGAAACACACCTGCAGGCCTGGTCCTTGGGCCATCCGTTGGAAACCTGCACTAGCGCCATGACGGGAGGTTTCATGCCCCTGCGGGGGGCCACTGGGAGCAGAGGCCAGGATTTGGAAGCAGCAGTCTTCCGGGGTTTCTCATGGGTCCCTCAGGGGCTCTCTGTTTTGGCTGTATATTAGCACCACCTGCGGGGGAGATGACCCGCAGACCCACAGGCCATCTCAGGCAGTAGCATTTTTTAAATCTCTGAGGTGTTGGAGATGACCTTCTAGCCAAGGCCAGAGCCAGCGGCCTGTCCCTAGATCTCCCACCACAGCACAAGTTAGGAGACCGCTGACCCAAGGGGCTGCGTGGGGAGAGGGCCCCGACCTGCGGGAGCTTACTCGGCGGCTCCAAGAGCACAGGACCCTTTCTGAAGGACTGGGAGGCTTCGCCTGTGCTGGGTCCCTCTGGGGATCCCACGGAGCCTGTGGGAAAGGAACAGCACAGCTGAGTCTGCTGTGCCGGCCCAGGCCGGGGGTTGTCCGAGGAGCCCTCACCCCCTCAGTGATCTGCACCATCACTGCCGGCTCTGCCCGAGGCTTTCCTCTCCCCTCTGGGCTCTGGGTTTGCTTCCTGCGGCTGCCATAGCAAATGACCATAAACTGAGTAGTTTTAAACAACAGAATCTAATTTCTCACTGTTCTGGAAGCCAGAAGTCTAGAACCAGGATGTGGCGGAGCCACACTCCCTCTGAAGGTTCTGGGAGAAAAATCCTTCCTTGTGCCTCCCCCACAGTGTCCGGCAGCTACAGGTCGCAGCCCCTTGTGAGGCTGCGAAGCTCCAGTCTCTGCCTCGGTCTTCATGTGGCCTTCTCCTCTCTGGGCCTCTGTGTGTCCTCTCCTCTTCTTAAAGGGACAGCACTCGTTAGATTTAGGGGCCTATCCCAAATGCAGGATGATTCTTCGTCTTGAGATTCTTAACTGATTACATCTACAAAGACCCTATTTCCAAATAAGGTCACATTCTGACATTCCAGGTGGACATGAATTTGGGGTGGGACATTCTTCAACCCACTATGGCACCTCCCAGTCTGATGCCACTGGGGATCAGACCTTCTGGCCTGGGCCTCAGCACCATCTGGAGCTTCAGACAAGGCAGGGATTGGTGGCTGTTCTAGTGGGCACAGAAAATTTCTGGGAGGGGAGCATGGGACAATATCACTGTAGCTTTGCTGGAGGGAGGAATGATTATGTGCTAAAGGAGGAGCCTTTGTGGAAGTCCAAAGTGTAATGATGTGTGTGTGTGGTGGGGAAGGGTCTGCCTGTTGCTGTGGAGGGTAAGAGTGGGGCCTTTGGTTGGATTATTGGCAGGCTGCATTTTGAGGTTCATGGGCCTTACACACTTTTGCCTTTATGGGTACTTTGCTCCTTCCTTCATTAAACATGTGTATATATATATATATATATATATATATATATAAAATTATATTTTACAACTGTTGTTAAAAGAACATATAATCCAGACTAGATTCATTATTACCTATTTATTATTATGTTCATTTTTCTCTTGATTTTAAAAGAAATTAAAAGTTAAAAAATATTTTTATGGCCCCCTAAAAGTACCCTGGGCCCTACACTCTGAGCCTGCCCTGCCTTGTGGATACACGGGCCCAGATGTTGGGACTATGGAAGGCCCTGGAAGCTCAGAGAGGCTTGGGCTCATGAGGCAGGAAACAGAGAGCTATTGGGGGTTCCTACTATGGGCACTGGTGGGAGCAAAGATTTCAGAGTTTGTAGGAGCCAGATGTGGAGTGCTGGGCTGGGGCAGGGGTGATGGTTGCAGGCAGGGCTCACACAGACCTGGATGCAGCTATGTGGGGCAGGGCAGGGCAGGGCAGGGAGGAGTGTGACTGAGCAGTTATGCAGGGCTGTGTAGGAGGTGAGTGAGGGGCCTAGGCCAAGGACAGAGACACTACAGGGCAGTAGAAGGGATGAGTGAACAGAGAGGGGCTGTGGGATGCAGAAGAGGGAGGGGCTGGAGTGGACCCTGGGTTTCTGTCCAGACACCCTGGAAGACCATCAGTGCCATCAGCACAAAGAGAAACGAAGAGTCGAGTGGGAAGGAATGATGGAACAGCCAAGCAAAGGTGTTTGAAAATGACTGTTACGTGGGGCGGACCCTCGAGTGGTTGCGCAGAAGCTGGATTCCCGAAGCTCTAAAAACTGATGAGTCTTGTGGGTTGGAGTGTAGAAGGGAGGTGGAGGACCAGATGGAGGGGCCTCTCTGCACAGAATCTAAGATGCCGCGCGTCTGCATGTAGTGTTCAGGTAACCGCCCAGCACCTGGGGGAGACAGGGATAGGATTTTCTGCCCCTGGTAGAGGTGGTCAGAGTGGGGTCACACATTCCCTTTTACCTCAGCTCGCTCTTTCTCCTTCAAAATGATGCTGCATGCAGAGGAGGCTTGGGGTCAGATCCCGGGTCTATCACTTAGCTCAGAGAGCCTGGACCAGCATCCTACTTTCTTAGTATTGCATTCTCTTTTAACCTGGAAGTTATTTGGATAGGATTTAACCCCTGTATCACCTCGACCAGTTGCCTCAAACTTTGGCAGTAAGAATGTGGTTAATTTGTATTTCGACCATAGCTCACATCGGTCTTAAAGTCTGGATGATGGAAAATCATAGGCCAGAAGTACCATTGACATAGATGTGCATTATGATATACTATGTAGGGAAGCAGAACAGAACAAAAAGTCGCAGACACCAGCACCAGCCCTCGCACCAGCTGGGTTGATGGTGACGAGCCGGCGTGAACAAGAACTCGCTAACAGAGTGTCGGCCGGGCAACCACGGGCCTCCCCACCACGCCTGCGCTTACACCCGCGCAGTGCTTGGCAGCTCCGCCAGAAGCTGCTGTGCTCGGAACTCGGACCCCGGTCCTCACTTAACTCTAGCGACAGGACGATTTTATTGTGCTCATAGAGTGGAGTAAATGCCCCTGAATGCCAGGCAGCTTGGCAAGATGACCCTGCCCTCAGAAGACCCCCTGGGGTACCACCAGTCCCCCCCTCCCCCGTGCTCCTTCTGGAAGTGACTGGTTCTGGACTGAGGGCACACCCGCCCTTGCTCTGACATCTTGTATTTCCCCTGCTCCTGTCCTCTGCCCTTCCCGCCTCTCTTTTGTTGAGCATATACAAGTTAGGAATGGGGTCACCCTCTAGCACAGAAGGCTGCCTAGTGGTGGCTTGAGAAGAGGGGTTGAGGTTTCCCAGGTGCAAGCAGTCACGGCGGGAATGAGGCGGCACAGCCGCACAATCCTGCTGTCAGGCCCTGGGCTCTTGCGCTCACTCTGTTCCTCCTTCCGCTGTGTCGGTTCCCATGTGCGTGCAGGCTGGCTGTTACTGCCCCAGACATCACCTCTGCATTCAGGGCAGAAAAAGAAAGCAAGAGCTTCCCTGGAATGCCCTCCCCCCACCCCCAGCAGACTACAGCCCATGTCTTATTGGCCAGAATTGGGTCACCCCATCACCCTTAGCCTCTGGAGAGGCTGGGAAAGCAGAAGGTCACTTTGACCGTCTGTAGGCAAGCAAGGGAGTAAGAGATGGCCAGTGGGTGTTGGGTGAGTCCACCAGCAGCACCTGCTACGTTCTGTAAGTGAAAGGGACTCATGATGCAGTTCTATGCCCCAGATATCAGTGGTCTGTCCTGTTCACTGGGTAGGTTACCCTTAGATGGCTCTTAGACACCCTCAAAAGTCCACCACTTGGAGCATCTCTGTCCCTGTTAAGGAGAGGGCTTTTGTGCTTGGAGACTTTCATGGCCCTCTGGGAAGCCTCCGAGGGAGTGTCAGGCCACACATCCCCAGGTGTCTGCATCTGCGTGGCTTTTGAAGGGATTGACTGATTTTGCTGAAATTTAACCCCTTATTTCAAGTCAGAAGGTACATACTGTTTGGTTGACCTTTCAGACCCCCAGAGATAAAAAAGAGCAATTGGTATAAATACTTAAATTGGGTGGTGATGGGCACAGGCCACTCTCCACTGGGAGGAAAGTGGCCCCAGGACTGTGCAGACTTTGAGGCTGAAGTGGCTGAAAGAAGCCAGGTACCTATGCTGTGGCCTCCTGAGTCAGCCTCCCCTCCCCCGGAGCACAGTGCTGAGCTGCTGGGGAGGACAGACCCTGCCCAGCATGTTTTCCAGAGGCTGCTGCCTTCTTCCCCCACAGTGCCCACTTGCCAATCTGAAGCCTTAAGTTTTGCCAGCCTCATTTGCATTGCTAATTTGCATGACTACCCTATACTCTCATCTGACAGCTTCATTGTCAAGGGCTTGTCCTGCCCAGCTGCTTTCTGCCACTTACGAATGCTTCCCCAGCCATGGGCCAAGGCCTGGCCAAGGCTAGAAAGACACATGCACTCCTTTTCATGATTTCTCTTCCTGAGAAGAGTCTTGAGTCAATTTATGCAAATCACCATGCAGACTTCCACTGCAGACTTTATTACTGTCAGAACGTGGATGCAAAATTACATTTCACAATAAATGCACATAGCAAAAAAGATTTCAACAAGTGCCTCAGGAAACATCTCTTTTCTTGGGGATCCACTGGGCCGATGGCTCTCTTGTGCAGAGGGAGGCGTGTAATGGACCATCGTTCTGCGCCGTGTCTGAGCCCCCATTGACACTGTGTAACACCACCTTCAGAAGAAGGTGGATGGAGACATGGCTGGGAAATCTGTGTTTGTTAAGATTTCTCATATTTTGTATAAAATGAAATGCCTGCCGTTTTTCATACGCAGGGCAGTTTGGAAGCATGATATTAAAGGAATAAGTAGTGGAGTGCAGAGTGCAGCCCAGCCTCCTGGGAAGGGCAGCAGGCAGCACAGCTGAGGAGGGGAGGGGAGGATCATGGGGATCATGGACTGGCAGGAGAGCCCCCAAAATCAAGCCTGCTGCCCGTGTGTCTTGATATCCTCTTCGCATTCCTGTGGCATAGTTACCAGCAAGACTAATTTATTTATAAGAGGAAATGAAGTACAGAGAATGAATACTTTGACTCAGACTCCATGACAAGCTAGAAGAGAGATGTGGTCTCCTTTAGAACCCAGTCAGCCTTTCCTGAAGCCCTGGGAACACTAGTTTATTAATAAGGGATGTTAACAGGGATTATAAGCACAAAGTTTCCTAGAGCAAGGAAGCCTGAGAAATGTTGGGTTCCGTGTAATTGTTCATGTTTCTTTAGTGCAGGACTTCTCAGAGCCTTTACTGTGCCAGTGTGTTTTATGGCTCTCCACTAGGAGCTAGAATATGCAGCCTTTCTCAGAAACACTTGATTACAGTTTACCTTTGTCCTGTAGGTCGCTGCATGGGGATGTATTTCCCGTAGCCAGTTTGAGAAATGTGGGAGGGTCTTCGTTGCGGCAGGTTTCTACAGCTTCTCTCAGAAATCCTCTGGTCAGTTGGTCAGTCCTCATTTTTGTTTATGCAGAGTACCTGTGTGTAGTGTAACTCATGTGATCTGCGGTCCTTGAAGGAGGCTATGATTATCCCCATTTTAGAGAGGAGACGCTCACAACCCAGTGTTTTTCCAAGCGCATCACAGAGTACTCAGACCCTGTCAAAGCGTTGGCAGAGGTCACTGAAAACAGCACATGATCCCAACCAGGTCCATTTGCTGAAGGTGGGGTACTCTGCTAGCAGCATCCTCTGGGACTGGCCATGGTCAGCCCGGGGAGGCGCTGAAGGAAGCCTACATTTGCTGGCGGAAATCTGCCCTTTCCTTCTCTCCAAGGACCTATGAAGGCTCCCAGTCACCTCAGCTTCTGAGCCTCCTGGCAGCACTAGGGCTGTGGGCATATCATGGATTTGGGCTTTACCTTCAAAGCAGAAGTGACCCTCTCCCCACCCCACACTCACCCACGCAAGCATAACACATCCATTCCTACCCACATACACATACTTGTACATGCAAATGAATATGTAGTTGCATGCACACATGTGTATCTCCGCTTGTCCATGGGTCTACCCACACTTGTTCATCAGCACACACACCCCTTTGTGACGTGTGCTAGCCTTCAAGAGGGAGTGTGGGTTGTGGCAGGTAAGAGGGAATCACTGAGGATTCTGCCTGGGTGGCTGATTGTTCTTTTTGCTTGGTGTCCCCCTATCATCCTGTCAGATAATTTCTGTTGACCTGTTTTCACATTCGCTGTTTCATCTCATACATGCCGTCAGGCTCATCAGTGATTTTAAAATTTCAGATATTTATTTTTCAGTTCTAAGTTTGTATTTGGTTCTCCTTTATAGTTTCTCTTTCTCTGCTGAGATTTTTTTTAAATCTGTGCCTTGGTTATGAGCATATTTCTCTATATATTTGAGCATAATCGTATTAGCTACTTTAAACTATTTGCTATCTTCAGTATCTGGGTCACCTCAACGTTGGTCTCCACCTATTCTCTTTTTTCTTGAATATGGTTTGCACTTCATATGCTCAGTAAATCAAGATTTTTCCTACACGTTGTGACTAATACTGTGGCTTCTGTTTGTTCCTTTGGAAGAATATTTGTTGGATCCAAATTCTCCATTCGCTTCCCTGTGGTAGGCAACGAATTAAAGCCCTATCAGATTTGTTTGTTCGTTTTGTTTTCAGATTAGGTAGGCTGCTTGGGGTCTGCTTGGGTCCTTCAGAGATTTGGGCAGCTTTCAGATGTAGAATTTGGAGTGCCCTCCCTGTGGCTTTCTCGTGTTTAGGATTTCCCACATTTTCTGGCTGTTGGGATAGCTTTGGGATCTGATTTGTTTCTCAAATAGTAAGACTGTGGGTTTCTTGCCAAATTTTAGCGACCCCTGAGCTCCAGCCAGGGCTGCCCTCAGGTGAGTGAGCAGTCATAATATAAACAGGAATTTCACCCAGGGCTGTTCCCGTTTTTTAAGTTGACTCCCCTCCAGTTTCTACCTGCTTTTGGTCCCTTTGCAGTGCCTTCAGATAATTGTTTGTTGTATTCTGTTCAGAGTTTATAATAGCAATCTGCAAGAGGGTTGGTCTGATAGGAGCTCTGCCATGACGGAAATCAGAACTCTCCCGTTCCCTCCATCTGGGCTTTTCTCCCCACATTTCCCATCCTCCACTACACCCCCATTTTCACCTGCTGGAAAGTTAGTATTCACTCGAGGACTTGCATATTTCTCTCATCTTGCCTCAGGAAATCAGAAGCAGGGTCCCCCTTCTCTTAGAGTCCTTCTCACCACACTGGTCCTTTCCATCCATCAAGGTACACAGTTCTGTGTGCTAATCTTAGCTCCTCTACAAGGTCGGAAGTGCAAGTCTGGGTCTGAAACTCTGACTAGGCATTAACCATGTGGAGGAGCATTCCAGGGCAGGGAACAGCTCCTCATGGGCAGGGACGGGGGCTCGTTCTGCTCTGTGACCAACACATAGTAGGCATTCAAGGATGAGAAAGTGAGTGAGTATTACTTACTTGCAGTGCTTGCCAGAAAGGAGCTGCCCAGGGTCTGAGAGATGGGCTCCAGCTGGCAGTGGTGTGGGGCCAACTGCTTGTGCCTTGTGTCTGGGAAAATGGATGATGCCAAGGAGCTAGAAATTTCCTGGTAACCAAGGCCCAGCCAAGGCCATCTTAAAAGTTCTTGTTTTTGCTCCGTCCTTAGAGAGCTGACTTTTGTTGTCCTTGTTAAAATGCAAATGCAGTTCCTCTTAAGTGGGCTCTGCTGAGCTATTATGGCTAATGACCATAAGAGTCTGACAATAGGAAGCCAGACAGGCTGTGACCCCTGTGCAAACCCAATGACAGCTTCAGGGCGCAGTGACAGCTTCAGAAATGAAGGGATTTCGGGAAGCTGAGTAGTCAAAAGCAGAGGCTTTGCAGTAAGGGAGACCTGCATTCAAATCCGGCTTCTGCCACACAGGTCACCTGTGTGACCTTAGTTTCTGAGTGAGCCTTGGTTTCCTCACGAATAGCACCTTCTGCATACATGGGCATCTCCCTCTGTCTCGCACCCCAGGTAAGGAGTCTGCCCCTCCTTCTGGATACCACAGCCTCCTCTGGCTGATTACAGCGCAAGCTCAGAGTCTCGGCAGTTGTTTGCAAAACTTCACCGCACACATGAATTATCTGTAGGCTTATCTGGAATTCTGGTTCCAGACTGACACCCCAGAGATTGTGCCTCTGTGTGTCTGGTGGGGCTCAGGCATCTGCAAGTTTAACAAGCTCCTGATGTGTCTCTGAAGCAAGTGGGCCATGCGCTACATGTTGAGAATCGCTGAATCACTGGCCAGTAGGAGAGACTGACCGGTATGAGAGCTTTCCAGTTTCATATGGAAACTGTTAAATGAAGGGCCCTGAGGCCATCCTGAGGGCTCAGAAAATGACTTGCAGAATATGGCTTGCAGAGGAGCTGAATCTGAATAGGTTTTCAGATTGTGGAAGAACCTTCCAGAGGAGGGAACAGCATTAGATAAGGCACAGAAACACAAAGTGACAAGTGACTTGACCACAGCATTATTACTAAAGTATAAAGTAAAAGCTGGACATGAGGGAAATGAGACCAGAGGAAGTGAAGGGCAGGCCCTGAACAGTTTGTAGACCAAGTGAAGTGTTTAGACTATTTCCTAGGGACAGTGAGGGAATGAAGTGATCAGATTCATGTTTTAGAAAGATAACCCTGGTGCTGGATGACAGATGAGTTATAAGGGGAGAGCCTGAGGGCAGAGAGACCAGTCAGGGAGCTGTTGAGGTTATTCAGATAAAAGAAGTTGGAGGTCTGAACCCGGGCAGTGCTGATGGGGATGCTGAGAATGGAGAGGCGAAATGCTCCAGGGGCAAAGTCATTAGCTCAGTGATTCTCCTGATTTGAGGGAGTGGACGAGAGAGCAGGTGAAGAGCAGGGACTCGGGAGGGCTTCCAGAGGCTTGGGCACCTGGGGTGGTGGAGGTGTCGTTGCCGGAGGGAGATGATGGGCTCCGTGTGGGACACACTGTGTCTAGTGAGACGTCTAGTAAACAGTCGGACACCTGGACCTGGAGTTCAGGACAGAGGAAAGGCCTGCGATGTAGACTGAAGCTGTGAGAGTAATGAGGTCTCCTGACACAGAACAGGGAACACCAAGCAACATTTTAGGAACAGAGAAAGGAAGAAGTTCCTATAAGAGATCCATGTCAAGCACTCTGCACGATAGCTGGCAAAGGCTAAGTACTCGGATGTTTCGTCATTGTTACTGTGCTTACCCCTGTTGTTGTATTAAAGGTAAATGCAAAGAACTGAAGTGCTTTACACCTAATGCTGAAAAGTGAGATTTGAGGCCATCTTCTGAGAGAGAGCCACACTGAGGATGGAAGAACGGGAGCAAGTTATGACCTATCGCTGATATGGATGGAAGTTAGGAAGTTAGGAGGTGATCAAGGACGAGTCACATGTTTTTATATTTACCCATAGATTTACCATTTGCGGTGCTCTTCTGTTCCTTCTTTAGAGATGCAGATTTCCATTCATAACATTTCCCTCTAGCCTAAAGCATTTCTTATAATTAGGGCCCACTGGTGACAGACTATCACAGCTTTCCCTTATCTGAAAATATTTTGCCTTCATTTCTGAACAAAAGTGACACTGGCTGTGGAATTGAAGGCTGACGTGATGGTGGCGGTGATGCTGTTTCTTTTGGAACTTGAAAGATGCTTTTCCCCTGTCTTTTGTCTTCCATTGTTTCTGATGAGAAATCAACCATCATTCTTGGCATTATTCCCCTTGTGTATAATGTGTCTTTCTGTTTTCTGGCTGCTCTCAAGGTTTTCTCTGTATTTTTGGTTTCAGCAATTTGACTATGACGTGCCCAGGCATGGTTTTCTTTGTATTTATCGTGTTTTAGGTTCACTGAACCTCTTGGTACCATGGTTGATGTTTCTAACCAAATTGGAGAAAATTTTAGCTGTTGTTTTTTCAAAAATCCTTTTGCTGGTTCTGTGTCCTCTATGAGACACCAATTGCATGTACAGCAGATCACCTGATACTGTCCTCGCAGTTCTGGAGACTGTTCATTTTTATTGTATCTTTTTTTTTTCTCTGTGTGCTCCAGTTTGAACAATTTATTTTAGCCTCTCTTCAAGTTCACTGACCCTTCTTCTGCAGCGTTCTAGCTGCTGTTACACAAATCCTGTGCATTTTTATTTCAGGTATTGTATTTTGTAGTGTTGAGGTTTTCAGTTTTTGTTTTTAGAATTTCCATATATCCCTCTTGAAATTCATCTTTCATCTTTTCCTTTGTATTTGTAACATACTTATAACAATTACTTTGAAGTCCTTCTCTGCTCATCCAGTATCTGGTTCATTTGGGGGTCTGTTTTCTTGATTATGGCTTGAATTTCCTCCTCCTTCACATGTCTAAATCTTGTTTTATCGCATAGTGGACATTGTGAAAACAGACATATCTTGGAGATATTGCAGGTTTGGTTCCAGACCATAGCAGTGAAGTTGCATATTATGATAAAATGAAACAAGTGAATTTTTTGGTTTCCCAGTAAATATAAAAGTTATGTTTACACCACACCGTAGTCTATTAGGCATATAATAACATTATGACTAAAAAAATAACATATGTACCTTAATTTAAAAAACTTTATTATTATAAAATGCTAACTGTCATCTGAGCTTTCAGCAAGTTGTAGTCATTTTGCTGGAGGAGGGTCTTGCCTCAATATTGGTGGCTGCTGACTGATCAGGATGGTGGTTGCTGAAGGTTGAGGTGGCTTTTAAAATAAGATAACAATGAAGTTTGTCACAGCAATTGACTCTTTCACAAACGATTTCTGTGTAGCATGTGATGCTGTTTGATAGCATTTTTACCCACGGTGGAACTTCTTTCAGAATTGCAGTCAGTCCTCTCAAACCCTGCTGCTGCTTTATCAACTAAGTTTATGTAAAATTCTCAATCCTTTGTTGTCACTTCAACAATCTTCACAGCATCTTCACCAGGAATAGATTCCACCTTAAGAAACCACTTTCTTTGCTCATTCATAAGAAGCAAATCCTCATCTGTTCAAGTTTTATCATGAGATTGCAGCAGTTCAGTCCCATCGTCAGGCTTCACTTCTAGATCTCTTGCTATTTCCACCACATCTGCAGTTAACTTCCTCTGCCGAAGTCTTAAACCCTCCAAGTCATCCGTGAGTGCTGGAATCAACTTCCAAACTCTTGTTAATGTTTATGTTTTGACCTCTTCCCATGAATCACAAATGTTCTTAATGGTATCTAGAATGGTGAATCCTTTCTAGAAGGTTTCAATTTACTTTGCCCAGATCCATCAGAGGAATCACTAGCTATGGCAGCTACACCCTTACAAAATGTATTTCTTTAATAATAAGACTTAAAAGTCAGAATTACAACTTGATCCATGGGCTGCAGGATGGTTGTTGTGTTAGCAGGTGCAAAAACAACAATCTCATTGTACATCTCTATCAGAGCTCTTGGATGACTGGGTGCATTGTTAATCGGCAATAATATTTTGAAAGGAATCCCTTTTTGCTGAGCAGTAGGTCTCAATAGTGGGCTTAAAATATTCAGTAAACCATGTTGTGAATAGATGTGCTGTCCTCCACGTTTTATTGTTGCATTTATAGAGCACAGGCAGAGCTTAATTCTTTAGGACCCTAGGATTTTGGAATGGTACATAAGCACTGGCTTCAACTTAAAGTGACCATCTGCACTGGCCCCTAACAAGAGAGTCCTGTCTTTTGGAGCTTTGAAGCCAGGCATTGACTTCTCCTCTCTAACTATGAAAGTCCTAGGGGCGCCTAGTTGGCTTAGTCGGTTAAACGTCTGCCTTCAGCTCAGGTCATGATTTCAGGGTCCTGGGATCAAGTCCTGCATCAGGCTCCCTGCTTAGTGGGGAGCTTGCTTCTCCCTCTCCCTCTGCCCCTCCCCACTGCTCATGCTTTCTCCCTCTCTCCAATCAATCAATCAATCAATAGTTAGCTAGCTATGGAAGTCCTAGATGGCATCTTCTTCTAGCATAAGGCTGTTTTGTCTACGTTGAAAATCTGTTACTTAGCCCAGCCACCTTCATTAGTTATCTTAGCTCGATCTTCTGGATCACTTGCTGCAGCTTCTGCATCAGCACTTATTGCTTCCCCTTGCACTTTGGTGTTATGGAGATGGCTTCTTCCCTTAAAGCTCTGCTGGCTTCAAACTATTCTTCTGCAGCTTTCTCACCTCTCAGTGTTCATAGAATTGAAGAGAGTCAGGGCCTTGCTCTGGATAAGGCTTTGGCTTAAGGGAATATTGTGGCTGGTCTGATCTTCCATTCAGACCACTAACACTTTCTCCATATCAGCAATATGGCTGTTTTATTTTCTTATTGCCCATGTGTTCACTGGAATAGCACTTTTAATTTCCTTCAAGAACTTTTCCTTTGTGTTCACAACGTGGCTAACCGTGTGGTGCAAGAGGCCTACCTTTCAGGGGCGCCTGGGTGGCTCAGTTGGTTAAGCAACTGCCTTCGGCTCAGGTCATGATCCTGGAGTCCCTGGATCGAGTCCCACATCGGGCTCCCTGCTCAGCGGGGAGTCTGCTTCTCCCTCTGACCCTCCCCCCTCTCATGTGCTTTCTCTCTCTCATTCTCTCTCTCTCAAATAAATAAATAAAATCTTAAAAAAAAAAAAAAAAGAGGCCTACCTTTCAGCCTATATCAGCTTTCGACATCCTTCCTCACTAAGCTGAATCATTTCTAGCTTTAGATTTAAAGTGAGAGATGTGCAACTCTTCCTTTCACATGAACCCTTAGAGGCCATTGTGGGTTATTAATGGGACCAATTTCCATATTGTTGTGTCTCAGGGAATAGGCCTGAGGTGAGGGAGAGATGGAAGAATGGCCAGTTGGTGGAATAGTCAGAATACACACAACATTATGGATTAAGTTCACTGTCTTATATGGGTGCAGTTCATGGCACTCCAAATCAATAATAGTAGTAACACCAAAGACCACTGATCACAGATGACCATAAAAAAATGTAATAATGATGAAAATTTTGAAATATTATGAGAATTATCAAAATGTGACACAAAGACACAAAGTGAGCAAACGCTGTTGTAAAAATGGCCCCAATAGACTTGCTCTACACAGAGTTCCCACAGACCTTCAATTTGTGAAAAGCAGTTATCTGCAAAGCACAATAAAGTGAAGCATAGTAAAATGAGGTGTGCCTGTAATAAGTTGTAGAGATTCTTGGATTCTGTTACCTTCCTCTGAAGAGTGTTGAGTTTTATTTTAATAGGCAGTTAAATTATGGACAGCTTATCTTTTTTGGGGGGTGGGGGCAGGGATTATTTACCATGTTTAAATTTTGTTAAGATAAGTCACTTTGGGTTTTTCCTTCAGTCCTCTGGTGTGACCCTCAGTCCTGAGATGATACCCATCCTCCCAAAGCCAGCCCTTCTGGGTTTCCCATGGAAAGCCTGAGGTGTTTACCAAGTCTTCTAACTTATAGGACAAGGAAGTTACCTCAGGGGAAAAAATTGGTTACATGTCGGATCTCACTTTGTTCTCTTCCTTCCTTCGGATTGTAACCCCTCCATTTTCTGCCAGCTTTTGATCACTCTTCAGTGCTTAAAAATTATTTCTTATATTTTCCACAGTTTATAATAGTTATCTGTGGGAGGGTTAATTTGATAGAAACTACTCAGCCATTATTGGAAACTAAACATAGGAATATATTTTTGGGCCGAGCTGATGGTTCAGTCATTCCCAGGGACAATGCCTGTGCTTTGGCAAGAATCTGTACAGCCATGGGAAGGTCTGCTGTGGCTCAGTGGCCTAGTTTGGTGGGGACAGAGTGGTCCAGTTAAGGAACCAGATGTCTCTCTGATGTGGAAGAAGCGTGGAAGTGGGACTAAAGGTGGGAGAGAGCTGGAGAGGGAGGAGGTTGTCCTCTTCCAGACTCTTTCCTCAGTACCATTCATGTGGTCAGGCTTTTGTGAGGAGCGATGGAGATAAAGTATGTGGGCCTCCAGTAATGGCGTTTATGATTGTGGAGGCCACTGAGTTGAGCTTTGCCAAGGCTTGATCCAAATAGCACAATTCTTGTCATCTGGTGACTTCTCAGTCCTCCATGGAAGCAGAAGTGGTTTGTGCCTGCATGAGGTAGATTGGGGTTGTCATTGTTACAAGAATGTCAAGAATATCACCATCGCTGTCCATGTTGCCTATCTTTGAAGGTTCTTTGTTCTGTCGGTTAGACTGTTGTTAGTCTGTGTTAAAAGAAACCCAAAATAACAGTAGCTTAATCAAAATAGAAGTTTCGTGCACTCTCACACAACAGTCTGGGTGTAAGCAGTCTAGAGTGTTGAGGTGGCTCGCCTGGGTCAGAGACTTAGGCTTCCTCCGTCTGGTGGCTCTGTCATCACTCCTATATCACCTTTGTCTGGATGGGCCAGTGTGACTCACCACCACCTGTCTTCATTCTAAGTCGCAGGAAAGGGAAAGAGGGCAGCTGTGAGCATGTCACCCCACCCCCCATGAAGGACCCATCCCAGAAGATGCATACATCACCTTCACATCCCACTGACCAGAATTTAGCCACCTACCTGCAAAGGAAGCTGGGAAATCCCATCTTCATTTGGGGCAGCCATTGAGCCATCTACACATCTAGAATCCTATTACAGTAGAAAGGGAGACTACATATCGGGGACAGCCAGCAGTCCCTGCCGCCAATCCTGAGGTCACACACCCGGTTTTCAGCTCCAGGGTCACTTTACTGAAGGACCTTGGCACTCCCTGGGGAGCCCATGGAGCACTGATGAAGTGAGAGATTTCCACCTGGTCTGCACATTTCTCCTTAAGGGTAGGAGAAGATGAGGACTGTCGTGCTTCATCCATTAGTGAATGTTGTGTGACTTAAGCCACTTGTCGATTCCAGACTTGTTCCCCAGTGACTACACCACATCGGAAAGGTGCGCCCATCTGGGGTAGAAGGAAGCCAAGTGATACGAAGCTTTCAGTGCCGACCCTTCCAGCTCTGCGCCCGACTCATAAAGTCACACCAGGCATGCCCTTTAGCTTCCCTGGCCTTTCATCTCCGCAGTAAGGGGTTGCATTGGGTTATGTCTAAGGTGTGTGTCTAGCACCCATGTTCTAGATTTGTGAGATGCCTCGACACTCCACAACTTTGCATTAAAGCAGGCTTCTGGGGGGGATCCAGCCACTTTAACTCCTTTGTGGAATGAGTTGGGGGGTCCGAATATACATGAACATGCTTGCAGAGACCGTCTGGGACCTGCAGACATGGGTTTTTCTATTTCCTCAGGCTTCCCTGGCTTGTGGGTTTTTGTAATCAGAAGTCGCAGCACAGTTTCCCATACAATTAAGCTTATTTTTAATCTTATATTTTTGTTTCAAATATTCTATCTCTGCTTTTAGAACTATTACACGTTTATTGTAGAAAAAAGAGGAAATTATAATGAAGGAAGCAAAAAAAAAAAAATTGCCCAGAATGGCATTATTCACACTGGTGTTATTAAGGCTTAGTGTATTCCCTTCATTTAGTATCTAAGAAAATATGAAAAATACTTCTACTTCTACTTCAGTTCATCACATTGGGATCACACTATACATGATGTTTACAACCTGCTTTTTTTCACTTGACCATTTCCTCAAATCCTTAAATATTTTTCAAGAACATGATTTTATTTATTTATTTGTATTAATGAGCATTTTAAATTTTTTTATTATGTTAATCACCATACATTACATCATTAGTTTTTGATGTAGTGTTCCATGATTCATTGTTTGCATATAACACCCAGTGCTCCATGCAGTATGTGCCCTCCTTAATACCCATCACCGGGCTAACCCATCCCCCTACCCTCTTCCCCTCTAGAACCCCCAGTTTGTTTCTCAGAGTCCATAGTCTCTCATGGTTCGTCTCCCCCTTCGATTTCCCCCCCCTTCATTTTTCCCTTCCTGCTATCTTCTTCTTTTTTTTTTTTTTTTTAATATATAATGTATTATTTGTTTCAGGTACAGGTCTGTGATTCAACAGTCTTGCACAATTCACAGCACTCACCATAGCACATACCCTCCCCAATGTCTATCACCCAGCCACCCCATCCCTCCCACCCCCCACCAGTCCAGCAACCCTCAGTTTGTTTCCTGAGATTAAGAATTCCTCGTATCAGTGAGGTCATATGATACATGTCTTTTTCTGATTGACTTATTTCGCTCAGCATAATACCCTCCAGTTCCATCCATGTCATTGCAAATGGCAAGACTTCATTCCTTTTGATGGCTGCATAATATTCCATTGTGTATATATACCACATCTTCTTTATCCATTCATCTGTTGATGGACATCTTGGCTCTTTCCACAGTTTGGCTATTGTGGACATTGCTGCTATAAACATCGGGGTGCACGTACCCCTTCGGATCCCTACATTTGTATCTTTGGGGTATATACCCAGTAGTGCAATTGCTGGGTCATAGGGTAGCTCTATTTTCAACTTTTTGGGGAACCTCCATACTGTTTTCCAGAGTGGCTGCACCAGCTTGAATTCCCACCAACAGTGTAGGAGGGTTCCCCTTTCTCCACATCCTCGCCAACACCTGTTGTTTCCTGTGTTGTTAGTTTTAGCCATTCTGACTGGTGTGAGGTGGTATCTCATTGAGGTTTCCCTGATGCTGAGCGATGTTGAGCACTTTTTCATGTGTCTGTTGGCCATTTGGATGTCTTTGGAAAAATGTCTGTTCATGTCTTCTGCACATTTCTTGATTGGATTCTTTGTTCTTTTGGTGTTGAGTTTAATAAGTTCTTTATAGATTTTGGATACTAGCCCTTTATCTGATATATCATTTGCAAATATCTTCTCCCATTCTGTCAGTTGTCTTTTGGTTTTGTTGACTGTTTCTTTTGCTGTGCAAAAGCTTCTTATGTTGATGAAGGTCCCAGTAGTTCATTTTTGCCCTTTCTTCCCTTGCCTTTGGCAATGTTTCTACGAAGTTGCTGTGGCTGAGGTCGAAGAGGTTGCTGCCTGTGTTCTCCTTTAGGATTTTGATGGACTCCTGTCTCACATTGAGGTCTTTCAACCATTTTGAGTCTATTTTTGTGTGTGGTGTAAGGAAATGGTCCAGTTTCATTCTTCTGCATGTGGCTGTCCAATTTTCCCAAATCACCATTTGTTGAAGAGACTGTCTTTTTTCCATTGGACATTCTTTCCTGCTTTGTGGAAGATTAGTTGACCATAGAGTTGAGGGTCCATTCCTGGGCTCTCTATTCTGTTCCATTGATCTATGTGTCTGTTTTTGTGCCATTACCATACTGTCCTGATGATGCCAGCTTTGTAATAGAGCTGGAAGTCCGGACTTGTGATGCCACCGGCTTTGCTTTTCTTTTTCAACATTCCTCTGGCTATTCGGGGTCTTTTCTGGTTCCATACAAATTTTAGGATTATTTGCTTCATTTCTTTAAAAAAAGTGGATGGTATTTTGATGGGGATTGCATTGAATGTGTAGATTGCTCTAGGTAGCATTGACATCTTCACAATATTTGTTCTTCTAATCCATGAGCATGGAACATTTTTCCATTTCTTTGTGTCTTCCTCAGTTTCTTTCATGAGTATTTTATAGTTTTCTGAGTACAGATTCTTTGCCTGTTTGGTTAGATTTATTCCTAGGTATCTTATGGTTTTGGGTGCAGTTGTAAATGGGATCAACTCCTTAATTTCTCTTTCTTCTGTCTTGTTGTTGGTGTATAGGAATGCCACTGATTTCTGTGCATTGATTTTATATCCTGCCACTTTACTGAATTCCTGTATGATTTCTAGCAGTTTGGGGGTGGAGTCATGATTTTAAATGGCTACCAAGGATTCTAATCACATGGGTGTGCCATGCTGTATAAGTGTCCTGGACGTTCAGGCTATGTCTGAGTCTTCATTATTATTAACTGCATAGCAGTGACATCTCCATTTCACGCCAACAGCATCTTAGCTCTTATCATAGATGCTGTGGGCAGGTGAGCCCAGAGAGGTTAGGTGGCCTGCCCAAGGTCACACAGTGAGTGAGTGGTGGGTCCCGGCCATCTGGCCACAAGGCTGACTGCACCCTGCCCAGCCGCCTCTCCCCAGTGCCAGGAAAGAGAGTGCACAGGTGTGGCCTAGGTATGCTGGGGTCAGTTGGCTCCTGATATGTTGGTTTGGGTAGGAAAGGGTCAGTGGGGTCTCCCAGAAAGATGCTGCTCTGGGTGGTTTGTGATGGCCTGAGGAAGGCCAACTGGTCTCTGCTGCCCACACAGCAGCAAGCTGCCCTGCTGCCCACTCCGCCCCTGCCTGCTGGGGGCAGTGGTGAACTCGAGCCTGGGTATCTGAATTCCAGCAGCCTCGCGGGGAGGCTGTGAGGGTGGGAGCCGGTGAGGTCAAGCAAGCTTGGGCAGGGAGACCACCCAGTTCCTTGTTCCTCGAGGCCTCCACCTGAGGAGGGCAGGAGATACACCTGCCAGTGGCCTTGACCCTGGGGAAGCCTCCTCACCTGGTCCTCTTGTCCCCTTCACAAAGCACTTTTGTACCTCCCTGAAAACCTGTCCTCATCCTTACTTAGCTCCACCCCACTTCCTCTGAGAGCCATGACTGGGTTCACTGTTGAGCGTGGGGGGCAGGCAGGGATAGCAGAGCAGGACCTGCCTGAGGCTTGGCATGGCTGTCCCCTCTCTAGCTGGCTATCACTGTCTGGATCGCTGAGCTTTCGCCCCTTTGCCTGGAAGACTTTTCAATTTTAACCTTTCCGTGTTTTTCTCTAATAGGCCACCATTGGGATTGACTTCTTGTCAAAAACCATGTACTTGGAGGATCGTACGGTGAGTGCCTGACTTTAGAACAGAAGCACAGGGAGGGCTCCTTTGGACTTACCAGCTGGAGCCTTTAGCCGGGCACCACTGAGAGAGCCCCTGCCTATCGCAGAGCTGGCAGGGGCCGCGTCCCAGGCCCGGGGCCCTCCCCCAGCCCCCACCCCACCATGAGGATTACACTGACCCCCCGGCCCCCCTTGTGACAGGTGCGGCTGCAGCTCTGGGACACAGCCGGCCAGGAGAGGTTCCGCAGCCTGATTCCCAGCTACATCCGGGACTCCACCGTGGCTGTGGTGGTGTACGACATCACAAGTGAGTGTGGGTCCTGGCTGCCAGAGGGAGGGTGGCTCACAGAGGCTCCAGGGCCTGTGTGTGTGTGCGCGTGCTTACACAGGTGCACACGCACGTGTGTGCACACGCGCATGCTGTGTATGCTTGTCTTGTGACTGCAAGAAGACAGGTCCTTGGCAGTGAGCTGCCTTCGAACACCAGCATGTTTTCCACCTTCCCCCACCCTCCTGTGACAGGCCTGGGTGTATGGGATTGAGTTGGCCCTGCCCAGAGCAGGGGGCTGTGTGTAGAGGTGAGCACAGGTGAGCTGGTCCTGCTGCCACCCCGCCATGCCCTCCTTGGCCCTGACGGCCAGAAAGACTCCTATGGAGTGACCTGTGTGTGTGTTATGGGTCAGGAAGGGAGAAGACACTGGTGTCTGGGCCAGCCGTGACCCAGCAGCCATTGTTTTGTCAGCCGGCATCCCAGCTCCTCATAGGCTCTCCTGGGAGGGGAGGCCAAGCAGGTCTGGAGAGCCGTGGGTGGGCTGCGCTTCCCACCCCGTGGAGCTCTTCTGGCCAGGGCAAGTTCTTGAGAGAACTGCAGAGCCCTGAGGAAGACTCATCGTGGGGGGAGGGGGGAGGGGTTGGTGCAGAGCCTCAGCTGCCCAGGCAGGTGTCACAGAACACACCTGGTAAGCCCTTGTGCTGTGGTCACAGCTGTGGTGGGAGACACCCTGGGTGCTGTCCACAGCACCGAAATCACACGGGGAGGCTTCGAGCCCGCTGCCCCTGGCTCTGCCCATCTCCCCTTTCCACGCCTCCCTCTGACCGTGGGCCCCCCACACACCTTGAGTACAGGTGGGAGCTGGGCCCTTCAGCCTGGGTTCATGCAGCCTGACGTGAGCAGGAGGGAGAGCAGGCTGGGGGAAACCGAGGCTTCCTGGGATAGGCTCCCTCTCCTCCCCTCGGGTGTGTGGGCTGCTGAGTGCTGGGCATTGCCCTGCTACCACTCCCCAAGGTCTGGCACATCTTCTGACTGAGGAGAGGGCTGCCCTGAAATGGCCTTACCTCTTGTGCTGTTGTCTGTCCTGGGGCCACCCTGCCCCTCCTCTTACTTGCAGATCCTGAGGGTTCTCCTTGGAAACTCTGGTCTTGCCCGAGTGCCACCCCCCTCAGTGGGAGACCACTGTGTAGGGCCCTCCTCCCCCAGGAGCTGCCCTGGTCCCCCACCAACACACACACGAGCACACACGTTTTCAAGCTCAGCCAAGTCCAGTGCACCCATTTCTCACACTCTGCTCTGAGCCCCCAAAGTCAGGTCTGATTCTCAGGTGGGCCCCTAAAACCACTAGTCTATGTAGCAAATCATGACAGTGACCTTCCAACAGGGTGACCCCCCCAACCCAGGGGGTGGTTCAGCAACATGAGGGTCTCTCCAGGGCCCTGGGGCAGGAGCTCCACAGACACTCATGCTCCCCCTCCCCCACAGCCCCCGCTAGAAGGCCCGGACTCACTGGTCTGGGTGTGAGGATGCACAGTCCCCCTCCCTCCTGCTCCTGGTCTCATGCTCCCTCCCACCTTTGCCCTCTACCTGCTCAGGCTGACTCTCACTCTGTTGTCTCCCCACCTTCCACTTCCAGATCTCAACTCCTTCCAGCAGACCTCTAAGTGGATCGACGATGTCAGGACAGAGAGGGGCAGCGATGTTATCATCATGCTGGTGGGCAACAAGACGGACCTGGCCGACAAGAGGTAGGTGTGAGAGTGCGAGGTGCAGCGTGCTGGCAGGCCTGGCCCACCCTCCACTCCCCTGCAGCTGGGATGAGTAGTGGTGAGTCTGTGCTTCCGACCTGTCCCCATGCATCTGAGGAAGGCCCCCTGGGGACACTGGAGGCTTTGAGAGCACCTGGCAGACCCTTGCCCACAGCGGCTCAGCTCTGCAGCCCCACCTCCCACTGTGTGCAGGGGCGCGCCTCCGCGAGAGGTCTGCATGGAGCCCTGTGCGCCCGGCCCCGCACAGCAGTGTGCGGTCTGGGGCCCGGCCGTGGCCACAGCGCCACTGCAGACGGCAGTCCCTCGGGCCCCCGTTGGCTTCTGCTTCTGCTTGGTGTCTCTGCCCCCACGAAATGCCTGTGCCGGGGTGAGGGTTCTGATCCCCGGGTGTGACCGTGCAGAATTTCCTCTGTGCTCTGCCGCCAGTGCACAGACGGGGCTGACCCAGGGGCCGCCCGCATCCATTCGTCCACTTCTCTCCGGCACCCAGCCTGGGCAGATAAAGCAACAGGTCTGGACTGCTTCCGCCTGGAGCGTGCTCTGGCCCCCTACAGAATTACCTGACTCAGAGCCTGCTTCGTTAGAGTCCTGTCCTTGAAGTAAGGGAAATGGGACTCAAAGCCCGGTTCTGCTGCTAAGTACCTCTCAGTACAACCTGCAGGCAGTCACTTCTAACTGTCCTCCTGTGGAGAGGGGGACTGATGACACCACCTGAGAGGCGCTGTGTGGTTCCAAGTGCTTTCTAGACACAGGCGCACGGGACGGTCCTGTTGACTGTTGGGAAGGTCCACCGCCTGCCGCAGGGCCTGCTCCTGAGCTGGGAGGCACCATGGAAGGGAGATGGGGGGGAAGCTGGTGTCCTGCTGTGGCCCCGTGCCCTTCGTCCTGGACGGGGGCCCTGGATCCAAGCCCTGTCCTCAGGGTTGACTCGGGGGCTAGGCCCTCCTAATCTCAGGCTGCTCCCTCCGCCTCTACCGGGGGCTTATTTTCCCATCTCCCCTCACTCACAGGCAGATAACTATCGAGGAGGGGGAGCAGCGCGCCAAAGAACTGAGCGTCATGTTCATCGAGACCAGCGCAAAGACCGGCTACAATGTGAAGCAGGTAGGATGCACCTGGCGCTGATTCTGGCCGGCCTGGCCGAGGGGCCACGTGTGGCTTCCAGCCCGGTCAGTCACGGGCTCGGCTCCAACTTGCCCTGAGGGGCCAGTGACCAGGTTGGGGCAAGCAACCAGAGCACCATGAACCCCACCTAATGGGAAACAAGCTAACCCTAGAGCTGGGAAAGCACAAGAGAGGGTAAGAGCACTCACTCTCCGGGCATGTCCGGAGCATGTCATCCTTAGTCACCATACAGCAACCAGTCGCGTGGCCCCGTAACGTGCTGGGTGTCCAGCCACCAACTTCCTGGTGAGAGAAGCAGCATCTCCCTAGCATCTTACCTCACTTGGGATGGGGGTATGGGAAATTCAATCCGACTAGCATTTGGGGGTTCATGCCTTGCACTTGGCAAGTCCTCAGGGCTGCAGAGGGCCAGGCGGGCTTGGAGAGAGGAGTCCGCCCTGGTGCTGTTGGAGCTTGCAGTGGGCGGGGGGTGGGGGGTGGGGGGCGTGGACAAGAGGCCCGGGAAATCAGGACGATCAGAGAAGCCGTGGAGGAGGTTACGGCTGAGCCTCGCAGCTGGGGGCTTCCCTAGGTCCACGGACCCCCAAGGATGGGAGTCTGCAGGTGAGCGGACTTGGGTCAGAAAGAGCCACCCCTCCATCTTCACGCACCTGTGACGGCCCTGCGGGACCTCCTTCAGCCGTGAACGTAGGCGGCAGGACTCTGTGCTCGTGGTGGCCCCTGTGGCTTGATCACAGTACAGACCCCAGCCGTTCTCTTGTCCCCTCGCGGTGTTACAGGTCTCTTGGCCTTTACGTGCGTCACCGCTCCAGTTCGCTGGGGGGGAGGGGGGTCTGTGTGACTTGACCTGCGGCCAGAAGCACAGATGCTGCTGCGTAACCAACTGGTGTCTTCAAAGATTTTCGAGCGTATTTCAGTTGTGAATGGTTTCCTCCGTACTCCTGCGTCACTGACTTCACACACTTATGAGGAGCCCATAGGCTCAGCAGACGTGCCAGAGAGGTCTCTGGTTCACAAAAGGTTAGGAGCCCCTGCCTTCAAGGAAGAGAGGGCTTGAAGGGGTGAGGAGGGAGGGTGTTCCAGACAAAGGGTAACGCCTGAGCAAAGGTGCGGCAGGAGGGGTGCTGTGGCATGGGGAGGGGACTCTCAGTGTGGAGCATGGCTTGGCCGGGGGGGGGGGGGTCCCTTCTGCCCGGCCGCCCCGAGCAGTGCCTGGGAGCACTACACAAGCTGCCCGTCAGCTCTTGGCCTGGATACAGTGACGGTTCACCCGACAGGGGCAGTGCCCGTGGCATTGGGGAAGGTGGCAGAGGAGCGGAGACAGAATGAGGGGCCCCATAGTCCCCAGGTCTCAGTGCCTTCCTCCCCAGTTAGAGCGCCCTCAGTGTGGCTCTGCTCACGCCCACGCCCTTCCCAGTGCTGCTCCAGTGTCTCTTAGAGCAGGGGCTACCTGTCCCTGGAGGCACGTAGGAGGCACTGGGTTGCTGCTTTGTGTGGCCCTGATGGCAAGCCCCGCCTCCCGGAAGCAGTGGGCAGCAGTCCATAAGGCAGGTAGCTTCTGCCCTAGTGGTCAGGGGCAGGGAGACACCGATGCCTCCCTTTTCAGAATGCTCTGGAACCCAGGTATTGGCCTAAGCAGGAATTAAATGTGGTCAGTTCAGACTCTGTGGCTCAGAGGAGAAGTCTTCATGCAGTGCAGACTCCTGGACTCTGAGCCTGATCGTATCTGCTCTCAGAGCCCCACATGTGACCCCAGGAGTTTCCTTCTAACTGGTAGTTTGGCCACTGGCAGAGGCTGTGACCGTTTTGACAGACAGACAGGCAGAGCAGGGCTGCCTGGGGCAAGGCCATGAAGGAAAGCTCAGGAGTGACCTGGCCCTCTCCACCCTGGCTCACTTCTTTCTGCCCCACTTCGAACCCCCTCTGCATCCTGCCCACATCCCATACCCTACCAGGCCCACCAGTGACTTCCCCACTCAGGCCCTCACCACCTTTGGCCCTGTCACTCAGCCTGGGTGCTCCCCACAGAGCTGGGCGCTAGGGTGAGAGCATGAACCAGACGCGCCCTCCTTAGCTCACGCAGTCCCCGAAGTTGGAGTATATGGGGGGGAAAGGGGGTGTTCAGAATCTTCTGGTGCCTTATACTTGTGTTTTGTACTTGTCACCTCCTAGGTTCCATGTCTGCCCTGCCTGACATCCCGCCTACCCCTGCCCCAGTGCGCATGCACGCACACACCACACAGCTCTCCCTGTGCACTTACACAGACTTACACAGAAACCGCACATGAGCACACACTCTACACACATTCCCCCCACTTACACAAATTCACACACACACACACACCGCACATCCACATTTCCACACATACACCTCTACACACAACATACACGTCACACTAACACCCACATCCGAACAAACCCACAGCATCACATTCACAGTCCTGTATGCTTATTCTCTTGGAAATGTCTCCTTCCAATGTGACTGCGCGGCCCTGGCTCCCAGCACCCTGCTGCCTCGGTGCCTGTGGACCCGCAGGCCCCCCGTGAGGAGAGGGTCATTTGTCTCAAGGGCAGGTCAAAAGTTGGTTCCCCATACCTGGTGCCCACACAGGCAGTGGAACAGGAGCCCGCCTAAGCGCTTGCCTCCCAGGGCCTAGAGCATGTTGTGCACCGGGGCAGGCCCCGTACGGTCGGCATGACCCGTGCTCAGCTCCTGGTGACCCGGGGGCAGCCTGCCTAGGTGAGAGGCCTGTCAGGGCCCAGACCTGTGACAGGCCCTAGGGGCAAGGGAGAGAGAAGTTAGGTGCAGCCCCTGCCCTCCAGGGCACAGTTAGCAGGACAAGAGAACAAGGCCCCGGGTCAGGACGGGAAGAGGCAAGAGGGTGGAGACAGAGTGGGGGGGCAGGAAGGACGGGGCCAGGGGCTCATGCTGCATCTCCCCCTCTCTCCAGCTCTTCCGACGTGTGGCGTCAGCTCTGCCTGGAATGGAGAATGTCCAGGAGAAAAGCAAAGAAGGGAGTATCCTTTTCCTTTGATAAGTGAGTGAAAGATGTGCTGGAGAAGGCAATTTATCCATTGACGTATTCACTTAGTACTTTAGAACAGTGGGCGAGCCCACGCCTGGTCTCCAGCCCATCCTTCCCTGCTGAGGAGGATGGTGCGGGCCCTCCTCTGGACCGGGACAAGGCTGAACTCCAAGGGCTTTAAGACCTCGTCCAGTTCGAACAGTCTTAAGTTTCTATTTCCAAATCAGTGGGGGGTACCAGATGGATGTGAATGACCATGTGGGGCGGGGAGTGAGAAATAGTAACTGCCCATGTTCGCAGTGAGCATCACTTTGTATTTCACGGGTACCAGTAGACCCTCCACTGCATGGAAGGCTTCTGTACACCCAGAACACGGTTCAGCCTAGTCTCCATGAGCCCGTTTCCCCAACAGATACCTCCTCCCATGTCCTGCCCGCTCCCTGGGCCCGGCCCTGCACAGCCCCCGAGAGCCCACTGCTCTGTGGGACACGGTCTGCGGCCACTCGCACAGCCCGCCCCAAACCTCAGACCACACCCAAGCTGAAATGGAGGTTCCGAGAGGTAGTCTGATTGGCCCAGTGGGAAGGAAGGCAGTTGTTTGTTTATACTCTGCCATGTTACCAAAAAAATGTGTTCATGTATATATACACAAGAGAAAAACGTTATTTGTGTAGGTGTAGGGAAAATAAAAATAGGGAAAGTCAGAGAGAAAGTCATACTCAAAATATATGCCATGGCCAGAGTGGCAAGGAGGGAAAATGGGGTCTTTAGAAGCCTGGCCCTTTATAGTACGTAAAGCCAAAAAGAGTCTCCCCATAGTCCTTAAACAGGGGCCACGAAAACACCCGTAGGACGGCCGCAGCAGGCCCCACAGCAGCGCCCCCTGCACATCCACCCCGTCCGCCGCCCGGTGCCGCCCCACAGCGGGCCCACGGGGCACAGCAGCCTGGCTGGGCATTCTGAACCCGTTCCTCGGGTGGTTCTGACGGGTACTCCTCCCGCCCACAGTCCCCAGAGCACCCGTGGGAGGGGCTGGAGGCCTTTCCCGGGGCTGTGGCTTCCCCCCCGCAGCATCCTCGGAGTCTAAGTGACACACTCTGACTAGAACTCGAGGGGTCACCGTGGCAGCGACTGGCTAGGGCAAGGCCCCCCTAGGCCTGGGCTCAGACGTGGGAATCCATGCGTGGCCAGCAGGCTGTCCACTTCCAGTGCACTTGAGGATGGGACGGACTGCTGACAAGGCTGGGGCCCTGGTTACCAGGAAGGCTTCTGAGGAAGGGCCTGTTGTGCCTGTGTTTACGTGGTCATCCCACAGCCCAAGACCGGCTTTGTTTCGGGTGGGTGAGGGGGAGGGGTTGTGGGAAGAAGAGGGGTGGGAGCCGGTGACCCTGCATCCTTCCTCCCCAGGCCCAGCAAAGACCGGAGTCCCTAGGTATTTGTGCAAGGATGGAGCACCTGCACAGGGCAGCTGAGGGGTGCCCAGGGACAGGAGCCAGGGTGGCAGCTTCTTGGCAGTCATCTTCCTTAGCCCGGCCCCCTGCAGTGATCGACATCAAGCTGGACAAGCCCCAGGAGCCCCCAGCCAGCGAGGGAGGCTGCTCCTGCTAATGCAGCCTGCCCGGCCGGCTTCCTTTAACACTACTCGCTTGTTGTGTTGCTTCCTATTGGTTAGCTTCCTAAGGGGGGTGGGAAAGGAGCTTATCAGGATGGGAGGATTTTTCTTTTCTCTCTGTCTCTGGGAGTAGGGTGGGGTGGGGAGGGAGGCTGGGCATCAGGGATCACGTCACTCTTAACAGCTGTTACTTAAACAACTATTTTTTGGTTTGGTTGTAATATATTGTACTTTATTAAGATTGCCAAAAACTGTTAAAATTAAAAAAAAAAATTTAAATCATGTGTATACAACTTTTTGCCAGATAAAAATGTAGTCATTTTTATTTAAAATATGTGCTTTTTGTTTTTGTATATTTGTAAACTTACAGAGAACCTTTTCCACACACCTCCTCCTTCCTGCCGTCTTTGAATGGTTCATCACCTCTGCCCTCCTTCCACCCCAGCCCGATAAATTACAATTAATGGGGCAACTTAATTAGGCTCCAATCCCAGGCCCCACCCACCAAACAGGCCCTACCTGGCTAAATCAAACACTGAACAAAACAGCCTCTAAAGAGGCAGCTTTTAACTCTGTCCTCCTTCCGTGGCCGGAGTGGGACATCAGCCATGGCCCTGAGCTGAATTAAGGCCTTGTGGACGGCAGGGAGCCCAGCGGGAGGCCTTACTGGAATTACTCCGGCCTCTCCCTTCCCCTCCCTGACAAGCCTTGAAGGGGTGGAGGGCACTTGCCACAGGCAGCCTGTGTCCTCTGTGGCCCCCTCAGTGATTGGCAGAGCAAGAGGTCGTCGGAAGGAAGGACGGGGCGCTGTTGGCAACTATGGGCTTGTACAAGTAGATCTGTGGTTCATAGCCTTGGGGCACCATGTGTGTTTCTGAAGACGTTCTAACCAACCTTCCCAGCGGTCAGCACCCATGTCTGGGTTGAATCTAAGGGAAGGGCCAAAAGAAACTCAGTGTGTGCTGCCCTGAAGCCCTCGTCCTTACACAACAGGGAAGCTAGAGCCTGTATCACACGGTGTTTGTGACTGGGGAAGGGGGGTCGACCGCAGTACCGCCACCTTGAAGACTCATGTTCAGATCCTCGGTTGCTAATACTGTTGAGTGCTGTTCTGGAAAAGCTGACTTGCCCCACCGGCATCATGCAGTTGTAATCATTGTGCACGTACCTTTGAGGATATTGTAGCAGCGCTCTGGTTGCCTGAGGGTGCTGCTGACGTGGGGTCTCCAGAAGGCTGCCCAGAGAGAGCCATCCTTGCCATTTCGACTCCTTTCTGAGAAGGGCTTAGTCCTGAGGGCCTGTAAAGCCTCTGAAGAGAATTCTAAGTGATGCAACCCATGGGGTCGCATTCCAAATAGACCCAGACTTACTGAACAGAGCCTGCATAGAGCCAGGCAGTAGGCAGCAACTCTGGCCAAAAACGGTAAACCCTGCCCTCCAAGCTGGCATTGTCTCTGCCTCCAGACTGCTGTCGAGCGTGTCCTAGGTGAGCTAAATGACCATCTGGGAGTGGGTGGGGTGGGGTGGGATTCCTCCACAAAGCAGGACTCCAACAAGTTATTGCAGTGAATTTTGGAACTTCTCAGAAACTAATCCAAAATGGCAGCCAATAAGTAGACAGGATTCACTGGTATTTGTCCAGTGGGCCTGTCACACTCTCTCAGCTTAAGGAGACTGTATGTCAGAGCTGTTGTTTAGAGAGGAATTTATCTTCAGGTGAAGAAGAGAGGAAGCAGGATTCTCACTGAGCTCCTCTTCCAGAAGGCAAAGACTGATGTACGAACGTAATTCCAGTGTCATGTGTTTAGTTTTTATATGTGTGTACATAATTATATATAGAGATAGACTTGTGTATACACCTTCCACACACATTCTCACAGATACACGTGCTCAATGTATATTCTTGTTTTTCCTGCTCTCAAGTTGGAACTTGCATTGTGATAACAGTTTTGGAAATTCAAAAGTACTGCAACGTGTTGAAATAAGAAATACTTAATATTGTCAAAAAACTTGTGATTGTCTTGCCATCAATAAACTAATGCATAGATGTGTTCAACTACAGGCAAAAATAGCCATGGGAATATGTGCACCATTTCTCTCTATACTTATATGCATCGGTGTGCATGCCCATGTGGGCCAGTCCCTCCCACCATGGCACCCCCGCCCCCAAGTGGTGCTTGTTGGAAGAGTGCTTACTTACCTCGTGAGAATTTATAGGAGTCCACGTTACAACGTCCGGCCTGGTTGGCAGTGAGGCCCGTTGCTTTTGGCCTCTGGGACAGCCCCATTTGCTGGGATCTGCATTGGGTCCCAGTGAATGAATGTATGGTGGATTCTCATTTTCTTGGTACTAAAGAGTAGCTTTTCTTAAACATTCCTGTAAAAACAAAGGAGAAACTCCATTCCCTTCTCATGTGCACACATAGTTAGGGCACCACGAACACTTTTTTCCATCACAGCCTAGGAGCAGTGAGAGATGCGGTAGATGTCACATGGCTTGATGTGGCCTCGGTGAGCCCTGCCTTCCTAGCATGTACACAAGGTCCTCTCTTGAGTCCAGGTTCTCCCCAGCCCTGCGGGCTTGAGGCGAGGGCAGTTGTCTCCTCTTGCCCTCCCGTCTTAGTGGTGCCACACCATTCCATGACCCTCCTTCTCTCGGGCCTGATTCCCACCCCTCACTTCCTGGTCTGTTGAGGTAGCCAGATCTCTTGCACAGAAGTGGGTTGGTTCCTTGGCTCTCATTTTGAGCAGGTGCCATCACTGTTCTCTTGCTTGTAGGTAGTATCTTGACTTGGGAGTTAAGGTTCAGTAATAAAATGATCAGGTTCCCTTGAAGAAGAGGGGATGAAATTGCCTCCACATCCCCAGCGAGTGTGACATCCCAGCCAAATCCAGATGGGCTAGCCTGAGGCAAAGCCATCGTTCGGTCCCCTCCCTAAGGAGATGGCCAGAGTCCTCTTCAGGCCCTTTTTCTTTTTTTTTGGGGGGGGGGGGTGTCTCAAAAGCTGTCAGTAAAGCTCCTATTCCACAGGCATCTGAAAAACAGCGTAAGATGCAGGAGCAGCTAGCGTGTTTAGAAATGCACACACGTGCCAGAGTGAGGGTGTGAGAAGTGCAGCGTAGAGTCTGCGTCAGCAAGCTGGGCTGTTGTGAGCGAGTCCCTCTAGGTCAGAGGCCTCTCTGCCATCACTGTCACCACTCTATTCTGTCCGCATGCTCCCGGGTCTGAGGGGCAAGGCCAGGTGGTTCAAGAGTCTCAGGCAACAGAAACAAGAACGAAAACGGCAGCAGCTAAGCGTACAGACTATACGAGTGCAGCGTCTCCGGCCTCTCGACGGCAAGCCGGCGCTGGGAGCCCCTGCCCTCAAGGACCAGCTGTGACAGAACGGCGCCGCTGGCTTCGGTGTCCTGCAGGCACAGCAGCCTCATTCCTTCACACGGCAGAAGGCAGGTGAGGGTGTCAGGATGTGAGGACAGGTAGCCAGGGACCGAGTCCCATCCGAGCCACGTGAGGGGCAGCCGAGCAGAGAAGTTTTTGTGCGTCAACCAAGCAGGGCTGTATGCTCACTAATTTCCAAACTACCTCTCCCCCGAGCATGTGCGGCATCGCCCTCTAGCTACGGCAGCAGGACGCGGCGGTCTCGGAGGCAGAGAAGGGCCACTTGCTTCTGGTCACCCAGCGAGCCAGAAGCGGTCAGAGCCAAGGTGTTTCCATTCTTCATCCATCGCCAACCTGGGTGTGCAGATGTGACCGTGCACTTGCACGTAAAGGGCTGCCGGGCACGGGTGCTCCTCAGACCACCTCTGCTGAGGACTCTGGCCAGCGTAGCTGAGTGAGCTGGGAAAGAACGCATGTCCATTTCACGCTCCTCCATTGCCAAGAAGGGCCAGTCCCCAAGTCCACTCTGATTGTCAATGGGCACCCACAGACCAGGGCACCCTTTTGAGTTTTTGTTTGAAATGAACTATCTAGGTGTTCCAAAACCTTGGGCTCTCATGTGTAAACTCTCCGGCGCCAGATCCCTGCGTGGCTGACACTCCCCGCAGGGCATGGCTTATCCTTGCAGTGGGGTTTGGAAACTTCCTCCCAGTGGGAAGCCTCCAGACGCGGAAGGCCAGCTTGCATCGTGTGGTGTGTCAGCTTGTCCCCTCACTTACCTGCACCCATCCCCCTGAAAGTGGTTGGCCATGAGGAGCACAGAGGGTGGCATTTCCATCGTTTACTGGCTCAGCAGGCATAAATGGCCACATTGACTTTACATAAAACTGTGTAAAATGTGGAAGACTCAGCATGTTGAGCGAACAATAAACTGTCCTGATTCTCAACACAAAACATCTTGTCCAGTGTTTCTAAGTGGTGCAGTCACATATGGGGGGCCGGGGGAGGGGGGAGGGCTGCGCAAAAACAGATTTCCTCGTGTGCCTGCTCCACAAACCGTCATCCCACGTCTGGGGGCTAGGCCTGCCACCCAGAGCCCTTTGCTTCCTCCTCTTCACCTGGGCCCTCCACAGCCTCAGACACACTGATGAGGTGAAAGGGTCACTCATTTCCATCACTCTGCCTAAAGGCTCATGGAGAGGGAAGCCCCAGGCCGAACTGAGACTCAGGGCTGTGTGATAACTTCTGTCATCCCTGGTCTCCACTTGCCATGGCTGGGGTTTTGAAGGGTGGGTGCGGGGACTGAATCTCTCTCCCTTCTGGTGATCTCCAGAAAGCCATTTAAAGAATTTAAGGTGCACCATAATCATCCTCCAGGTGACACCAAGCAGCCACATACCACCTCCTGCTTCTCCCCACACTAATTAGAGAACATCCCTGAGAGGCCCCTTCAGGTGTCAGTCATCTCCAGACTCAAAGATGCCCTGAAGGCCTGGACAGTTGTGGGACCAATCCAGAGAGGACACAAAGGCCAAGAACAGGCCCAGAACTGCTCTGGCCTGAGAATGCTGGGAATCCTGGAGCTACGGAGTAAGCCAAGTTCACCAGGTCTCATTCTTCGAGTTCAACTTCACTACATATCTTTCCCCTTCAAAGGTTCTAAAGTTTCTGGAACACCCCCCATCTGCCACCTCTAAATTAGGAGGGACAGGAAATAGATGTTCTGCCCACTAAGCCTAACTTCTCCGGCTGCCAGATGTAAAATGAGGTAGAGGAGGTCCAGGGGATGTCAAGGGGCAGAGGCCTGACAGCCCAAGTGCACACACTCGTACAAACCAGACTGAAGCCAGAGGCAAGCTGTTCCAAGCCCACAACCATTTCCCAAGATTACCGTGCTCAGGATGACAGGACTTGAGACAGCAAGGGGAGGGCATAACGTAGGACACAGCATTGATACACACAACCCTCCAGCAGCCCCAGCCCTTGCCAGAAGAACAGAGCCCCCTGGGATTCCCCAGACACGAACGTGAAGATGACAGAGGGTTGGTGAATGACCTGTCCAACGTGCCCCGCGTGGCACTGAGGGATGCTGCTCAAGGGGGGTTTCCTTATCACTGTAGCTGCGTTTGTGTCCAGTGAGCAAGAGTGGAGAAAGGGGCTTTGATAATCCTATGCTAACCTCAAATTCAGAAATGCCGAAGTAAGTATGCCGATATACAAATATACCAAAAATACCACAAAAACACACATTTCAGTTGAACACAATCATCTTAAGTCAACGGAACACTAAGTGCCTCACACGTACCAGGACCCCAGGGGGACACTGGGATCCCAGGAGGCACTGAGACAGAAGCCACGGGAAAAGGTAAGTGGCACGCCCCACTAACAACAGCTGTTGTTGACTCGGACCCCAGCAAATGGGCAGGTGCCTGGCAGTGGAGGGACTACCAAGGCCTCAGAACCCTTGGCAAAGGGCTTGGAAAAAAAGCTGGAACAAACAGTATGGCCAGCACCCCGACCCCTCATTCTGCACGCGTGCTCCATACCCTGTGGAAGACGCCATTCCAGAAGCAGTGGCGTGCCCAGGGCACATTCATCGCAGCCACCTCCCTATAATGGCACCTCTCCCTTAGCAAGGAACGGGGTCATTCGTATCAGGTGGCCCGTGAGCAAGTGGCAGGACCCATACACACCCAGTGGCCCAGACACCGTTGTGTGCCCAAAGAGCTGGTGCAGGCCACAACAGTCTCATCTATGACCCACAGCTGTGCCTTGTCTGCCAGTCCCCATGACTGATCTCTCCCCATTCTGGCCACACTTGCCTCCCATCTCATGGAGAAATGGGACTACTTTGACTGAAGGACCTCAGGGCCACAAGAGAATACCAACAGACTAGAGAACACACAGGACCTCTCGAAACCCCTTCCCAGCACCCAAGGACTGGTCACCATGATCTCATCCTGGCCCAAACGCACAAGAATGGGATGACTAGCGGTGGAATAGGAAGCAGGATGAGAGCGTCCGGGAGGGACTCTCACCTGCTTGCTTGCTTCATACCCTGTGCGAAAAACTAAACAGGGCGTGTGGCCCAAAAGACTTAAAAACCAAGCCTACTGAAGGCACATGTGATACTCCAGGGCAGGTGACTTCGGAGGGTGCTCCTAGGAGTCCCATGTGCCTGGTACAGGACACACTGAGCATGCAGACTCGAGACCACACCAGATCTGCCACTGAGTTCAATGTTTAGGAGCAGGGTCCTCAGAACAGCTGTCTGACGGGCATCACAGATCATTCTGATGCACACCAGCGTCTGAGAATCACTGTTTGAGAGAGAACTTCACTTTTCTGGTGTATTGCTTCCCCCAGGAAACAATTTATTAACCAGAAAAAATCAAAACGAAGCTAAGAGAACACATGCCTCTTAACAGAAGTGTCAAGCCACTGATTTTTATTCAATGAGCACCTACTGTGATTATGTGAATGTGTCACATTCATCACATTCTCTGTTGATTTCTGATTCATTATTCTTACCTGTCCCCTTGAATTACTGCTGGCTAATAAGGAAAGGACAAAAACTAAGAATCCAAAGGACAGTAAGAACACGAGCAGCAATGAGGCTTTCGAATAAGAACTCTGCCAGGGTCAAGGCTCAATGTCTTCTCCATTTCCGCCTGCACTTCCTCCACAGGCGAGCAGCAAGGCGTATGATCGAGGGCTGGGGGCTGGAGGGCTCTCGAGCTGAGCTAGGATGACCCACAGGAAGGGGGGGGAAGGCAGAGGCTTGGGCTGTAGTGCACACACACGGGGACCACACTCCCTGGGATGTTTTCGGCTCCATGCTTCTATTCTTTGACTCTCACAGCCAGGTGAAGTGCCCATGCCACCCGCTGAGCACGCTGAGCACCCCGAGCACCTCTCCTGTCATGGCTCTGACCACACTGTTCTGGGACTAGCTTCTCCCTCACCCACAGCTACCCTTGTCCCCTCTGAAGCTTCAGTGGGGCTTGTCCCTGAGTGGGTGAAGTAGGGACAGCAGTTTGTTCCTGCGTACGCTGCAATCTTCAGGCCCTGCACTCTAACACAGGCTCCCAGTTGTACTCACTCTACCATTCCATTCAATTGCTTTGAGCCAGACAGGTTGTTTTATTTACTAAGTAACACATGAATAATTTATAAAAGCCATAAAAGAGCCAACATTCAAGAAGACAACAAAGAACATCACTTTGAAAAAGCTGACTTTTCTTTCAACCACCAGTGAATATACACTTTAAAAAACTATGGAGAACTTTTTTCATTCACACGTGTTCCGTAACATTCTAGCTCTCAGTACAAAATAGGGGCTGGTCAAACAGCATAGGAACGTAGCCCAGGAGCCCTCAGCCATCCAAAAACTCACAACAGCTTCTAAATCTTCATATACTCCTCAATTAAGGGAAATCACGAGACCACACTAGACCCTTGGCATGTGTGGTGTAGCATTCATAGTTCTATCATCTGGGAATGACTCCAAGGGTTCAGGGCATGTTTTTGAAACCTAAGTACTATGAGGCTGGAGTGTGGACAAGTCACCAAGCTGATGAAGAACAGACCCGCTGTCAACACAGCCTTGCTGTTTCCTACCTGTCTTCGCATGTCGGGACACTGCACTGTAACTACACCCACACCTCTGAGAATTCACAAAGGACTAGAGGATGGACTGCCCACGAATGTCAAGGGCAAATGGAATCAACTGGTTCCATACACAGACAGGTTTGTTTTCAGGAAAAGGGACTAACACACAGAAGCAGAGGATGAGAAACTTTTCAGATGATAACCATACTCTCATGATAATATCCTCTCCATGCAGATCCACTTGTTATGGTCACAAAGACCTTAACCCTAGGTCAAGCATTCACTAAAGGGCCAAGACCTAAACCTTAACCAAGGGAAGACACAGAGGCAGGTAAGTGACTAGAAAGCACTGAGGGAGAACTAAACTTAAAAACAAAAATTCCAAGTTACTTTCAACAACAATTTGTTTCCAGAACAAGAAAATGTTTCTAATTACATTTTGTACCCCTTCTTTATCAACTCCAGGCTACCACACTGTTTTCCAAAACTGTCAGTCACACACATACACACACACACACACACACACACACACACACTCTCTCTCTCTCCTGTCCTGAGCTCTGGCCCCGCCCCTCAGGCGATTTTAGCCAGCCATTTCTCCAGGTCCTGGATGTCCACGGAGCCAGCGTCCCCTCTTCCGCCCTTGGCACTGCACTCCACGAACTCCACTTTGAGGGGCAACTGCGAGAACTCAAATTCTTTGCCTTTCTTTCCCAGCTGAGTAGGGGCAGTGCTGGAACTGTCCAGTGTGCTGGGGGCAGCGGAACGGGTGACTCGTAAAGTGTTGCTATGAGACAAAAGAAAAACGAGTCAGAAAGGAGAGGAGTAACTTTTATATAACAACTAAAAGCCTTTAGGAAGCCACACTCTTTCCTAAACATTTCAGCACTCATAACATAAAACTGTGAATTATGCTATGAAGACTGTTGACTAATCCTTTGCATTCATAGATTGCTCTCAGACAGGAGAGACGGGGGTCTAGCCGGACTTGGCTTGACAAGAGCAGCTTAATCATGTGCCCAGGTCACACCAACCACCTCTCAGCCCAGGGCCCCCCTTATCCCCTTCCACTAGGATCATCAGCATGATGCCATTTTTGAACATATTTTTTAAATACATGCTATAAGTGTTACAATAACTTAAGTCTCTGAAAGTTAAGTGTGGGAAAATGCAGTATTTATATTTATCACGAGTCTACGTGGATACAGAGCTTAGTAAAACCACAAACTCCAGATTCTCATATCGGGTTTGGGCACAATTACTACTCCAACCTCTTTACCCATGAAAACCTTCCCAATTTAAGTTGTCTTACTGCCACCTGCTGGCCCCAAGAAAGAGTGCACAGCAATGCTCATGTGTCTACTTTTCCCACCCCTTTTCTGCTATCCAGAAGCAGTGGATGTGCTCTCAATGTGCTTCCTTACAAAATAAAGCATTTCTTGGAGCTGTAAGACTGCATGAAAATTCGTGAAGAATCTGCAGGAAAAACTCATATCTTGTTTAGAAAGAAACACGCACACATGGAAAAAGTATTTTAAAAAACAATTAATATAAAATTCTAGATACCAAATTCAAGATATTGGGGAGGAGCCCCTAAGGCCTTCTAAGCAAGGTGGTGGGTCCATGGGTATTCATTTTAATATTCTTTAAATTCAATATAAAGGGGCACCTGGGTGTCTCAGTCGTTAAGCATCTGCCTTTGGCTCAGCTCATGATCCCAGGGTCCTGGGATCGAGCCCCACATCGGGCTCCCTGCTCCGAGGGAAGCCTGCTTCTCCCTCTCCCACTCCCCCTGCTTGTGTTCCCTCTCTTGCTGTGTCTCTCTGTCAAATAAATAAAATCTAAAAACAAAAAAAATGAATATATGTGTCATATGTATCCCTTTATATGTAAGATATTTTACAATAAAAAAAACTTAAAAAGGAAAAAAGGCCAAACATAACATGTACTCAGCTCTTGCCATAAGGCCATGTGAACATATGTTAGCCTTGTTATTCAGAAGACTATAAAATGCTTCAAAGCTGATAGGGCTAATTCTCACAAACACAGGATTAATCTAAAATCAGACTCCTGGGGCACCTGGCTGGCTCAGTCGGAGGAGGGTGCAACTCTTGATCTTGGGGTCATGAGTTTGAGCCCCACATTGGGTGTAGCGATTACTAACAAAAATAAACTTTTAAAAATAAAATAAAATCTGACTCTTAATTTAACTGATACTCACGCAGCAACTTTTTTTTTTTTAAAGATTTTATTTATTTATTTATTTGACAGAGAGAGAGAGAGAGAGCGCGCGTGAGAGGGAACACAAGCAGGGGGAGTGGGAGAGGGAGAAGCAGGCTTCCCGCTGAGCACGGAGCCCGATGTGGGGCTCGATCCCAGAACTCTGGGACCATGACCTGAGCCGAAGGCAGTCGCTTAACCAACTGAGCCACCCAGGCGCCCCTCACCTAGCAACTTTTAACATTTTACTTCGCTACCTTATAATATAGCATTTCCATCTGTATTGCTTTTCTATGGCTCTTTAGAGTGAAAAGCAAATGGACTAAGGAAAAGACATGTTTTGAACACAGGAATACATAGACTATACTGCTAAAAAGAAAAAAACAAAATGGATACACAAGTATCATGATCACTTTTTCCCCCAATTCCCAACAATTGCAACAGAATTTCTAGAAAAACCAAATCATCTAAGTTGTTCTAATTTCCTTAGCCTAACAACAAGCAATTTATAGTCTCAAGAGAGTAACCATCAGGAGTAAGGGAAAAATGATAAACATTCATTCAGAAGGGACAGAAGCCACTGACACTGACATCAGCAAGATGGCAGAATAGGAGTTTCCAGCACAAGTCTTGTCACAGAACCATCAATTTGAATAACCACCCATGCACGAGAGAGAAGGAATCCAGGTCCAAGATTACGGCACCTGGGTGTTATACAGAAATAAGAAAGGATGCATTGAAAGAAAATAGGAAGGACAGTTTCACATGACCCACATTACTTTTCCTGCGAGCATGGAGAGATATGCTTCACTTGGGGGGAAGGACAGTGAAGTAAACACTCATTATGCCACAGAATCCAGCACCAGGCTGGTCCCCATGGCCCCAGCCCACTCCTATGGGCCCAAGCTCCAGGACCACCCCCCCAGTGGACCCCAGCACCAGGCCTGCCCCAGTAGACACAGGCACCTGGCCAGGCTACCCAAGTGGACCCTGGTGCCGGGCCCACTTCCATGAACCCAGGCAGTAGGCCCACACACCCATGGACCGAGGAGCCAAGCCAGTCTGCCCAAGCACTCCAGCAGCAAGCCCATCAAAGGAACAAAATAAAGCACCAATAACTGACCTTAAAGAAATGGAGATCTATGAAATGCATGACAAAGAATTCAAAATAATCATTTGAAAGTTCACTGAGCTATAAAAGAGAATAGACAACTCAACAAAATGAGAAAAGTAATATATGAATAAAAATGAGAAGTTCGGGACGCCTGGCTGGCTCAGTTGGTAGAGCATGAGACTCTTGATCTCAGGTTCGTGAGTTCAAGTCCAACATTGGGCATGGAGCCTACTTAAAAAAAAAAAAAAAAATGAGAAGCTCAACAAAGAGAAGCCATAAAAAGTTTTTATGCTACTCTAGAGCTAAAGAACACAATGACTGATGTGAAAAATTCAGAGATCTTTAACAGCAGACTTGATCAAGCAGAAGAATCAGAGAGCCTGAAGGCAGGTAATTTGAAGTTACCCAATGAGAACGAAAAGAAAAAAAGAGTAAAAAGAGACTACATAACTTATAAGACATCATTAAAGGAAGCAAGTACATGCATTATGGCAGTCCCAAAAGGAGCAGAGAAAGACAAACAGCAAGCTTATTTATAAAGAAATAATACAGAAAAACTCTAAATCTAGAAAGGGAAATGAACATCTAGATCCATTAAGCTTGGGAACCCCAAACAGATTAAACATAAAGAGAGCTTCACCAAGACACATTATAATCAAATTGACAAAAAGTCAAAGACAAAGAGAATTTTGAAAGCAGCAAGAGGAAAGCCAATGGTCGCAAACAAGGGAAACCCCATAAGACTAAATTTCTTAGCCTTGGCAGAAACTCTGTATGCCAGTACAGAGTGGAATGATATTCAAAGTACTGAAAGAAAAAACTGCCACCAACAATACTGTACCCAGCAAAACTGTCCATCAGACATAAAGGAGAAAAAATTTCCCAGACACACAAAATCTGAGGGAATTCATAACCACTAGACCTGCCTTGCAAGAAATGCTAAAGGCAGTTCTTCAAGGTGAAACAAAAGGACACTAACTAACAACATGAAAACATATGAAAGTATAAAACTCACTATAATAGTAAGAGTATATTCAAATTCAGAATACTCTAATACTCTAATGGTGACACATAAATCACTTAACCCTAGCATAAAAGCTACAGACGAAAGTATTAAAGATAACTATGACTACAATAATTTATTAATGGATATACAATATAAAAATGTGAATTGTGGATAAAAATGTGAATTGTGGAATCAATAGTATAAATGAAGGGGACAAAGTTAATGTGTACAATTTTTGTATGCAGTGGAAGCTGTTACCAGCTTAAAATAAGATTACCAATACTATGTTTTACAAAATTCTCATTGTAATCACAAAGAAAAAACCTATAGTAGATACACAAAATAAAAAGAAAAAAATCAGAGCATAACACCACAAACAAATCATTAAAGAAAGAGAAGAAAGGGACAAAGGAATTATAAAACAGAAGACAATCAACAAAACAGAATAAGTCCTTACCTATCAGTAATTACTTTAAATGTAGATGGTTTAAATTCTCTAATCAAAACAGAGTGGATGAATATATTAAAAAAAAAGACTGAACTATATGCTGTCTCCAGGAGACACACTTTATATTTAAGTTTTAAGTAAAGGGATAGAAAAAGATATTCCATGCAAATGATAACCAAAAGGGCAAGGCTGGCTATACCTATTTCATCAAAACAGGCTTTAAGTCAAAAATTGTCACAAGAGACAAAGAAAGTCATTATATAATAATAAAGGGGTCAATTCATGAAGAGGATATAATAATTGTAACCATATATGCACCTAACATTAGTGAATCTAAATACATACAGCAAATATTAATAGAACTGAAGAGAGAAATAGATATCAATACAATAATAGCAGGGGATTTCAATACCACACTTCCAACAATGAACAGATCATCTAGACAAAAAAATCAATAAGAAAACAACATATTTGAACAAGACTATACATAAAATATTCCTAACAGACAAATACAGAACACTCCATCCAACAATTGCAGAATGCATTCTTTTTAAGTGTACATAGAAGTCTCCAGGATAGATAACATGTTAGGCCACAAAACAAGTCAACAAATTTAAGAAGACTGAAATCACATCATGTATCTTTTCTGACCACAATGGTATGAACCTAGAAATCAGTAACAGAAGGAATATTGGAAAATTCACAAATATGTGGGGAGTAAATAACACATTTCTGAACAACTAATAGATCAAGGAAGAATCCAAAAGCAAATAAAAAAATATTGAAACAAATGAAAATGGAAACCCAACACACCAAAACTTACAGGATGCAGCAAAAGGCAGTTCTGAGAGGGAAATTTATAGCAATAAATATCTATTCTAACAAAAAAAGAAAGATCTCAGATAAACAACCTAACTTGACACCTCCAGGACCTAGAAAAAGAACAAACTAACCCGAAAGCTAGCATAAGGAAGGAAAAAATAAACATCAGAGCAGAAACAAATGAAATACAGACTAGAAAATATCAATGAAACGAAGAGTTGTTTTTTTGAAAGATAAACAAAATGGACAAACCTTTAGCAAGGAGAAAGAGAGAAGACTAAAATTAATAAAATCAGAAATGAAAAGGGTAACATATCACAGAAATACAAAGGATAAGAGACTATTATTAACAAATTAGACAACCTAGAAGAAATGGATAAATTCCTAGAAACACACAACATACCAAAACTGAATCTTGAAAAAATAGAAAATCTGAACAGACCAATAATGAGGAAGGAGACTGAATCAGTAATCAAAAACCACCAGCAAAGAAAAGCCCAGGACCAGATGGCTCACTGGTGAATTCTACCAAACATTTAAAGAAGAATCAACCCCAATTCTTCTCAAACTCTTCCTAATTAAAGAGTAGGTAACACTCCCAAACTCATTTTACAAGGCCAGCATTACCCTGATATCCAAGCCAGACAAGGATACTACAAGAAATGTATAGGCCAATATACCTAATAAACACAGATATAAAAATCCTCAATAAAATACTGGCAAACCAAATCCAAAAGTACATATTAAATGGATTGTACACTATGATCAAACGGGATTTACTCAAGATGCAAAGATAGTTCAACATACACAAACCAATAGAAGTGATACACCACATTAACAGGATGAAGGATAAAAATCGTAATGATCATCTCAATAAAGAAAAATCACTTGACAAAAATCAACATCCTTTCACGATTAAAACTCAACAAAATAGGCACAGAAGGAATTTAGTTCAAAATAATAAGGGCCATATATGACAAGCCCACAGAAAATACCATATTCAACAATGAAAAGCTGAAAGCTTTTCCTCTAAGATCAAAACAAGGATGCCCACTCTCACCACTTCTATTCAGCATAGCACTGGAAGTCCTAAACAGAGCAATTAGGCAAAGAAAGAAAAAGCATGAAAATCCCAAAAGAAGTAAGATTATCTCTGTTCACAGATGACTTAATCTTATGTATATAAATCCCTAAAGACACCACCAAAAAAACCACAACTACTAAACAAATTTAGTAAAGTTGCAGGATACAAAATCAACATACAAAAATCAGTTATGTTTCTATACACTACTAATGAACTATCAGAGAAATTAAGAATTACCAATCCCATTCACAGTAGCATCAAAAATAAAATACTTAAGCATAAATGTAATGAAGTAGGCAAAAGATCTATACACTGAAAACTATAAGACATTCGTAAAGAAATTGAAGACATGAATAAAGGAAAAGATATCCCTTGTTCTGTATTGCAATAATTAAATATTGTTTAAAATGTCAGTATGATGCAAAGCCCTCTACAGATTCAATGTAATACCTATCAATATTCCAATAGAATTTTTTGCAAAAATAGAAGAAACAATGATAGAATTCATATGGAACCACAAAAAGACCCATAAGAGCCAAAGTAATCTTGAGTAAAAACAAAAAAGCCAGAGGCATCACACTTCCAGATTTCAAATTATATAACAAAGCTACAGTAACCAAAACAGTATGAAACTGACATAAGAAGACACATAGACCAATAGAATAAAGTAGAGGGGCAAGAAATAAACCCACGCATACAGTCAATTAACCTTTTATAAGAATGACAAGAATATACAATGGGATTGTCTCTTCAATAAATGGTGCCAGGAAAACTGGATATCTACATGCAAAATAAAATTAGGCATTTATCTTCTACCATACACAAAAATCAACTCAAAATGGATTAAAGACTTACAGGTAAGACCTGAAGCCATAAAAATCAAAGAAGGAAACACCAGGGGAAAAGCTCAGTGACCTGGGTTGTGGCAATGAGTTTTTGGATATGACACCAAAAGCACAGACAACAAAAGGAAACATAAATGTGATTGCTAAATGAAGTAACTTATGCAGAGCAAAGGAAACAATCAGTAAAACAATAAGGTAACCTGGAACTGGAGAAAATACCTGCAAACCATATATCGGATAAGGGTTAATATCCAAAATATATAAGGAACTCCTCCAAGTCAATAACAAAAAAACAATCCAATTGAAAAATGGACAAAGGACGGACATTTCTGAACAGACATTTCTCCAAAGAGGACACACAAATAGCCAGTAAGTACATGAAAAGGTACTCAACATAACTAATCATCAGGGAAATGCAAATCAAAACCACCATGAGATATCACCTCACACCTGAGATAATGACTAATATTAAAACAAAACAAACAAGTTAAGTTGTGGAGATGCAGACAAAAGGCAATCCTGGTACACTGTTGGTGGGAATGTAAATTGGTACATCCACTATGGAAAACAGCATGAAGATTCCTCAAAAAATTACAAATAAAACTACTACTATATGATCCAGCAATTTCACTTCTGGGTATTTATCCAAAGGAATTAAAATCAGGATCTTGAAGAGGTACTTGCACTCCCATGTTCACTGTAGCATTATTACAATAGCCAATATATGGAAGCAACCTAAATGTCCACCAAAGGATGAATGGATAAAGAAAATGTGGAACATACATACAGTGGAATATTATTCATCCCTGAAAAAGAAGGAAATCTCACTATTTACAACAACATGGATGAACCTAGAGGACATTATGCTAAGTGATATAACAGACACAGTAAGACAAATAATATATGATCACACTTATATGTGGAATCTAAAACAAACACATAGAAGCAGAGTAGAATGGTGGTTACTGGGGTGGGGGGAGGGAGAAATGGGGAGCCTTTGACCATTAGGTCAAAGGTTATAAAGTTTCAGTTATGCAGGGGCGTCTGGGTGGCTCAGTTCGTTAAGCGTCTGCCTTCGGCTAAGGTCATGATCCCAGCCCATGTCAGGTTCCCTGCTCATGGAGGGAGAGGAGCCTGCTTCTCCCTCTCCCTCTGTCTCTCCCCCCAACTTATACTCACGTATCTCTCTCTCTCTCAAATAAATAAAATCTTTTTTTAAAAAAAGTTTCAGTTATGCAAATAAGTATGTACTAGAGATCTACTATACAGCACAGTGTCTACAGCTAACAATACTGCCTTGTATACTTAGAATCTTAAGTATTCTCATGAAACGTTCTCTTTTTTTCTCTTTCTCTCTCATTCTCACACAAACACACACAAATAATAAAGGGAGCAGGAGGAAACTCTGGAAAGTAATGGATATTTTTATGGCCTTGATGTTGGTGATGCTTTCAAAGTTGGATACTTATCCCCAAATGCATGGGGTTGTACACATTAAATATGCACAGTTTTTTACATATCAATTACCCCTCCATAAAGGGGTTTAAAAAATCTCTTTTGATATTCAACTTGAAAGCATGAGGTCTTTGATAAATCTGATTGAACAGCTAACTTTACTCTTCTATTCATATATTAAAAAGTTTAAAGCATATGGAATTAAATATGTCATTCTCAATTAGAAGAAAAAAAAAAAAAAGAAACCACAGAAAATGACAGACCAGGCCCGGTAGAATTTTTCTGTAAAGAGTCATACATTAAATGTTTTGGGCTTATGGGTGACATTTAGTTTCTGTCACATATTTTTTACTTTTCTTATTTTTTTACCTGCCCTTTAAAAATGTAAAACTATTTCTTGTTTGCACACCCTGAGCAGGAGTATTCTTAAGTATTCTCATGAAACCCTAAGCTCCTGAGTATAGGAACCACATCACATTTCCCCCTATAGCCACATCCTGAATGCAGGGCTTGCCATATACTAGATGAATTATAGGTACTTGTTAAATGTATAAAACAGTAAGTAAATCCTAGTGGTGAAAAAAATGTGCTCAAAGTTGAATTATTTTTTTTAAGATTTTATTTATTTATTTGAGAGAGAGCCCGAGCAGAGGGCAGGGCAGAGGGAGAAGCCGACTCACCGCTGATCAGGGAGCTGGACATGGGGCTTGATCCTGGGACTCCAGGATCATGACCTGAGCTGAAGGCAGACACTTAACTGAGCCACCCAGGTGCCCCTCAAAGTTGTATTTATACAATTTTTCCTCATTAGATTCTTTTCTTTAATAATAATTATAATTTTTAAAAAAGTCTACACAACAGCAACAAGAAAACCTAGCTTGCTTCATTATAATGTTGATGGTAGCTCCTGCGTAAGCAAGCTTTAGCTAGCTCTTACAAACTGGCAGAGGACAGACATGCTAGATTTCTTAAAACTCAAAAGGCTATAGCTCACTTTACAAATTTTTAAACACTAAAATCAAGCTAAATAATATTGCAATGTAGCTGGAAAATAATAAAAATAAGCTATAAAATAGTATAATAGGTTTTTAAATTTTTCTAAAGAGTTCCTTTCTTATTCTGTCAACAAAAATTTCCATGGCTTTCAAATTTTTTAGTTTCTAAAACCTTTCATATCTACTACAAATGAACTAGAAATAGTGGGAAAATGAATTGAGCTTATGGTCTCAATAAACCTGAGATCTTCTTTCCACAAATTTTTAAAATATCCATAAACATCCCACTGATGCTTTTTAGAATTCCACTAATTCTTTTGTCAATTATTTAACAAATATATTTCACACTATTTGGGCTATGGTAATCATACACAACCAAAGACCTTAAGCAGTATATTCATATTTCCTAAGTTTTAAGATATACATTAATCAATATGATTTATTCATACTCACAGTTCTTTCTCAAGCTGCTGCTGAATTAACTTTGCGGATTTTGCCATTGTAATGTCTGTAAAGAAATGAAGACACTGTTATAGTTTAAACCAGAAAGGGTCTTTTCCCAAGACTTCTTGCACATATGGAGGGCAACCCTGTCAGGACCCCTCTCACTCTTGAGAGCTTTTTCTGTATCTTCACTTAATAAACTTCTAACACTTTACTCACACACACACATAAAAAAGACTTCTTGCACATATGGAAAATTCCAATTTAAACCAATAAGTTTCTTTTCCCTTTTTTCCTAAAGAACTTTTTACCATTAGTAGCTTAACTACCAAAGTAAGCTTTATAATTTTCATGTATGGGTTTTCCTACAATAATGCTTATAAATGTATTAAGCTCATATCCCTAAAATTGATTAGCTCTTTCATGAAAGTTTTCTACATCTTACAAACCTCTTAAATCAACATATATATAAGTCCAGCCAGTGTAACAGAAAGAAAACCTACCAGCTTTTTGATTGTAACAAGAGCCTTCACTCTGACAGAAATATCCTACTTGTCATATAAAAGTAAACTAAGCACATTCCCAGCTGATACTAAGATGGTAAGTCACTCAAGTGCACCTTGGTAAGAGAGGAACACTGGTTTGGCACCCAGCAAAAGCCAAATAAATATTACCTTCTCTTCCTATACCAAAGAGAAGAAACAGAGAGGCCAGGTATTGATCCTAACACCAATTCCGGATTAGGTATTGTTAGGGTTATTACTACCTGATCACTTCTAAGCAATGCACTGGGCTCTTTGTAGAATCAGAATTTTAATCTGAAAGTAGACTGTAAAATCAACTAGTTTATCTTATGTTAGAGGTAATGAAACTGAAGCCTAGTTTTATCGGGTGTGATAGAAAATGTTTAATGGTTATGAGGTTAAAGTAAACACAACTTATGCAAACCCCCCTTGATAAAACGTGCTGGAAGGTAAATTTGTTTGAAAGGAGAGACTCCCCCCTGGCCCTCCACAATTGTGTGTGATAGGACATACTGTCAATCTGACAAACTTAACTTGGTAAATAAAGTAAAATGATTCATAATTTTGTGAAATGCAAAACACTGTATCAAAGAAAAACTGGTGATAGTTACTCCTTAGAACAGCCTGGTAAAACTAATGAAAATGCAGATATATAAACAATTTTAAGATTTAAAATCCTTCACAGTTCCTTAACAATTGTCTCTTATCCTCAATAATAACAACTGTAGATAACTATATTAGCTCTTAGTGCAATCCCAGAAAAATCTCAGTTATTATTGCTGGAAAACATGATGGCACCTTGCTTATTGCAGGCGATTAAGAACGATGGTGTGTTCTTCAGACTCATACTGTCAGTGAGGACTTGGTACAGAAACTCTGCCACATCTTTCACCTCTCGCTGGAAGGCTGCACTGTCCACAACAAACACAACAGCCCTGGAGGGGGAGAAAGAAAAACCAGCATGTAAGCATGCAGTAGTGCAGCATTATATTGAAAAGTTATATTCTTAATTTCATCCAATTCAATCCTAATGAATAACACACAGCAGACTCACATGCAAGTGTGCACACATGTAATCACACCATACAAATACTCACTTAACAAAGGACTACTGAGGAGATGCCAAGTGAAGTGTGTGCATTTTTGGTAACTGTGTACTTCTGGTGACTGTACAGTTTGAAATACTATTTTTTATCAAGTTTTACAAAAATGCAAAAACAACAACAACAACAAAAAACAAAGGACTACTAATTGTTACCGTATATCAATGACTGATCCAAAAAGACAAAAGGAAATCATGCCTGCCCTCAAAGACCAGGAAATCATCATATACAAAACTGTGTGATAAAATGCTAAAACAGACCTATGCACCTGTTATAACAGGAACAAAGAGGAAGACCATTTACATGAGAACAGGTCAAGATGACTTTAAAGGAGGATGTCAACAACTGGGCTGAATTTTAGCCAGACAAAAAATTGGGACACAGACTGTCTGGAAAGTAGTATGTGCAGAGCACAAAGGAGTAGAACAGCATGGCCTAGGGAACTCAAGGTAGGCTGGTACACAGGGTAGAAATCAGGCAGCAAAAGGGAATGACACACTGACTTACAGAGTTTGTGCCTTTCTGTTACAAAGAATATTGGTGCTTAATGGAAGACAGATAAATCTAAGAGGGTAACCAAACTAGAAGCAGAGTGACCTGGTAGGGCCCAACCTAAGGCAGCAACAGTGAGAATCCTCATGTGCCACAAATAAAGAGGTATCAAAGCTAAAGCAAAGCAGTCCAGGAAAAAGAGCAGATAACAGACTCCAGGGACCAGGCTTTGAATACTCCGGTGTGGCTGGAAATGAGCAATGGCCAACATGCAGTCGGGGAGCTGGAACTGAACCCCCTGTACGAAACTTACAACTTAAAAGCTATCTAGTGGAGCAGGGTGTGGGAAAATAATCCAAGAGGAACTGAAATACCAGGCCTCCTGTGCCACACAGATGGGGGGGGTGGGTAATGAATTTACACTCTTTTGTGGTGTAAGATGCAGAAAGATTTATATAAAAACGGGGCCAGACTCAATGAACTCCGAGGGTCCCCAACAGAAGGAAATATGAACCCATTCTGGAGAGAGGCTTTCATATCCTACAGCAGTAAAAAACAGCAACCACAACACCAAAATATTAAAAATACAATACCATTTATATTATCATCCCCCCAAAACTGAAACTTTGGTATAAATCTAATAAAATATGTACAAGATCTATATGAGGAAAACTACAAAACTGATCAACAGAATCAAAGTAGAACTAGATAAACAGAGATATCCCACAATCGGATAGGAAGACTAAACAGTTTCAAAATGTCAGTTCTTCCCAACTTGATCTATAGATTCTAATCAAAACCTCAGCAACTTATTCTGCAGATGTTGACAGACTGATTCTGTAGTTTATATGGAAAGACAAAGAACCCAGAATAGCCAACACAATACTGAAGAGCAAAGCTGGAGGACTGACACTGCCCAACTTACTATGAAGCTTTAGTAATCAAGATAGCATGGTCCTGATGAAAAAAGAGATCAGTAGAACAGAATAAAGTCCAGAAAGAGACCGCTATGTATTTGGTCAAGTGATAAGTGATCTTTGACAAAGGAGGAAAGGCAGTACAGATGGTCCCCAACTTACAACTTTTTAACTTTACAATGGTGCGAAAGCAATACACATTCAATAGAAACCATACTTCAGATTTTAAATTTTAATCTTTTCCTGGGTTAGCAATATGCAGCACAATCTCGTGTGATGCTGGGCAGCAGCAGTGAGCCACTGCTCCCAGTCAGGCACTGGGTCAGGAGGGTAAGCACCTAATATACAGAACCATTCTGGTTTTTACTTTTAGTATAGTATTCAACAAATTACACTGAGATATTCAACACTTTACTATAAAATAGACTTTGTGTTAGATGATTTTGCCCAACCATAGGCTAACGTAAGTGTTTTGAACACATGTAAGGTAGGCTAGGCTAAGCTACAACATCTGGTAGGTGTATTAAAGGCATTTTCAACTTGAGATATTTTCAATTTACTATAGGTTTATCAGAATGTAACCTCATTGTTAAGTAAGATCTGTACAATAGAACAAAGATAATCTTTTCAAATGATGCTAGAACAGATAAACATCCACATGCAAAAAAAAAAAAAAATGAATATATACAATAAATAGATACAGACCATATCCTTTTCACAAGAATTAACTCAAAATGGATCACTTACCTAAATGTAAACCACAAAATCATAAAACTCCTGAGAGAGAACACAGGAGAGTATCTAGATATTTTGGGTCTGGCAATGATTTTTTAGATACAACGCTAAAGGCATAACCCATGGGAAAAAAATCTATAAACTGAACTTTATTAAAGATAAAAATTTCTGCTCTACAAAAGTCACCATCGAAAGAATGAAAAGATGAACCAAAGACTGGGAGGAAATATTTGCAAAAGATAAATCTGATAAAGAACTGTTATCCAAAATATACAAAGAACTCTTAAAACTCAACAATAAAAAACAACCCAATTAAAAAACGGGTCAAAGATCTTTACAGACACCTCGCCAAACAAGATCTATAGACAGCAAATAAGTATATGAAGAGATGATCCACATCCTATCAATGTCATCAGGGAAATGCAACTTAAAGAAGTTCGATATCACTATGTTATGTACTAGAATGGCTGAAATCAAGAACACTGACAACACTAAATGCCGGTGAGGATGCAGAGCAACAGGAACCCTCATACATTGCTGGTGGGAATGCAAAATGGTACAGCCACTTTGGAAGACAGTTTGGCAATTTCTCACAAAACTAAACATACTCTTACCATATGATTCCTCAATTGCAGTTCTTGATATTCACCCAAAAACTTATGTCCACACAAAACCCTGCACACAGATGTTTACAGCAGCTTTATTCAGAATTGCCAAAACTTGGAAGCAACCAAGAAGTCCTTAAGTAGGTGAATGGATAAACTGTGGTACATCCAGACAATGACATATTATCCAGCACTAAAAAGAAATGAGCTATTGAACAATGAAAAAAACATGGAAGTAACTTGAATATATATCAGTAAGTAAAAGAAGCCAATCTGAAAGGCAACCTACTGTATGATTCCAACTATATGACATTCTGAAAAAGGTAAAATATGGGGACTTAAAAAAGATGAGTAGCTGTCAGGGGTTAGGGGACAGAAGGATGAATGAGCAGAACACAGAGGATTTTTAGGGCAGTGAAAATACTCTGTATGAAACTATAAATGGTGAATACATGTCATTATACATTTGTTCAAATCCGTAGTGTACAACACCAAGAGTGAATCCTAATATAAAACACAGACTCAGAATGATTATGATGTGTCAGTGTTAAGAGGTTCATCAGTTGTAACAAATGAACCACTCTGGTGAAGGATGCTTAAAATAGGGAAGGCTATGCATGTGTGTGGAGTGGGGAGTAATACAGGAAATCTTTGGACCTGTTGCTCAATTTTGCTGTGAACCTAAAACTGCCCTAAAAAACAGTCTATTTTTTAAAAAATTCACACAACAGACAGATTGCTTATCACCACCATCTTGTGGGCAAGGAAGCAACAACAAAATATAAGTCAAGATACCTTCAAAAATAAGGAAAGAAACAACTGCCTCATTCCATCAAACCTAAGGTTCCACCAATTAAAAGACACATTATTATTTCAAGTACAACTAAGAAAAGGAAAATGCTGCCAATTAAACTATGACACAAACAACCGTAACTAGCATTCTAATTTCATAGATATTAAAATGCCTTAAAATCAATGAAATATGGTATTAAAAAATCAATGAAATGTGGCATATTGATTTTCCTCTTAAGTTCTTATCAGTGTTAGAGACAAAACAAGAATCAAGCATCTTCAACTGAAGCACAAGAGTTTTAAGAAGAATAACACTAGGACAATAGTAAAAGACACATGAAAATAGTGTTCTGTACTTTTGAGGCACTAAATTTAGGTAATTTAAGAACATAAATATATAATGTTGGATTTAAATAGCTTCTAGGATCTCACCTAGCTTTCAAATTCCTTTTTCGGATTTTAATAGTTCTACACGTTATTAAAATTTATCCTCAAAGTAAATGAAAAATTTACTAACATGGTGAAGGTTAACACTTTCTAAACACTTTTGAGAAACACTTCCAAACATTATCTCATATAATCCTCATAAAATCCTAGTAAAGGTGGGCTTGCAGAAATGGCTGTCCCCAAGGTCCATGCTCTTTCCCCCATAGAGGAGGGGGATATCACCAGAGCAAGTATGTGTGGCTTTGATATACAAATTCAGGCAAGTTCACTCCAAATCCTACTTACCTGGCTGAAGCCTTAAAACGCTCTAAGAACTGAAGTCTCAAGCTCTCATGGCCAGGGAGATCAATCAAGGTCAGGCTAGTGGCCTAAGGATAGCAGCAATAACATTAAATGACATTTTGGTCTTGATTCACATTCACAACATAAACTTCTCATACGAGATTTCAGGTACCAGAACGGTGTCCATTTTATTAATGAATCAAAAAAATGTTCACCGTAATTAATTAAAGAACCAAACAAATGTTCACAAAGCCTCTTCTATTTATAAATCATGAGTAGAGGCTCCAGGGATTTAACAGTGAGCACAAACAGACATAATCCCTGTTCCAACAGGGTTTATAATATAATCAGAAAGATCAACACAATGTAAAATTACAAATAAATGTAAAGTTACAATTTTGATAAATGTTCCAAGGGTACGTGAGAAACTGACCCTGGCTGGGGGAGTCAGGAAAGTGCAGTCCACCTGAGGCTGGGGAAATACATTAGTATGAATAAAAACAAAAACATGTGAAAATACTAGTAAATATTCACAAACTAAATAATATAACAGGAGACCTACACTTTATCATATAGCATGTTACCATTACAGGGATCCCCAATCTCTGTAACAACAAAACATCCCTTTATGTGTCCACTGTAATTTAATTTTTAAATATCTGCCGACTAGACCCACCGTTTATTTGTTCCAACTGCCAATATTTTATGTCAATCACTGAAACAGGGAAGTATTGTGCCCATACTGAGCTGACTCATTAAACACTCCCTTAAGAGCTATTCACTCCAGGCCTTCCTTCTTGAGCTCAGGTTCAATGTGGATGTGGCTATGCTCAGTAAGACTCTCGGGTATAATCCTGGTACACTTTTCAGGTCCATGAACATTTCTCAGATGTTCTACCTTATCCATAGCCAGCCTTAACCACTGTTCAGCAGGAGGGAGTCAGGATCATGCACAGATCTAACATAATTACAGCCGAATTCATTATGACCTGTTACTTATTCTGTGCAGTCTTTAATGGGTAAGAATATGATGTATGCTAGCTTAAAAAAAAAATACTGGTAAGAGTCTAGGGATCTCAGGTTAGGACCCATTACCACATTTCATAATTAGCACTACACCACTCTAAGCAATTCAGAAAGACACATTACTAGATACATTACTAACTTGAGAGAGAGAGAGAGAGAGACTACATCTAAAACATATGAGGGTGGGGGGGTGGGAGGAGTAAAAAAAGAAGGGAGGAATGTTCTACATTTTCTTTTTCTTTTTTTTTTAGAGAGAGCACGCATGAGCAGGCAGGGGGTGGGGGCTGAGGGAAAGGTAGAGATAATCTCAAGCAGGTTCCATGCCTAGCACAGAGCCCTATGCAGGGCTCGATCTCATAACTCTGAGATCATGACCTCAGCTAAAATCAAGAGTCAGCTGCTTAACTGACTGAGCCACCCAGGCGCCCCTACATTTTCAATAAAAATATGCAAGTCTCATATGTAACGTTAAGTTTTCCAAAAGCCATATTAAAAAAGTAAAGATAAAAATTAATTTAATAATATATATTTAACCCAACATATCTAAAATATCTTTTTAACAAGTAAAAAAATCAAGAAATCGTTGATATTTTACTTTTTTTTTTAAAGACTTTATTTATTTATTTGACAGAGAGAGACACAGCGAGAGAGGGAACACAAGCAGAGGGAGTGGGAGAGGGAGAAGCAGGCTTCCCACGGAGCAGGGAGCCTGATGCGGGGCTCGATCCCAGGACCCTGGGATCATGACCCGAGCCGAAGGCAGACGCTTAACGACTGAGCCACCCAGGCGCCCCGATGTTTTACTTTTCATTCCAAGTTCAAAATCTGGTGTATACTTTACAGTTAGAGCACCCCTCAATTTGGACTAGTCACATTTCAGGTGCTCAATAGTCACACATAGCCAACGGCTATTCCATTGGAAAGTACAGGTCTAAAGTATACCCTGGAATATCCCACTTAAAAAATCTGGCACAAGTCCCCCAAGAATTCAAGCTCTCCCAAACCTGAACTTTCAAAATCTAAAATTTTGGGAATTTAAAAAGGACTGGGCTAGAAAGAGTACCATTACTGAAAAAAGCAAAAAATATCTGTAAGACATTTAGAAGAATGTCTCTTTATCTTTGTTTATAATGTTTAATTCTGGAGGCACCAGAAAAGGGGGCTGGGGGCAAACAAAAGGAGAAAAGGTCTCTAGGATAACCATTCTGATTCATCCATCTATACATCTACCCCTCCAACCATCCCCCCAGCCTTTCTTCCACTCACCAAATACTTATTATTCATTGCAATCAACTTGGCAGTCACTATCCACATTCTGGAGCTACATAGGTACATAAAAAGTCCTTCTCATGATTCCTTACTGTTCCTTACTGGTATTTTTGAAATATACTCATGTATACTCTTTAACATGTCCAATGTAACATTGTAAAAGCAAAAGATTATACCAACAAACTAAATGTTTGTTAATAGAGCTCTTATTAAATAAGAACTTAATTGAATGGTACAGCTACATAATGGAATACTATGTAGCTCACAAATCAACCAGGTAGTACTATGTGTACAAATGAGGGAGAAAAACAAAACAACCCAACTGTATCAGTCACACTGTTAAAAAAACAAAACAAAACATTTGCACCTGGGTGGCTCAGTGGATTGAGCACCCAACTCTTGGTTTTAGCTCAGGTCCTGATCTCAGGGTCCTGGGATCCAGCCCCAGGTCGGGCTCCATGCTCAGGAGGAAGTCTGCTGGAGTTTCTCTCCACCCTCCTCCTGCTGCATGGGTACTCTCTCTCTCTCGCTCTCTCTCTCTCAAATAAATAAATAAATCTTTAAAACAAACAAACGGGTGCCTGGGTGGCTCAGTCATTAAGCGTCTGCCTGCAGCTCAGGTCATGATCCCAGGGTCCTGGGATCGAGCTCCGCGGGAAGCCTGCTTCTCCCTTTCCCACTCCCCCTGCTTGTGTTCCCTCTCTCGCTGTGTCTCTCTCTGTCAAATAAATAAAATCTTTAAAAAACAAACAAACAAAAAACAGTGGGTAGACCAAGTGTTAAAAAGAAAATAATTGGGGTGCCTCGCTGGTTCAGCTGGCATAGCATGAGACTCTTGTTCTCGGGGTTGTGGGATCAAGCCCCATGTTGGGTGAAGAGATTACTTAAAAATAGAATCTTTAAAAAAAAAATTAACAGATACACAGATATGTTTGCATATGCAGAGACCATCTGATGGGTCCACAGGAAAATAAGTTATTGCCTCTAAGGAGAAGACCTAGCAGGGACAGGAAAGGCAAAATTACTTTTCACTGAATATTCTTTTTAACCTTTTGAATTTTTGTCCCATATACATATATTACCTATTCAAAATATAAAGGAAAAGGTTTAATGCTCACCCTCAAAAACTCATGGTAAAGTTGGAGAGAAGACATAGCAACAAAAACTAGTAAAATGTGATGTAACATCAGTGTGCATGAAGTACAATAAAACAGGGGATGGCATGATTAAAACCATTGCTTGGATGGCCGAAAGCAGAATTTGTCACATGGACTCTATTTATCCATAAAAATAAGCTATGAATGGTACCTACACCCTCAGACTAATTCATCCTACAAATGTCCTTTCCTGACACACCAAAGTAAAGTAAAATTGTCAGACTCCCAATATTCTACAAACCCCTTACCCTGGTATTGTTGACTCTGTACACAGCAGAGCTGTCGGTGATAGAAGTCTGAGTATCTCTGTAAAGGCCAGTTAACAACTATAAAACAAAAAACAATTTGAGGAAGATCAGGATAAATACATAAATAGCAAACCTAAAGAGATTAATTTTGTTATAACTTTCCAATGGGTCAGGTCAAATAAATGAATGTTGCTTGCAACAACTGAAAAGGACGATATTGTTTTTTCCTTGTAGAAAAATCTAATTCATTGCATCTTCATTCCCCTCTTCACAATGAAAAACAAAAACAAAAACAAAAAACCTAGTTTCAGATGGTTAGTGGCCAAATTCACCAAACTTCCATAAACATTTTAATCATCACAAATGATTACAAATTATTTTTCTGTAGTGGAAAGGAAATAATTTATCCCCTCAAAAGGAATAATAAGAAAACCTCTGCTACTCTCCATAACAAAAAATCGTTTAAAATACTAAACAGATTAAATATTAGTGAAAACATGGCTAAGTAGCCCAATATGTCAAAGAATCAACCTTTTAAAAAACTTCTTTGACAAGTTCTCAGACGAGTTTGTTACACAAGAATTATACACCCTATACAGATCACTGTCTTCTATCTCTTCAGCATCCTTGGCAACCACATGAAAGTAGTTACGTAAAACCCTTAAATGGGACAAGGACTAAATGTCAGTATCTGGCAAGTGCAAGAAAATAGAAATGGTCAAGAAATTCCAGTTTATGAATTTTTCAAGAGCCTTTTCAAGTTTTTCAAGTCTTTCCAAGTGAATGAAGAATTAACTCCCCAATTGTGAGCATCAGCTTCCTTTCCAAAATGAACTATGACCTCACAGGAATAATGGGATGGCCTAACATTTCCCATCAACTTTAGAAGAGGTTTAAATCAAAACATTTACTCTGACAAAGAGCAATGTCTTCCCAGAGTCACACAGGCCAACAAGAAGTACAGCTCTTTGACTGCTCCTTCTGCTCCGGATGAACTTCCAGAACACTGTGGAATAGAGAAAAACAACCAAAATTATGCCTTGATCATCAATAGTACGCCTGTATGGTGGCTGGGGTAGGGAAATTAACAGAAGTCTATCACAGAACACCTCATTCAGCTGGAACTTAACTTTTATTGTTTTTACCACCATTATAATCGTTACTGTTGTTGTTAGTGTTACCGGTGGGAGAGTCTGCGCTGAGTGAATGGAGGTCTGGGTTCTTGGATTCCCCATAAATGTGTGATGTTGTGCCCCCAGGCTTCTAATGTGTAACCTATTTATCAACGTCCTTGCCTCCAGCTCATGTCTAACTAACTGCCTACTCTATCATTAGGGACTCCACTGAGTGCCTGCCACTATCAACTGTCAACCTTTCCGTGTCTGCTGATCGTGGACTTCTCAAGTGCAATCTTGTCTTATTAACTGTGTATCCCCAACGCCCAGGACGCAAATTTGGGAGTAAAGACCGCGTGAGTCTTGGTAGTGAAAGCAAAGAAGAGGGGGCGGGGGGCTGCGCGCTTACAGGGGCCGATAAAGGAAGAGTAACCCGCGCCCCCAAGGACCAGGACGTCACTCCAAGGGTCGCAGGGGATCCTCTTTAATGCAGCGCTACTCCCGCTGTTTCAGGCAGCAAGGCAGGTTTGTATATGAGGTGAGTCTCCCTCTCTAGATGCTCCCCAGGTGCCTTCGCCGCCCCGCGTCCGCGGTCTGCACAAGCCCAGTCCAAGCCCAGAACCCCGCCGCCTCTTTACCCAGCGTCAGCAGCACCGCGAGAAGCGCCGCCACGGCTGACAGCAGTGTTGGGTCCCCCTGCTGCAGCTCCTGCCGCAAGGAGTCTAGGTGGGGCTGGAAGGCTCCGCCGACACTGCCGCCATTCGCCATCCGCCGGGAATCCGCGGAAGCCATGGCTGAGATGCGTGGTCTCCAGCGCCGCGAAAGCGACGTGGCCCTGGACTCTGCGCAGGCGTCCGAAGCGGAGCATCACGGGAGTGGTAGTTCCTAAGTTATATTTCCTCTTTCAGGGGCCCGGGATCCCGAAGGTCCTGATGGGAGTTGCAGTTCTCTTGCACACTGTTTCCGCCGAACGAGCGGCGTTTCGCGGTATTTCACGAGTGACGCTCTTATCCCTTAAGATATAAGTTCAATATCGCCGCCCTCTTCATGGGTGTTGACGGAATGATGGATGAATAAAATGAATGGCTTGAGAAATCTTCAATGAGGATTTCCAGTCACTCCGTTCGCGAGGTGAGTTTCGTGAGGAACTCAAGCCTTGCACAAACATTTCATCTGAGTATAATATGGCATGGGATGTGACCGAGGATTACGGTGCGATATGGGAATACAGAAAGGGACTCCTAGTCCTTTATTGGTTCAGAGAAAAGCTCCTGGAGGAAAGTGACGGGAACTGAGCCATGAGGGATGGGTCAGCCTCTGCAGGTGTAAAAGGAGAAAGAGTACTCTGTGTAGAAGAAAACGAGCAATTCAGTGTCCCTGTACGGTAAATCTAGGGATGCAACTGAGATTTCGACATTGTGGGAAGCAGCTAGGAAAATCAGTGCGTGGGGGTGAAGCTGTTGAAAACTGCAGCAGTCATTCCTGCTCAGAGTGGACAGCCTCTACTCTGCCAGGCAGGCATGTGGGAGCAAAGTGGCCCATTCTTCCAGCTTTTCCAGAGACGCCGGAAAGGGAAATGCTCCACTTTTCAAATTTCAGCAAGTAATGAAAAACATTAAAAACAAACAAACAAAAAAAAACTTGTCGCCCAAATAAAACACCTCAGTGGGGCACCTGGGTGGCTCAGTCGTTAAGCGTCTGCCTTCCGCTCAGGTCATGATCCCAGGGTCCTGGGATGGAGCCCCACGTTGGGCTCCCTGCTCAGCGGGGAGTCTGCTTCTCCCTCCCCCACCCCCACCCCCGCTTGTGTTCCGTCTTTCGTTGTCTCTCTATGTCAAATAAATAAAATCTTTTAAAAAAATAAAATAAAACACCTTAGGGGGCCGGAAGTGGCCCACTTAGGGGCTGCCAGTTTGCAGTCCCTAAGCTGATGTCATTTCAGCAGAAGTGGCAGGAGATGAAGCAGGAAAGGTTGGCAGGTACGACCTGAAGGGATTGTGTGCTATGCTGAGGAACCTAGACTTCATCCAGAATGAGATAAGGAGTTTCAGTTGGGGGTAACATAGATGACTGGCAGATAAATGGAGAGCGGTGATTGGAGAGAGGAAAAGACTGAGGCAGGGAGACCAGCTGGGAGCTGTTGCAGTGTTTTGGTAAAAGATGCACAGGGTCTGAACCAGGAGTAGAGGTAGGTGCGGAAAGGAGGCCACAGATTTGAAAGATGTGGAGAAGGAAAATATATAGGATGTGGTGATTAATTGGGTATGCTGAGTTAAGATGGAGAGTTACCAAAACTGCATCTGAAGCAGTTGGTGTGGGGTACTGAAAAGATCAGAGTGCATAAAGTGAATTAGAGAGGGACTTTGGGGCTGAGGGCATAACCAAATGAAAATTGCCTCTCTTTTCTATATATTAAGTTTCAGGTGCCTCTGGGAGTTCTAAAATCTTATATTAAGCAGGTGATAGAATAAACATGTAAAGTTTCAGCAATAGGTGCTTTATTTTCATCTGAGTTTCAGGCATAAATAAATGGTCATTAAAATCAGGGACAGAAAGAAAAGTGAGGAGAAAGAAACCCACAAATATGCCTAAGAAGAGTCAGTGACACAGGAGTTAGACATGTCCTGGAAGGGGTCAGCAGCATCTCTTGTAACAGAGGGGCTCCTGTGATGAGGGCTTGAATGAAAAGTGAACTCAGAGGGAACAGTGAGGTGAGGGGGGGGGGTAGGGGCATGGGTATGGAAGCAAGACTGGTAGATGGAGAAGAGGATGGATAATGATGAAAATTGCTAGCATTAATAAGTGCTTGCTATTCCAGGCACTGTTTTAAATCATTTTAATTTGTTAATTTGCTTAATCCTCACAGCAACCCATTATTCCAATTTTACAGAGGCAGATGAGGCAGGGGTTAAGTAACTTATCCATTAAGCCCAGGCAGTGGGCTTCTTTATGCTTAACTCTATGCTCTAACATAGTACAATTCATTCTCCAGGCATTTCATTGATAAATGTAGGCAAATAGGGACTCCAGATTAAGAAAGGATGTTTAGGATGTGAGGTTAAAGAAAGTAAACCAACTATTTTATTTTAAATTAGCATTATCAATTAAAACTATCAGAAATGACAGTAATTTTACCATATTCTCTTTTTCTTTCTTTCTTATTGTCCTGGGCCCTGCTTTGTATCCACCACCCACCGTGTACATGCAGACACACACACACACAGAGCTCCTTTATAATAACCATTGATTCCTCTGCTAGGAGCTAAAAGTGCAGGGAAGGAGGAAGGGCCAAACGGGAGAACACCTACCATGACTGTCCCAACCGTGTAAGAATTTTTAGTCAGAGCTATGTGAATGAGAAAGTTCTGCCTAGGTGGTGAAGTTTGGGAATGATGAAAGAAAGACAGTTTTAACAAGACACAGACTTTTTTTTTTTTTCAGTATGTTTCCTGGGTAAAGACAGAAGAAATGTACACAGAAGAAATGTGGGAAGGTGGTGCCATTCTCAAGAATGAGAGCAGGAGAGGATCAGCTGCTTTCTTGTCCTCTCACATCTGCACCAACACACACTTCCAGGAGGTGTGTGGAGATGAACCCAGAGGAAGGACAGGCAGATACTGACTACTGCTTGCTGAAAGTGTTGTGCTTCTTCATTCAAATAGCAAATGGAGAGTTACAATGAAATAAATATAGTGACACAATTTTTCCCTTTTTTCCATTAATTAAAATGTCTCATTCACCAGACACATTTTCCCCTCTTCTATTCCCAGTAGCTCCAAAGCATGGTGGAAACGATCTCAGACTCAGGGACACCAGTCACATGATTGGTGAGTGGTCAGCCGTATCAAGTGCAGTTAACAGACTCAGGATTGAAAGAATTAAAATTGGTTTTCATAGTTGACAGATGGGCAGTGACCTTGGCCAGGGTAGCTGCAGGGAAGTGAGTGGAGCAAAAGACTGGTTTCTGTGTTTTCAACCATTAATAAGTGAGGCGTGGAAAGAGTGAGGAGATAGGGCAGGGATTACTGTGGGAATCAGGGTCAAGCGATAATTTTCAGATGTTCCAGTGGTTCACTTTTCCGACCCACTAGAATCAGGACCTGATTCAAGTATACCCTTCTCCATCTGGTATGGCTTCACCTTTTGGATTTTAAGATCTGTGGAAAGTGCAGGCCTCCAGGAAGTTCTGTGGGGCAGAGAAGAGAGGTAGGACAGCTGATCCTCTCCTGCTCTATATTCTTTTTGTGTACTCCCTTGAACACTCCATCTCAATATCTCACTCAGCATCCTCCTTCCTGCCCCCTCCCTTGCAACACACACACACACACACACAAACACACCCCAGCCACATACACTTGATTCTATTATAATAACCATACAGACCCCTTTCAGAAAGAATTTCTACTTGAACTGTACCTAGGAGGTATGGCTGTGGCACCACAACCAAAGCTGTGGAAGGGGTCAGGTGAACATTGAGCTCTGAAGGAAGGGCTCAGTGCACATGTATTAGTCAGATAGTATTAAAAAAAATCCTTCCAGGCCAAACATTTAGAAAACAATGAAATGTTTAAAAGATAACACCAATAATAATTTTTATTTTATATTCTACAGAGGTACCACCGCCAAACTGTGAAACCAAACAAACCACTCAGGCCAGCGAGACCCAGAGGGAAGCTTATGGGTCATGAGAGCTCCCTTCTCCATCTGGTATGGCTCCACCTTTTGGATTTTAAGATCTGTGGAAAGTGCAGGCCTCCAGGAGTTCTGTGGGGCAGAGAAGAGAGGTAGGACAGTCAAAAATCTACCTATATTTATTTTCTGTTGAGTGAATGAATAGTTAAGCCTGATACAAAAGCACTCAGACCCATTGGGGTCTGATAGGTGGACGAGGCCATTCTCCCAGTGGCCTTCTCCACTTGCCTGCACAGCTCCTGTGTCTTTCTGGACAGTACCATGCACCAAGGATGGTAACATGGTTTCCCTGCCCTGTATCATTCCCCACCTTGTGTCTCATAGGCAGGGCTCCCACACTTAAATCCATGTAGCTGGGAGGAGTCTGGTAGGACTGTCCTCTCTGATCTCCTTAGAGACGTGAAGAACTAATAAAACAAGCACCTAGAACATGCCAGTTTCCATGCTAGGGGCTGGAGAAGGAGCAGAGAATAGCAGAGCCAAACTTTCTCCCCTTACGGAGGATATAGGGTAGGTGAATGTAACCTACATGCTCACAGCAGTGGCTCTGGGTAAGCACGTTCCTTACATTGGAATTATGGGGCCCTGGCACAGACTCGCTGAATCAGTATTCCCCAGGGCCTGGGAATCAGTATTTTAAGGACCATGGCTCACTTATATGCACACAAAAGTTAGAGCACAATCTCCCTCCATTCACATGTTCTTCTCCCACATCTTCCAAATGACTTTAAATGATTAAATTATGTCCAACATAGTTATAGTGCAAAGGTGTGTTTTATTGTATTGTAATGCTTAGAAAACCGGTGTTCTAGATGAGCAGTAGGTATGGCAACTTTATGGTTATAAAACTTGTCATTGTTCAAGCTCACAAGAGTAGCACTGTGTAAAAGAACTTTCTGCAGTGATGGAAATGTTGTTTGCTCACCTATCTGGAGCTGCGTGTAGCTATTGAACACTTGAATTGTGGCTGGTGTGGCTAAGGAACTGAATTTTTAATTTTGATTAATTTAAATTTAAATTTAAATCACCATAGGTAATTAGAGGCTACTGTATTTATTGGATGATGCAGCTCTGTATAAAAAGGAGTTTACTGCGGAGCAATGGGCATGGGCACATACAACCTCTTCCTTGTCTTAGTAATAACATGGAATTTCTTCATGTCTGGGCTGTTCATTACCTTAGTGCCCTGAGCCTGTGTCTGCCTTACCATCTATCTATCTACCCATACAAGTAGCCTTTCAAACGTGCTGGGATTACGGTGTTATCTCATCATCTCATTTTGCCCATTTCCATTGTTCATCCCCGGAGGGCCACAGCCCACTCCTCCTAATCTACCCACCACCCAGAATTGCTCCCCCTCCCTCCCCATGTTTGCTTGGCAGCTTTCCCCCCATGCTGTTCCCCCTACTCACTTGAGGTGGAGCATTTTCTCAGGTTAGCAACAGCCCTGACATACTCTGCTCCTAAGTAAGATTCATATGTTGTGCTGTGTGGAAGTTGGGCCAAACATGTTGTGTCGTCCCTGAACAGAAGGTCCTTGGTTTCTGAGTGGAACAAACAAAACTTGCTCGGGCAGTCGATTCCATTTCTTCCAAACAAAAACTGTCAAATGGATGAAACATGCATGAGGACCTGTGGCAGTGAGCAGCTGAGAATCCAAGGATGGGGTTGAGGGGGATAAAAGCTGGGAACCAGCCTCAAGAAGAAAGGGAGCTGCAAAGGATGCCTCAGGATGTTTCCATTTCCTTCACCTGGCATTCACCCATTTTGCCCCAGCTTCATGCTTTCTTGAGGCCCCAGCATCCTCTATAGGGTCCATCCTGGTCTCACCTCCTCTGGGAAGTCCCTCCCACCCACCCGGTCACTCCTTCCCCATTTCATTGGCTATGGCCTTGGGGACTGCTTCCAGGAAATGAGAGAACAGAAATGTGTCCCTTCCAAGTATTACTGTCAAGAAAGATATTAAATGTGAGCCCACCCCCCAATGAGGGGTGGTACAGGTAGTTGTTAAATTTCATGTTTGACTGCATCTTTGATCCTATCTTGGGCAAGAGGCTTAACTCTAGGCCTTGTAGGATTATAAGTGAAATCATGATTATGAAAAGTTTAACATTCCATCTAGCACCTAAGAAATGTTCATTAAATGCTAATTATTATTATCATTTACCTTAAGAGGGCTCACAAAGATATGCTATCTTAATTTAAAAAAAAAAAAAGAAAACTAATGGCAGGCAGGAAGCTGTTGTTGAGGGGAAAGTGGTGTTTGTAGGTAGAGGACTCTTATAATTAGAATATTCAGGCAGCCTCTCCACCCCACTCCCCACCTCCCTGGCAAGGCTGGCCCTGGGTTGATTGTTCTCCCCAGAGGACAAGCTCCCTCAGGATAGGGATCCTGTGTTTCTCTGGCTGTTGGAATGGTTCTCAGTCTGACCTGTCCATAGGTCAGATTCTCTAAACAAGAGAAATACATTTCCTTTCATGACTTATATCATGGAGGGCTGGCACACAGGATCACTCTCCTTCATTTTCAAAAAGGATAGAGGTGGAGAAAATGAGGGTATCACAGAGCAAGGTCAGGGGTGAGCAAGAAAGCAGATGTGTGGACCCAAAAGCAGGTGGATCACATGGGAACTAATCTGCAGTGACCCGGAGTTATAAGTAGAGCTGGGCCTAAGAAATCCAGTTCCACAATCCACGGCCTCCCGATCCTAGTTTCCAGAAAGGGAATGCTTGAGTATGAGCTGCACTTAGCACTGAACTCCCCCAAATCATCCATACCCACTCAGGAGGAAAGAATGGGAGGCCCTGGCTGGTCCATACCTGCTGCCAAAGTAATGTGTCCCTAACACAAGATGCCTTATCTTTCCGTGAGACCACAGCATGATTTGGGCCCTTGGCTAGGAAACAGTTAGCATCCTCTGTCACAGGCTTCCTTTTGCCATCAGGGCACAGCAGCTCAAAGTCTTCTTCCTTCAGATTCTTAGCCCAATCTTCAGTGTTCCTTCCTGGGGACAGAGAAGGTGGGTCAGTCACAGCTTACAGCTTTGGTTAAGGTGCCCTCATTGAGGGGATGTGACCAACCCACTGACTTGTGAAGGACCTGGGGCCATTGGCCAGCAGAAGTACACACACTGGGGTCACAGTGACGGGGAGAGCAAGAGACACTCACATGTCCATAGGTCAGATTCAACTCACACTCAACCAGGAATTCCTAGCAACCACTCCTTCCAAACTGCCCCACCCAACCAGGAGAAAGTGAGTTATATTCTTGGATGATGTTCAAAAACATCTTTCTACTAAATTCCAAAGCATCTGGACTTCTTACTCTAGCACATGAAGAATGTGACCCTCTAAGCAGGCTGATAATCTCTGTGTAATACCATCTGGCATTAGCAATCAAAAGAACTTAACCAGAGGCCCTTTTGTAAGCTGGACCAGTGTTCTAAATCTGACACGCTCATACTGGTTCTACATGAAAATGTGCACATGCCTCTGTGCATACGGATCCATATCCTGTTCTTAGCTCCTAGCTTCATCATTTCTGTATTCTCTCTGAAAAAAAGAAAATCTCACCCATTTTCAGGGTTTCAGCTCCTTCCTCCTGAGGCAATTCTCAAATATGTTTTCCCAATTTTTAGTTCTCATCTAAAAGGCAGGATTGCAAATCTTTTTTCATTTAATTTTCATTTAATTTTTTTATCTAATTGAACTACTACTATGTGACTTCACTATCATAAAATTGTATATTATATATAAAATAAAAATATCTCTTTGCCTACTCTCCCCAAATATATATTTACTGTTTTAATAGAAAACTCCAAATTGCCTGTGTTTCTCCCACAAGTAACTACACACACCTTTGCTCACCTTCTAATATTTTTCCTTCCCTTTCTTACCAGTCCCTCCAACTCAGCTCCTTCCAAATGAAACCCACCATCATTCTCTCCAAACCAATTCTGTTCCACTTCATAATGTAAGAATTTACTCAACACTATGTTTCATGCCCTCTGTAAGCCGCAGTCTTATTGGAGGGGGAAAATAGCACACATACCAAAAATAACAATTCTGAATACAGATAATAACATTTTATATTTTGTAGAGCACACTTTAAATGCTGTGTCAGCTGAACCAGCTTGGTGAGAACATATTCATTAGGGAGAGCTGGCTGGAGGAGGCATGGTTTTAGGCGTGTAACGTTTGTTACATGTACTAACCACTGTACTGACCACCAAGAGACTAATCTAGGCCTGACTGGCAGGGCATATGATAAAGTCCTCAATAGGGACAGAGGCCATGAGAAGAGGAGTGGATTTTGAGAGAAATATGAGGAGTTTGGACTTACAGAGGTTGAGGTTGCAGTGCCAGTGAGCTTTGTATATAAAAACGACCACATGGCAAATAGAGGCTCTGGGATGTTATTTAGATGGGAGGTTAGGCCTCTGCTCTACATTCCTGTCAGGGGGTAAGGCTTTTGGAGTCATTGCAGGGTAGAGAGGTGAAGCCAAGAGAGAGAAGCCCTATTCAGAGGAGTAAAAAAAAAAAAAAAAGAAAAAAAATCAAGGGATAACAAAGAACCAATCTTAGGGTAACACTCAGGTAGTAGGAAAAAGGACAGCCTTTAAAGGAAAAAGCATAAATAATAGGAGAGAAGAAAGAAAAATTAGCCAACACAGTATTCCTTCAAGTAAGTACTTAGCAGCTTGTGTGTGCCACTTACTCCAGTTAGTGTTGGGATATAAGAGTAGGAAAAAGGAGCTCAAAAGAGTTTCTGTGGCCACAATTTATTACAGAATGAGATGAACTCAATACTACTAGCCACAGGGACAGAAGATGCTATTGTGGGATGGATGCCATCTGAGAAGGCTTCTTGGAGGAGTCGGTGCTGAGCTAGTTCACTCTAGATGAGTTGCTGGGAAGTGCTGAGGTTGGGTGAAGGAACATGAGAAAGGAAGTGAGGTAATATCTGCCTGGCCTGCAGCAGGTTCTCTAAGCAGTTAGTGATACAGAGGGGACGGGTGGAATGCTCATTCTTACCAACTTAAAAAAAATTTTGTTTGGTTTTTCAGTGTCACAGCATCTAATATTCACCCACTAGTTTTAGTACCCATTGATGCTTCTTGCTTGAAACAATTATTACTATATTATTTGCCAAATGATAGTTTTTTAACTTTATAATTATTTCTACATTTATTCGTATTCTACAATAAGGAAGATCTTTCCCTTCACCTTCATTTGTTTAATCAGGATAGACTCATGTATTCCTATTTTATTCCTACTTTATTCTTACTAACATTATTATTTCTTTTAGTGCCCCAAATGTCCAGATTTGGCCAGTAGGAGGGCTTTAAAAAGGCTCCTGTATATTTTGACATATCCCAACATCTTCAGCACGATGTTCCAGGCTCACCTTATATTTTTCCTGCTCAGCCCTAGAATCAGCTATTTTTTCCAAGGGGCCCTGGCTCCTTCTATCAGAGAATGGTTCTAGAAACCAAGATCTTGGTGTTCATTCCCACTGGTGTACTATTGTCTCTAAGTGTTTTCAGTGGACCTAGAATATATTTGGAATATATATATTAGGGCCCAGAAATATAGGAAATAGTTAAAAAGGACCTTTTGGGGATAATTCACCAAATCTGAATATGGACTGTGAACACAGTGAGTGTTAAATCCATGTTAGTATAAATTTCCCGATCTTGGTGATCACACTGTAGTATGTAAGAGTGTCCTCATTCTTAGGAAATGTGCTCTGAAGTATTTAGGGGAAAGGCAATGTCTGCACCTATGGGAAGGTTCCTGGGAGAGAATTCAGGACCACCAGAACCTCACAGTCCTCGCCGTTTTGCCCACCCAGCTAAACACTTCTCTCCTCACTGAACAAACAGGTTGAGAATCAGAGCTCTGGAGCTTGAGTCTATAACATGTCCACAAAGGCATCCTGAGCGTAAGTGAGCCCAGCAACCCCAATTTGTAGGGACAGAGGAGCATGTGAATGTACCTCCAGTGTTCTGTCTGACAGTCTTGGATTTCACAAAGGCCACATCTCCCTTCTCCACCAGACACCTGCAGAGTGCCAGACAGGGAGAAAGAAGAGAGGAGGTCAGAGACATATGTGTCATTCAGGAGGGTCAGCTTGTAGACCCAGGGCTAACCATTTGATATCAGCAATTGTGACTCCCATTCTATCACTAATCTTACATATTACTCATGTAAGTAATATAGACAAGAAAAAACCTCCAATTTGCTTTGTGGTTACACAATCTCAGTTCCCACACACTGAGTGCTAAATTCTGGCAGTTTCTCCAATGGAGCTACAGCATTTTCCTGGTATCAATAGAGATATTAGAGGGGCAGTTTCCCATTAAGGTGATTCCTTACTCACATTCTACTTTGTAAAAATTGGGAACTTGTGGACTGTGAATTGTATTTGCACAAACTCACAAGGTGGTTCTAATTGGAGAATTAGGATAACCTTTTTTTTCTCCTTCACTACGGAGAAGCTCAGTTACAATACCACCATCATTGTGCAGTTGATGGACTCATGATCTAACACTAGCCTGAATCAGAAAAGACAGTTAAAAAGTAGTAAGGTCAGGGTCCTTGGGTGGCTCAGTTGGTTAAGCATCTGCCTTCGGCTCAGGTCATGATCCTAGGGTCCCTGCTCAGTGGGGAGCCTGCTTCGCCCTCTCTCTGCTGCTCCCTCTGCTTGTTCTCTTTCTCTCTCTCTGTCAAATAAATAAATAAAATCTTTTTAAAAAGTAATAAGGTCGTAAGGTACACAGGTGTCTTTATAAAAGTAATAAACATCCCATGAAATAGAATTGCAGTTGGGAATGTAGAAATCATGTTCTTTACTTTTGTATATTTCCAGGTGAGTATGGCTGGCTCTAGGTTCCCCAGAGGTGCATGGAAGAGCATGAACCAGACTCCTGACTCCCGTATTCAACTATGGCAGGGTTTCCTCACCTTGGCAATAGTAACATTTTGAGCCAGGCAATTCTTTATTGTAGGGTGCTGTCCTATGCATGTAGGATGCCTAGCAGCCTCTACCAATTAGATACCAGTAGCACCCAACCCCATTTGATAATCAAAAACAACTCCAGACACTGCCAAACTTCCTCCTGAGGGGGAAATCGCCCCCTTTTGAGAACTTCTAATCTGCACTGTACTGCCAGTCTGGAGAGAGCGTCTTGCAGGGGCTTGGATGCTCCTTCACACAGGGTTCTACAGAGAGTTGCTAACTGTGGCACCCTAACTCATGTAAGACTAACAGTCCAGGAACATAAGAATCTCACCTTAGTTCCTAAAAAGAAATCTTGTCAGGACTGGGTTTATTATATTTGGGTCAGGTTTAAAAGACTCACCTGAAAGCCCCTGTGTAGCCATAGTATCTCTCATGGTTATTGGGAAGACACTCCTTTCCTTGAAGACTTGCCGAGCCAATACATAGAGCACAGAGACTGGAGTTTCGCATAGATCCAGGGGCACAGCCTTCCCGGAAAAATTTATCTGTACGGAAGGACCAGAGGAAGTCAGCTCCTCCTAAGTGAGTCAAAATGAGTAGCCTTCATCTAACACATAACAGGCGCGTATGGCCCAGGATAGGTGGAATATATTCAGTGACCTCCACCAACTCAGGACCTGCCAGGCTGTAGGCTTTAAAAAGAAACTTAATTGAGGCTAGGCATAGAAGTTGGTAGACCATTACAATTCAGGTAGAAAGGAATCCATGGGCATGCTATAGTGTCACCATCTATCTAAAGAGAGAAGAGAGGGAAATTACATAAAAACTGACATAAAAAGGATAAAATTGGAGGTCTCACTCCCCAAGCTTGTGCTACCTATTTCCAGAAGTTTCCTTCCCTTGCTATTTTTTAGAAGAGACTTTAATAGAACTTAAAACTCCAAACTCAGTTAAGGGCTAGGGGATTTTACTCACAGCTCAGCTGCTCTCCCATGGCTGTGAAATTGCCAGGAGGCTCGGAAAAGCAGAGGTAGTGCCCTTGCTGGTGAGGAGCCAGAGCTTTCTGGATATCTCCCCAGCCACATTTTGCTTCCTCTCGTGTCAGAGAATATCCCAGTGCAGAAATGTGGTCTCATCTCCAAGTTCCCACACACAGGTCTTGTCTGGTTCATAACTGTCTTTAGAGACTTCTCCTTTTAAAGCAGTTGCACATATTTGGTGGTGGCAAGGAGAAAGCTGATGTAAATAACCATTAGAAAACATTTGTCTGGGGCACCTGGGTGGCTCAGTCGGTTAAGCGTCTGCCTTCGGCTCAGGTCATGATCTCGGAGTCCTGGAATCGAACCCCGTGTTGGGCTCCCTGCTCAGCAGAGAGTCTGCTTCTCCCTCTGCTCCTCCCCCACCATGTGCTCTCTCTCTCTCGCTCACTCACTCTCTCTCTCTCTCAATAAATAAAATCTTTAAAAAAAAAAAAGAAAGGAAACATTTGTCTGTGGTTAACTTACACGTAGTTTTCATACCTGAAGATATTCAGAGGACACAGAAAATAAACTGATTCCCATCCCTTTAAAGGGGCCTAGGAGCTGGGCAGTACCTCAGTGAGACTGCCAAGACCTTAAAGAGATCCAAGGATCCCGCACGCTCACGTTACCTAGAAAGCCTGTGGGAGGGATTGTCCACCCAACAGCCATTTGGAACCCCTTGTTCCTTAGTAACAAAGTCTTAGTTGTTTTAATCTTTTAATTTTTTCTCCATTACTTTTTATTGAGATACAACGGACATATAACATTATATTAGTTTCAGGTGTTCAACATGATTTGATATTGCAATATATTGCAAAATGGTCCCCACAATAAGTCTAGTTAACATCCATCACCATACATCATTACAAAATTTTTTTCTTTTTTTTTTTAAGATTTTTTTTAAATTTATTTATTTGACAGAGAGAGATACAGCGAGAGAGGGAACACAAGCAGGGGGAGCGGGAGAGGGAGAAGCAGGCCTCCTGCCAGGCAGGGAGCCCGACGCGGGGCTCGATCCCAGGTCCCAGGGATCATGACCTGAGCCAAAGGCAGATGCTTAACAACTGAGCCACCCAGGTGCCCCTAAAGTTTTTTCTTATGATGAGAACTTTTAAGACCTACTTTCTTGGGGCGCCTGGGTGGCTCAGATGGTTAAGTGTCTGCCTTTGGCTCAGGTCATGATCCCAGTGTCCTGGGATCAAGCCCCATATCGGGCTCCTGGCTCAGCGGGGAGCCTGCTTCTGCCTCTCCCCCTGCTCATGCTCTCTCTCTCTCTCTCTCTGTATCTGTGTCTCAAATGAATAAATAAAATCTTTAAAAAAAAAAAAAAAGATCTACTTTCTTAGCAACTTTGAAATATGCAATATGGTATTATTAACTATAGTCTCCATGCTGTGCATTACATCCTCAGGACTTATATAGTTTATAACTGGAAGTTTGTACCTTTTGCCCCTTCACCTATTTTGCCCATTTCCCCACCCCCCACCTCTGGCAACTGTCAGTCTGTTCTCTGTATCTTTGAGCTTGGGTTTTTTTAGATTCCACAAGGAAGTGAAATTATAGAATATTTGTCTTTCTCTGCCTGATATATTTCACTTAGCATAATAACCTCAAGGTCCATCCATGTTGTCACAAATGGCAAGATTTCTTCCCTTTTTATGGTTGAATAAAAGTCTGTTTTGCATTCTTTATGCATTCTATATATATATGTGTATATATATATATATATATAGTTAATTATGTATTTTCTTTATGCATTCTATATTTTCTTTATGCATTCATTCATCAGTGGACTTGGGCTGTTTCCATATCTTGGCTATAGTAAATACTGCTGCAATGAACATGGGGATGCATATATCTTTTTCAGTTAGGGCTTTCATTTCCTTTGGCTAAATACCCAGAAGTGAAATTGCTGAATCATATAGTCATTCTATTTTTAATTTTTGAACAAAGATCTAGCTTTATCTGGGACAGAGACATGCCCAAATAAAAGATGACATTCCTGAACCTCTCTGACAACCCAAGTGTGACTATGTGCCTGAGTTTTGAGCAATGAAAAGTTACTTGAAGTAACTGATTTAGATTTCCTGGATAGCTTCTTTAATAAAATGACCGCAGATGACATGATCCAGGCTGCCTGGATGTGATGGCAACCATGGTTGACCTTGAAGACAGAAGCCCCATGCTCAGAATAGTGGAGTAGAAAGAGAGAAGGAGCCTGGGCTTCTAATGACCATATCAGCAATAGACTGCTCACCTGGTCCTTTTCATGAGAGATGGAAGTAAACATATATTTACTGAAGCCATTTATGGAGCCAAAAAGAACCATTCTGACTCAGCTCCTCAACCCCAGCATCTCTTTTAGTTCTCTCTTTGAGGTTCACTTTAACCAAATTTTAGGACTATAGAACCAGGGCCACAGCATTTTATACCATACTACTCTTTTCCCAGAACACCTCTTTCCAGCCTGGTCCTGATCACAGCACCGTCCCAGGATTCACTTACCAAATTCACAGTGGTTGATCCTGCTGTAGAGCAGGCCCATGGGGATGTTCCAGCCCGCGGTTCTATCTACTGCAGTATGGCAGGACTTCCTGCCTTGCAGATTGTTCCAGGTGAGGCTATCATCTGCTGATGCCTTAACTACGGCCACAGCTCTATACCCTACAAGAAAGACACCAAAAAAGAATGTATTAACACCCCGGGCCCTCCAGAGTATGTGTCTACAATCAAAGCCTGCCATCTCCCTGTGAAAGCAAAATTATCCTGAATCATTCCTTCTGTCTTTGAAAGGGTCTTCCCCAAAACTGACTGAGTCACTCTGTCAGATGGAGATTATTCTGAACATTTAAAACAAAATAGTAAGAAAACATCATCATCAGAGCAATGTCTGGTGTATAATCCTTCCCTAAATGCATAAAACTACAAAAGCTATAAACCAGCAACTCACCCTCCACTGTGGAATATCAGAGAAATGGAGACTGAGGAGCACGTGACTCCCAAAATTTTATACAGTAACAATTAGGAAAGAGTAGTAAATGACCAATAAATTACAGGGAATATTCTGGCCATGTATTTTGGGATATGGAGAATACAGGTTTGCACCAAAATAAGTATGTGAAGTAGAAATTCAAAATCAAGACAGCTGCCATCTTTAGCAGAAAAATGCATGCTGCTTCTTAAAACTGCAAATAGAAGATCAACCCATGATTTCAACTTTTTTTTTTTTTTAAAGATTTATTTCTTTATTTGAGAGAGCGAGAATGAGAGAGAGAGAGTACATGAGAGGGGGGAAAGGTCAGAGGGAGAAGCAGGCTCCCCACCAAGCAGGGAGCCCGACGCGGGACTCGATCCTGGAACTCCAGGATCATAACCTGAGCCGAAGGCAGTCGCTTAACCAACTGAGCCACCCAGGTGCCCCTGATTTCAACTTTTTAAATTAGTTAATTCAGTCAACTATTTACAGCAGAAAACAGAGAAGCCTTATCATCCATGGAGCAAGAACAAGTCTTTCTATTTTCGGCTAAAGAGCCTGGGTCCTAGAATGAGGAGGAGAGGCTGAGAGGTTGTAATAGGGGAAGTCACAAGGACTTCCACACTAATGGCTGGAAAACAACCAGAGAGGTCTTAGCACTGGGGCTCTGAAACCCCGTGATCACCTTGGCAAGATTTCCTATCTTGTTCCTGTCCCATCTTTTCAGATCCACCCCCCACCAGAGCACTAGCTGAGAGCCGGATTGGCCTGGGTTCCTGGGCCCAGCCCTGGCTGGGAGGCTGGGTAATTTCATGCTCCTAGACATCTGCCTGTGTGAGCCTCTCTGCTCAGCCCTGCCAGGCACATATAAGCAAGACTCCTTGGCTGGTGTAACTCTCATCTAAAACTGTGCAGGCCTTATGTAATGTGAAGCAGTTGGGAGTGATGAGGAGGGTGTGAACTTGCTTGCTGGGTATAGGAACCCTGACAACTTGTAACCTCTGTGAGCTGTTGGTCCTCTTAGGCATCCTTAAAGGATGACGGTACCCACTTACAGGATTAAATGAGAAACCTATGTGCAAGTCATGGCAAGTATAAAAGATTAACCATATTATCAATTATCATCCTTCTATGGTTCTTTTGCATTCTGAAAATTGGTCTCTTCCATTGACTTAACCTACTTTTGATTTGAATTTAAACATACCTTACCCTTTCCCAAAAGCAATAAGAATTAAACTCATGAGGTTACCAATCGCAACTCACCTTCCTCTGCTGTAATGTTACATTTAGGGCCATGAGTTTCTGGAGGAGAAAATGAAGAAGTCATTAAACATGTATTCATTGGAAGTCATGCCATTCCCATGTGTAGCTCAGAATAAAAAGAACCAGGAAGACAATCTACATTTCACCAATTCCCAAACAGTCCAGGCTGTCTGGATTATACAAATTCACTTTTGTTCACTGGCCTCTGGAATTTAGCCCAAAAGTGTGAATTTCAAGTTTCTTGCTCTTTGACCTGTGGCCACAGTGGTCCCTGCCAACTATACTTGAATCCCTGCACCAGGGCACCAGAAGTGTGAGTTTGGGAAGCAAGAAGACCTGCCAGGAGTCCCAGCTGAGAATCCCAGTTGTCCTCTGCAGACAGGTCACTTTTAGCTGGAACTTCCCAGTGCAAAGCCTCCAGTCAGCCTGGTGGAAGGTATGGTAGAAGATTCTATCCTTCAAGATGACTGTGGGGATTAGAGATGAGGGAGCCCAGAGCCTAGGAAGTAGGAGGTGCTCAGGAAACAAGAGCTTTCTGGCCAATGTGGTGTAAATCAGGCTATGATTTTCCCATGTCGTCTCTCCCTGGCCCAGAGGAAATAAAGCACAGAGAGGCACCCCCTCCACTTACCATAGTTTTCTGCCAGGACAGGCACCAGACCGCACTGGCCCGCTATGTAGATGTAGCCTCCATCCAAGCTCATGGCATCAGCCTCTCCTTTCTGCAAAGACACAGCACATTACAGCAGGTGAAAAGAGGCCATCTCCTGTCCTACCTGCTCTTCCAGCCATTTCCTTGAGGCAGCCTTCCCAGCACAGGCCACGAAGGCCCCAGGAGATAGTAGGTGCTGTACCAGATCCCCAAGGATCTATCAGTCAGGAACACCCAGCAGAGAAGATAAAATATACTCTCATTTTCACCCAAACCATGATGAATTAAGGATTAATTTGGGGTTCCTTGCTTAGTTTCTTTAGGAGCAAAGACCCACAGTTAGTCCTCCTGTCCTCTCATAGGATACACTGTCCCAGAGACATTTCCACAACAACTTTCTGACACCAAGAGTTCTTATTCGTAAGACAGATGAGTGGAGTCAGGGACACGAGGCTATGTCTGTGGCATAGAGCACCTCCTGCTGGGGCTCTAGCCCTGAATCATGGCCATGTGGCTGAGTGCAATTTCAGTGCTTGGTGTAGACAAAGTGTTAATGAATGAGTAAAATATTCTTGAATGACCAATTTCTCAGGTTTATAAGCCCTGAATTATAGAGATGCTTAAATTCCACAAGATTGCCAAGCTTTCCATTGGGCCTAGAAATCCACTTTCTAGATATACACCCTAAAGGAGTAATCAAATATGTGGGAAACTATTTGGATAAAAAGTACATGTGCAAGTGTGATTCATCCACTGTAAAACATGCAAGAATAATTCATAACAGCAAAAAAGAAAGAAACAGACTAAATGATGTTATAGATAATATGGACAAATGGCTAAATAGATTGCATCACATCCACACTACGAAATAGATTACAACATTAAAAGATCATGTTTTCCGAGTGCCTGGGTAGCTCAGTTGGTTAAGTGTCTGCCTTCTGCTCAGGTCATGATCCCGGGGTCCTGGGATCAAGTCCTGCGTCAGGCTCCCTGTTGAGCTAGGAGTCTGCTTCTCCCTCCCCATCTCCCTCTGCCCGTTCACCCACTTGTGCTCACTCTCTCACTCGCTCTCTCTCTCAAATAAATTAAAAAAAAATAAAAAAATAAAAGATCATGTTTTCGAAAAATGATTTGGGACATAGGAAAAGCTAACTAGATACGTGAAAAAAGTATAGTAAATTGTGTATATGATATGATCCCATTTAACAGGATTTTCTCTGAGTAGAAGATTACAAGTACTTCTCATTTTCTTTTTTATATCATTCAGGATTTTCAAAACTCTAAAAGCAAACATAGAATGCTCTTGTGATCAACAAAGCTAAACTTCTACCTGCTTACACAATCAGCACAGCCCTGTCACAGCTATCATGGCACACCATGGGTCTCAGGCATACCCACACCATGGTCCAGCCTCCTGTAAGCAGACACAGCTCAGAGTGCCCTCCACCATGTGCTAATACTGGGAGGAAACAGAGCCCCAAGGAATCCTTCAGATCCATAAGTTCAAAAGTACTGAAGCTCCTGTGGGGCTGGGCTCCCACATGAGGGCAAGGTTTCTTGGGAACAGGTTTTTATATCTTCTTAAGAACATTCACTCAGCCATAGGGACAGGCAGGCAGCAGTGGCAGAAATGCTGCCCTACGGGGGCAGGAGTGACATACCGCGATCTTGGCAATACAGTCTTCAGTGGACTCTGCTGTTTCACACTCTATTTGCCCTTTGCTGTTTACACTCCACTCATCACACTTGGCCCTCTCGTGGTGACCCATTGCACACCATTTCACCTTCTTGCATTCATCCCTTGGGGTATCTGGGCCTAGGGCATAAGAGAGAGAGCCAGATTTCAGTTGAGGCCCTAGAAGTTCCTGCTGGTTATGAATGCTACTAACTGTCTTTATGAAAATGCTGGGATTTGCCAGCAATATACAAACAGGTCCCATTCCAGGAATTCATCGTCTTAGAAAACAAAGGCAGTAACAATCTCTGTTGGCTTCTTATCATTTAGGTATGGCTTAAAATAATCTCTTCCAAGAAGCCAACTTTCCTCCCAACCCCTCTATCACTTCAGGCTGTTTTTTGTTTTGTTTTGTTTTGTTTTCCTTCTTCTTTTTGAAATAGCACTTAACCACCTGAGTTGTTCTTATTTATTTGTTCATTGTTTTTTTGTCTGTTCCCTGCAGAAGAACATAAGCTCAGCCAGGGCAAGGGCTATGCCTATCTTACTCTCCACAGCACCCTCATTTTTCAAAGGCAGTGCCTGGCTTATGGTCAGTGCAGTTAATGTCTGCTGAGTAAATGGACATCTATTTGACTGTCAGCCTCAGTTCAAGTCACTTCCTCAAGGAAGTCTTACTGCAGCTCCAGGAGCTATTTTTCTTTGTTTTCATGGTCTCATCAGACCATGATATTTTGTTCTGTTGAGTCTGTTTTCCCTTATTCTGAGCCAATCTCTCATTTTTAATCAATCATTCAGTAGAGTGACTATTCATTGGACATTTGTCTTCTCCACTGGTGAGAAAGTTCCATGACAGCAGAACCTAATATACGTTTGTCTCACCATTGCATGCCCAGCACCTAGCACAGTTTATGGCTAGAAGATCAATAAATGTCTGTTGAATGAATGAATAATCAAGCAAACATTCAATGACCCAAGGAAATTCAGGAGCAGGATCAGCCTGTGCAGGGCTCCAGCTTCACTCTGGCACATGCTGATCATAATACTGGCTGCAGATGTACAAGTCTGTAGCAGTTTTATTCTATTTCACTTACTTTGTGACAGGCTATTTGGCTTCACAAAGTGGGTAGGGCGGCTCTGATTTACACAAGGGAAATAATGCTAGTATCAATCCAAGTCATTTTAAGCATGAATTTCCTTTCATGCCTTTTGGTGATGTCCAGGCCCATCTCATGATGACTGACACCATTTAGCATCAGTCTAACACTGGGCAGGAAGGCAGGGCGAATAAAGAAATGTCAGGGTGGGCTTTCAGTACCTGGAAAGAGTCTATTGCTGGTCCTTGCCCACACCAGGTTTCCAGGCTCCAAAAGGTCACATGATCCTTCCCCAGTACTTACGCACATCTTCCCTTAGATTCCGAAGAGCAGTGACATAATCATATCCCAGGTACAGCCACGTGTCCATTTTAGGGGGAATCTTCAAAAACCCTTGGGCAGAGTCCTTAAATAGCAGGTCCTTCCCCAAAGGAGAGCTGAAGAGCTGGAAGACTTTAGATTTGTCTTTGCCATAATGTTCCTGTGTATAGTAAAACACAATAGTGATTGGCTACAGCAGCAAGGAAGGCTGCAAAAGGGGACTGAGGAAAAACAAAACCCCCAGAAAATGAAATTAAAACCATGAAATTTTCAAGATTCCAGGAGAGAGGGCAGTCAAACCTGTTCTTTCCCACCCAGCACCATCCCTACTCCCAGCCTTCTTGCAGTCATGCAACAACCTATTTCACAGGATATGTTTCCATGCCTGTCTCCCTGGTTGCGTTGACAGCTCACTGAGCCTAAGAAATGCAGTCTCCTTCAGAAGCTGACACTGTGTGGTTACCACTAAAACCCTTGATAGACAGATGGGAGGGCTAGACGAGAGGAGGTTGGCTCAGTGCTGGCATTCTGCATGCTCTAGGCTCTAAGTAAAGCTGGCTGTGTGTGTGGCTTCCTTGCAATCAGCCTGAGAGACATTAGGAAAGAGATCATTTCCTTCTGCAGAGGTCATGGAAGGCCTTATGGGGGAGGGAGTATTTGCCCTTGGCCTAGAAGTCCTGGTTTAGATGGAAGGAAATAGAATTAAGCAGTAAGGAGCATCTTCATGTCACTAGGCCAAAATGTAAGGGTCTGACAGGCAATAATGCAGGACTAGGTTCTGTGTGACTCTAAGTCCCTGCTGGGCACTTTTAGACAAGTGGATGAATGTGGCACAGTTCCCACTATGTCCTAAAAACAAGGTATTCCATAGTGGCAAGAAGGGAATGTAGGAAAATGCCTCAAATCCAAGCAGAGAGCACTAAGCAGGAGAGAGAACAGTGAATTCAGTACCTGGGCCTGGTTGAGAAGCTCCCAGATCAAGTTTTCCTTGCCCCCCACACTTCGGGCCACAACAGCATGGGAAGGGACTTGGGCCAGGTGGCAGTCCTTATATTTATCTACAGGCATGCTCTGCGTGTTGTCTGGGCAGAGCAGCTTATATTGGTCCAAGTCAGCTTTGTTTGGCACGTTCTCTGGGGGAAGAAAGCCTGGATGAGCCAACTGCAGACAGGACAGAGTCATGAACTGTAGTCTGTCTCCCCATCCCTTGCAATCCCAATGAATCATAGCATGTGCGAGCTGAGATACCTAGAGCAAACATTGAGGGCCAGAGCACAAAAGGGAACTGACTTGCTCAAGATCCCACAACCAGTTACAGGCAAGAAAGCTTCTGATGCCTAGTACAGGGTTGACTGCCCCATACCCCACAACAGGTCTCATCTCAGCAGACCAACTTCAGGCCAAGTTCAGCCAGACATGGCCCCAATCCCTTGCTGTGGCAACATTGACCAGGAAGAAGGATCCCCATGTCCAGGAGGTTGAATGATGGAAAGAGGCCCAGGAGTCCAGGTGAGGACCCCATAGGCACACAACTCTGCACAAGTAGAAACCCAAGCAGTGATAAAGGAGGAATACAGTATGCTCATATCTGACTACTGTCCATGAAAAGGGGTACAGGGGAAAAAAAAAAGAAAACCCCTGCCTGGAAGGAATGTGTAGATTCTCCTGTCACTTACCAAACACTGTTGAATGCTTGACAAAGGCCACTTCCCCAGCATCATCCATCAGACACCTGTGGGAAAGAAATACATTAGGAGGATCCCAGCAGGGCAGACCCTTCACCTCAGGCTTGAGGGTCTGTCTGATCACACCATCCAGCCCTGGGACAAGGGCAGAGACTGGTGGAGGCCTCTATGCCGACCCACAGAGGAGGAAGCACTATGGGGTACTGATATACCACTAAGACGGTGGGGGGTGGGGGCTGAGCTCATGGGAACTAGAAATCCCTTATCATGTGCCCCAAAGTAGCAAAAAAAAATCACTGAAGATATTTTTTTTTTTTTTTTTTTTTTTTTTTTTTAAAGATTTTATTTATTTGACAGAGAGAGACACAGCGAGAGAGGAACACAAGCAGGGGGAGTGGGAGAGGGAGGAGCAGGCTTCCCGCTGAGCGGGGAGCCCGATGCGGGGCTCGATCCCAGGACCCTGGGATCATGACCTGAGCCGAAGGCAGACGCCTAACGACTGAGCCACCCAGGCGCCCCTCACTGAAGATATTTTAATACAGAAAAGAGTTTTCAAGTTTCTGAAATGGAAGATAAAGACATAGAGTCTCCTTACAGAGGAAATGTCCCTTGGCTGGCTATCAAACTTTAGGATATAACCAAGGTAAAAGAGGGAGTGAAAAATCAGCCACATGAGCTGTCTGCACAGGGACAATGAGGGAAGGCAGGAGAGAGGCCAGTGCAATGAACAGGAGACACTGCTACAATAGAAAGCAGAGGGACAGTCACTGAAGAATGGTCCAGACACTAAGGATGTGCCTGTTCCCTTAGGCTCTGCCCAGTCCAGCGAAAGAACACACTGGGCAAGTTCAAGGGCTCTGGAGAGATAGAAAAGATCTCCAGGAGAGGGGCTCCCTTGTCAAATGTCACAAGAAAGGCATATGCACTGGCTTGGCCTACAGAGTCCCAGCTGGATCACTGAGTCACTGTGAGGGGATTAGGCCTCCTGGACACCTCTGTAGGCTGGGTTCTGCTATGGGCCAGGTAGGGTCTCCTAGCCTGAGGACATTGGACACTTTGGCCACCATGGAACAGCAGCTGGTCTCACTCACTTGAAGGCACCTGAGTAGCCGAAGTATGGTTCATGGTTAGAGCAGGCACACTTGTCCGTCCCTTTCCCCGCACATAGTTGACACAGACTGGGGAAGGTTGTCCGATCTGCACAGGGAACACAGCTGCCCGCGAAGAAATTGGACACTGCTGCTCAACATAAGATATGTAGCACAGGTCATGAGCCACCCTGGCTACAAGCAATTACAGCTCCCAGCTCCCAGTCTAGACTCTTTAGGGAACAGAGAGTGATTAAAGCAAAACCAGCACACCCAGTCTCAGCACATCCTTATGTGTGTTCACTGATCAAGATCAAGGTTTTCCAAAAAGGGACAAGTTAACTTTTGTCCTCCCACTCCCCTCCCCAAGAACCAGGCCTATGCCTGCCATTGACCTAGGCCTGTCTCAGGTTGCTATCAGACTGGAACAGCTCAGAGAGAGGTCTTCTCTGGGAGTCATATCTGAGAGATGGGAGACCCACATAGAGAGGTACAGGCCAAGTTCATGGGCAGCAGATAGCCACCAGAAAAGCTCCAGCAGAATGGGAAACACATCAGCCACAGACTGGAAAGAACCCCAGGAAAGTGATCAGTAGGGCCCAGCAAACTTGGCCCTGACTGAAGCCTTCTGTTGGGCTTGATGGCCTTCCCCCACCGCCACTCCTCAGGATAGCCTTTGGGTGGGTGTTAGGAGTTCAGAGAAGAAAAAACTCAGCTGACACCTCCCAGGGCTGCTGGTGTGGCAGAACTGACCAGTTTAAAGCTGGTGTACCTCCTACCTCCACCCCCTAGACTCATCACACATGATCACCTGATCATGTCTGAGTGACCCCAGTGTGGCCTGTGTAGGCCTGCCTGATAGCACTCACCCTCTTGCCTACTTACCCCTCTGAAGAGATTCACGTGGCTCAGGCAGTTTCCAATAAAGTAAGCCCATGGGGATGTTCCACCCAGCAGACCTGCCAAGGCCCGTGTGGCAGGACTTCTTGCCTTTGAGCTCATTCAGTTTGAAGTCACTACTCTTCTTCACCACAGCCACAGCATAATAGTAGGTGTTTTTATCTACCAAGAGACAGTGTGAAAGACCCTCAACCTGGGCCACAGGGAAACACTGCTCATCACTACTGGACTCCTGAGTAGAGAAAGGGAATCCACAGGGCACATATATGTTGGTTGGGTCACAAAGAGAGAGAGATCAGGAAAACCTGCCTAGACTAGCAGGGGGAAGAAAGGACTGCAGAGAGAACATTTGCAATAATAGTCCAAGCAAACACAGGCCTACCATGGCCCTGCAGGGTGTCTGCCTACACCTACCAACTCAAACCCACCAAGAAATTGGAGTTGTAACACAGAGACCACATTCATTCTAAGTATTTCCTGTTCACTGACACAGGCCCAGGGACAGTTGGTTGCTCTCAGAGGAAATGCAAGGCTGCTGGGGCTCCAAGTATGTACTCTAGTGTGGTCTCTCCCCTGTGTGTGGCACCTATGGTTTTTGGAGGGCTCCTCTATGTAGCTCTAAACCCTACTGGTTCAGGTCAGGTTGCACACAGTCTTCTCTGTTTCTCCAGGGAGCATGTTTCCTAGCCCAGAAGGTCAGTGTCAGGAGCCCCAGTCCTCAACCATCCCAAAGCCCCAGAGGCCTTGACTTGTGCCTATGGCAGCTGATAAGGCCTCTCATTCCCCACTGACACCCAGTAGAGAATGCTCATCAGTATTTAATCTCCATTACCTGCCTGGACAAGACAAACTCAGCATCTACCAGGAGAGAACAAGAGCCACAAACTCTTTCCTGCGTCCCCAAGAAGAACTTACCCTGTTCTGTCCCATAGAACTCTGCCACTACAGGCTTTAGGTTGTAGGGAGTCAGGCCAGCCTCAAACACCAAGCCTGCATCCAGTGTCACAGCATCTGCTTCATTTGACTGAAAGGAAACAGACCAGACCCTGATGAAGTCCTTACTTCTGAGGAAGGTCCACCTATACCCAGGCAAGTGAAGGTAACTGGCAGGTCTTCTTGGACCTGGGGCCAAAAGAACCCTCACCTTGGCCAAACCACACCACACCACACCAAGAGCTTCAGTTGACTCCACCTCCCTGGTGAGGGGATTTGGCCACCATATTCCTATTCCTCCCACATAGAGAAAGGAATGAATTATGTTTCTCTTTCCCCTGGTGAAGAGTCTGGTTCTTGGCCCAGAAACCTATGTGTGATCTTTCAAGATCAACATGAATTAGAGAAGCTTTACATGGCAGACCTCATGGGGGAAAGTTGCCCTCCCAACCCTAGACTGGGTACACTGCCCAAGCATAACAGACACTGAAGGAAGTTGCAACCATGCTCTTACACATATTTATATTGAGAACCCAGTTGCTTTCGTTTGGTAACCTCTTCATCTTGGGCCTTCTGCTGAGGTCTTCTTCAGGCACTTTGTGAAGCCCTCCTTATTGGGGAGGGGAGTCTTAAAGACAGTTGTCTCCACTCTGATTCAGTACTTGGTACTTTTCCTTCCTGTCCTGGGACCCCATAACTACAAGAGTCTTGTTCAAAGATTTGGTACTTTCTTTGGGCTTTACCTCTTGTTTATACTATGAACTAAGGGTTAGATGCTCATTATTATTTCCATTATGGCTCATTATTTGTTTAATGGACTACTCAGATATGTCACAGGTCACCACTGTTCAACTCAGCTCCATTTTACAGATGAAAAAACAAAGACACGGAAAGTTTGTCACTTCTCCAGGCTACATAGCTAGTAAGTCATGGAGCTGGGATTTAAAATCAGGTCGTCTGGGTTCATTTCTTCCATTACGGTTACTTGCTGGTTATTTAGTTAGTTAATCTTGGGGCAACTTTTAAGGGTTGGGATTGTTTTTGTTGTTTTATTGTAATATACATAAGATAAAATTTACTGTTTAACCTTTTTTTAAGTGTACATTTCAGTGCCATTAGATACATTCACATTGGTGAAGGACAGCTCTATTCCACAACTAAACACCAAATATGAAACAACCTTTGTGGCCTCCTTGGTATCAGAAAAGGTAAGTATAACCTCTGGCCTCTCCCAACCCACCCCGCACACCACAGAACAAAAATAAATAAGCAAACAAACAAATTTCCCCAGAGCAATGAGATTGGGGTTTTGTGGCCAAGACACCAGGATGCTGATCAGGAATCACTGGAGCCTCAGAGGAAAAGGAACCAAGGAGCCAAGGCCTAACTCATGGGATCCACTAGAGCAGCAAGGATTCCAAGGGGAACCTGAACCAGCAAGGAGGAGGAGGATTAAAATCAAGTATGACCTCCCAGATGCAGATAAACACACTCAGAAGAATATAAGCCACAATGCACAAGCATCAACAGGAACAACAGACTTGGGCCCTCAAGGGAGGTTGAAGCTGTCTAATGCAAAGTTGAGAAGAGCTGCCTATGAGGTATTTACTTTTCTATACAAATTGAAGGCTGCAATCAGAGATAAAGCATAGAAAAGGAAATTATCAGAAATAAAAAGAAAAATTATTTGAACTGGTGCTTCTAGAAACAAAAAATATAACTGTTGAAATAAAGTGATGAATGGGCAATAAGTTGATTAGACATGTTTAAAGTAAGAATTAGTGAACTGGAAGCTATATCTGAAAAATGTATCCTGGATGCTGCCAAAAAGAGGTATAGATGGTGGAAATTGTGAAAGAAGGATTAAAAATTTAGATTAAAGAAGACCTAATATGTGTTATCTTGGAATCCTAGAATTAAAAAAAAAAAAAAAAAAAAATGGAGGAACTGAAAAAAAGCCAGTATTTAAAGAGATAATGGCTCCAAAATTTTTAGAATTGATGAAAAACATAATTCCACAGACCTGATATACCCTAAGCAGGATAGGTACCAAGATTTTCGCAACTGCAAATATCATAGTGAATCTATAGAATGTCACAGACCAAGGAAATGAAACCTCAAAATTATTCAGAGATGATTGAAGGAATAACAGGATAATACCAGACTTCTCCACAACTACAGTGGAAGTCAGGAGACAGTGGAATAATATTTTAAAACAGGGTAAAAATGTCAAACTAGAATTAAACATTCAGCAAAATTATCATTCCAGAGATTAAAGCATTTGCAGAGAAAACAAGCAAGCACCTGAGAGAGTTTAACACCAAGAGAGTGGCTTGAAAGGATCACCAAAAGAACATATTTCAAGAAGGAAACATATCCCAGAAGGATAGTCTGAAAAATGAGAAGGAATGGGAAACAGACTAAATGACAAAAATGTAGATAAATCTACGTATTCTCTTTCTCTCTTTCTAAATTTTTGGGTGTGTGTACACACACACATAGACACACAAACACACACACATATGTTTATATATAGTGTCTACAAATACATGAAGTATTTACATTGAGTGTTTTAAAAAAGATAGACATAAGGGACGCCTGGGTGGCTCAGTTGGTTAAGTGGCTGCCTTTGGCCCAGGTCATGATCCCAGGGTCCTGGGATCAAGTCCCGTGTCGGGCTCCTTGCTCAGCGGGGAGCCTGCTTCCCCCTCTCTCTCCCTCTGCTTGTGCTCTCTCTGTCAAATAAAATCTTTTTAAAAAAAAGATAGACATAAAATATTAAATGGTAATATTTAAACAGGGAAGAGGGAAGTCTGAGCTACTGTTTCCCAGAGTCCTTTTATTGTTTGGGAGGAGGACCAGGATTATTTTACTGTAATACATTGGTAAGCTAAAAGTATGTAGTAAAAATTTAAGGAACTCATTAAGGAATATAAATAAAGTGTTTAAATTCATTACCAGTAGGAGGGAAAGTGGAATAAAGGGAAAACAATGCAAATGAACAAACATATGTGCAAACTCAATTTTTAAAAATCAGAAAAAGAAAAATCAGAAAACAGGGGAAGCCTGGACTAAAAGAAATCAAAAAGTAATATGGCAGAAATAAGTCCAAATTTACCAGTAATAATAATAAAATAAATGAGATTTCACATAAAATAAATGTGATTGTCAGATTGCATTAATAAAATCCAGCAACAAACAGTTTTCAAAAGATGCACCTAAAGCAGAAGCACACAGAATATTGAAAATAAAGGAATGAAGAAAGGCACAGGAGAAGACTACTAAGCAAAGAAAGTTGGTGTAGTATGTTAATATCAGAAAAATAGAGTTTAGTCAAAAAGCACTGCCAGATAATTTCTTAATGATAAAATACCAAATTCACCCAGAATGATATGGATTATTCTCTCATATGCTGGTGGTAGGAGTAGAAATTGAAATAATCACATTGTCAACTACACTCCCCCCCAAAAAAAGAGGAGAGAGCCCAGATGTCCCTCGACATGAATAGATAAAGAAGATGTGGGGTGTGTGAATATATAATGGAATATTACTCAGCCATCAAAAAGAATGAAATCTTGCCATTTTCCATGACATGGATGGAACTAGTGGGCATTATGCTAAGCATAATAAGTCAGTCAGAGAAAGACAAATACCATATGATATCACTCATATGTGGAATTTAAGAAACAAAACAGATGAATATAGGGGAAGGGAAGGAAAAATAAAATAAGAGGAAAACAGAGAGGGAGACAAATCATAAGAGACTCTTAACTATAGGGAACAAACTGAGGGTTGCTGGAGGGGAGGTGGGTGGAGGGATGGGGTAACTGGGTGATGGGTATTAAGGAAGGCTCTTGATGTAATGAGCACTGGGTGTTATATGCAACTGATGAGTCACTAAATTCTATCCCTGAAACTAACAATATAGTATAAGTTAATTAAATTGAATTTAAATTAAAAAAAATTTTTAAGGAAATAAAGGTAACTAACTACATGGGTAAATTTAAAAAAAAAAAAAGAACCACATCGAATTGACTTAAAAATCAAACACTGCTGGTGGAAATGCAAGCTGATATAGCCACTCTGGAAAACAGTATGGAGGTTCCTCAAAAAGTTAAAAATAGAGCTACCCTATAACCCAGCAATTGCACTACTAGGTATTTACCCAAAGGATACAAACATAGTGATCCAAAGGGGTACCTGCACCCCAATGTTTATAGCAGCAATGTCCACATTAGCCAAAATATGGAAAAGCTGAGATGTCCTTCAACAGATGAATGGATAAAGAAGATGTGGTGTATATATATACAATGGAATATTATTCAGCCATAAAAAAAGAAATCTTGCCATTTGCAAAGACATGAATGGAATTAGAGGGTATTATGCTAAACAAAATAAGTCAATCAGAGAAAGACAATTATCATATGATTTCACTCATATGTGGAAGTTAAGAAACAATACAGGATCATAGAGAAAGGGAAGGAAGAATAAAATCGGATGGAATCGGAGAGGGAGAAAAACCATAAGAGACTCCTAACTATAGGAAATAAACAGGGTGCTGGAGGGGAGGGGAGTGGAGAATGGGGTAACTGGGTGATGGGCATTAAGGAGGGCACTTGATGTAATGAGCACTGGGTGTTATATGCAACTGATGAATCACTAAACTCTACCTCTGAAACTAATAATACACTATATGTTAATTCATTAATTTTTTAAAAAATCAAACATATTTGGCATTGTCTTAAAAGGCAAATACATATCCCTTGGCACAGCAAGTCTGTTCCTACATATATATACTCAAGAAAAACTATTAATATTTGTGTCCTAGGAGATTTGTATAAAAATATTTGTCAAGCCCTGATTAGAATAACAAAAAGCTGGAAATAGCCCAAATGCCTGATGACCAGAAAAGAAAAAATAAATTGTGTTATACTGACATAATGGACTATTGTAGAGCTCTGAAAATGAATGAACAATGGCTATATTCAACGATGTGGATGAATCGGCATAATATTGAGGAGGGAAAAACAAGGAGAAGACAACACATAGTAATGCCATGTTTATGAAACTTTTTACGAATCAAAACCGTGCAGTCATTCATGCATACCTATATACATCTTAAAACTAAAATAAAAGGCAAGAAAGTTGTAGCATTCAGTTTGCTCAGGATGGAGAAACACATCAGTAGTTGTGGGTTACACCACACTACATGGGTGCCATTCCCATAAAATCCAGTGCTGCCACACAACAGCCCTAGAAGTAAGCTATTGGTACTGATGAAGTTTTGAGAACCTGTGTTAGGTTCATGAATAGTATTATTTTATATTATCAACATTTAAAAATAAAAACGGGCATGCATGGACTAAAACTAAACAAATGTCATAATTCAAGGGTTATAATTTAAAGCATGATCATAACTGAGATCCAATTTAAAAACACAAGCCAGGTGTTTTTACCAAATGACTGATTCCTTCAATCATGCTCCATCTGGCTAAGTCTACCTCTCCCACCTCATTACTCTTTCCAGTCTCCTGCTTGCTCTACTCCTGTCATCCTGACTTCCCTACAGCAACTTCAGAAAGCCCAGCTCTGCTGTCTCAGGCCCTTTGCACAAACTGTTCTTCACTGCCTGGCGTATTCCACCAATGGCACCTGGCAGGCTTATCCATGCTCATCCTTGGGGTCTTAGTTTCATTGCTTCCCTGTCAGGGAGATTGTGCCTGACACCCAGGCCAAAGCAAGTTTCTTCTGAAAGTCTCTGTCAGAGCATTCTACTCTTCCCCTTCATTGTACATCACACAATTTGAAATTTACAATTTATTTGTTTGCATGTTTTTCTTCTCTCCTGACTAGACTATAAGCTCCTCAAGAGTAAGGACCACATGAGGGGCGCCTGGGTGGCTCAGTCGTTAAGCGTCTGCCTTCGGCTCAGGTCATGATCCCAGGGTTCTGGGATCGAGCCCCGCATCAGGCTCCCTGCTCTGCGGGAAGCCTGCTTCTCCCTCTCCCATTCCCCCTGCTTATATTCCCGCTCTCGCTGTGTCTCTCTCTGTCAAATAAATAAATAAAATCTTTAAAAAAAAAAAAAAAAAAAAAAGAGTAAGGACCACATGTGTTTAAATTCACCGCTGCAGCCCCATTGCTCAGCACAGGGTCTGACCCACATTCAGATGTGCAGGGACAACAGTGATGGAGTGAAGTGTTTTTAGAAAATCTAGAAAACAAAGAGATCAGCAAACATCTGCAGTTGGCACTGTATTCCTCTTCCCTGTGAGCATCATTCATCTAGTTCCTGTGATGTACCAAGAACTTCCAAAACAATGTCATATGGAAATTTTGATAGTAAACATTCTTGTTTTTTCCCTGAATTCAGAGAACTTCGTGCCTCAAAATAGTCCCCTTTTCAGAGTGTGTTGGATTTTAAGACTCCTTAAAGATAACCACTCCAATTTCCCTTTCTGAAGTGCTTTTATTAGCACTGGGGGTTGACTTTTCCACACCAGCCTCCTACCTGTGAGTAAAGAGTTGTTCCAAAATGACAGAAGAGAAAGTATGGATTTTATTCCACTCTCTTTTAGGCAACAGTGACTTACCGAAATGGCCTTGATGCACTCAAGGTAGGAGGTTTTCTTCACACAGCTGACAAAAGGACCATTTTCAAGGACAGTTTTCATATTTTCCATGAAACTGGAACACTTACTGGCCTCATGACTTGAGACAGTGCACCATCTCACAGTTTTCTCAGGGGAGACAGCCAGACACAGCCCTAGGAGAAAGAGGCCAGAGGTTGTGCTAGTGGGAGAGACAGAACACCCTCTGAAGGCTCTTGAAGTCTCCATCCCCTCCATCCTGTCCTCCTCCCACTCCTCCCATTAACACCACAGAGCACAGATTCTGTTGCCTTCTGAGGCTGGGGACAAGAGAATGGAACCCTAATGGCCTCCTAGTCACCTGCTAACCACCCTGTGCTAGCCAGAGGGATGCTGGCTTGATCATCAGCTCTCAAGTGGAGACCACAATAATCTGCTTTTCTCTGTTTTCCCTGCCTCCTTATCTCACCATCATGGGACTGCCAAGGGACATAAGCCTCATCAGTGTGACCAGACCTTTTCAGCCTCTTGAAGGCATTGGATTGATATGACAACTTGGGGAAGCTAGCAAGGTAGGAATTACCATCTTTTAAAGATGATGGAACTGGGCTCAGAGAGTGATGCTTCACCTAAGGTCACCCAGCCTGTTAGTGGCCAATACTGGCCTAGAAACCAGGTCTCCAGACTTTTGTCTCTGCCCAGGGAATAAAAGAAGATGACATTCTGAGTTATTTTCCATCTGCTTGGCCAGTAGGTAGGGATAAATGATTGATGAAATAATGAATTTGCCTGTGATACTCATCTATCATCCTCTGTTCCAGGAATAACTAGAACTCCACATATTCAGTGGTTCTTTCTGTTTCCAATGACCCCTCCCTCAATTTTCATCAGTCTTCTGGGCTGCCATTAGGAGAAACTAAAACCAGCCATGTCTGTAGCTATTAAAATCATGTGGTTGCACTGCTCCCAAAGACCTCTGTCATCTCCACTTTCTGTGGATGACAGCACAGGGCTGACTCAGGGAAGCTGATGAATATCCACAAAGCACAAAGCAGGAAAGGGAAAGGGCAACAGTTCTCCAGGATGCATAAGGAGGAGCCACAGGGAAATCAGTGCCCCAACCACCCTTTATCCCACATCTGCCCATGAGAAGTCATGGGAAGCATCAGGATTCAGTGGCAGACCCTTCCTAAACTGCCCCTCCTGAGGTCTCATGGGCAGGAATTTGTCCTGAGTCCTGCATTTACCTTGCACAGCCCTATGAGGTGCTTTGAGGGTGCGAGGGGGGCCAGGGGCAAAGGCATGTAATACAGGGCCAACTCCCAAGGGTAAACTTTTCCAGGAGAGACAAATATCTAAACACAAGTCTCCAAAGGTATAACAAATGCACCAGGAGAGGCAGGCAAAAGTTAAAGGACAAAGGGAGCCAGACAATCTCAGGAGGTGATGGGTGTGGCAGAGGCCATCCAGTCATAGGCCCCACAGTACGGACTTGTGCAACGAACTCCACTCCACTGGTGCCTGGATCCATGGCCTCATTTACCCTCGCCTGACCCTCCCAGCCCCAGCCCCCTCACCGGTGAGGACCCAAGAAGCCTCGATTCAAATATGCTTTGAACCTCTCAGCAGCCCTGCTTCTTAGCAGGACATCTTCAGCGCCAATGGCACCCATGGGACATCAGACTGCCAAGGGTGGGGGCGCGGTCAGATCTGGGAGGCCTTGAATGCCATGCTTAGCAGTTCAGACTCAACTCAGGAGGCCTCATAGAAGGGATCTGATAAACTATGATGGAAGTGCTCTTACTGTATTCTAATACTACAAGATTTACTGGACAAGGAGGAGGAGAGCAAGGAGAGGAAGCAAGGAAGCATGGAGGGCACGAAAAGGGACAGAGGCACTACCAGGACCAGCAGCTGCGCGCAGGCGCAGAGCTGAACCTAAGCTGAACCAGGTGCAGGGATGCGGCGGGGAAGAGCGAAGGAAGTGCTCCGGGCTTCCAGCCCAAGAGTGGAACCCAGGAGCCTGTGTGGCCGAGTGGAGGGTGCAAAGAGCTACTGGGCTGGCGACTCTGCGGACCTTCCCCGCGCCGGCACTCACCCAGGACCGCGCAGGCCAGCAGGGCGCGGACAGCGAGCCTCATCTTCCTGGGTCTGTAGCTAGGAGCCGGGAGCACAGACCTGTGGGCTTCTGCGCCGTCTCCCCACGTCCGGTGCCCCTTTATCTTCGGCTCAGCGGGCCAAGCAGAATCTTTGACCTCCTGTGTTTGCGCAGCCCGCTTGCCCAATCACCCCTCATCCCTCCCCCTTCATTCCTTCGCCAGGCCGATCACCTCATTTCCTGAGCTCTGGAAAGACCCACGGATGGTTTCCAGCACAAAAATGCTGATTGTAAGGGAATTAAAGAAAAATCAACCCTTTGTTAATGCGTGCTCTCTCTGTGCCAGGAGCAGGGCTGCAGCGGGTAGGGGCGGGGGTTGGGGCCGGTGGCTCTGCTCCTGAATCGCAGGATGCCAGAGCTGGTCCTGCACCAGTCCTATGTATTCATTTCACGGATAAAAGAGGGAAGGAGCTACCCTAGATCCAGAGTAGAAATGCAGAATGATAGGCAAAGACCTTCCTGAGAGAGGGTGTCAGAGAAGAATAAAGCTGGCCTCAAATCAAAGACAAGTTCAACACCCTTCACTTGTTCCCAGGTGTCCCCAGAAATCCTGCTCCTGGGCTCTCAAAGGCCCTCCTAACTGAGGAATTGCTCTCTCTCTATATGCCCCACTAAACTAAAACTCCTGGATTAAAAACCTTCCTTTCCTCCATGCAGCCTGCTGGACACCTTGGCCTAGGGACAGATTCACAGGGGAGACAAATTCTCTCCCACAAGAAGCTACCCAAGAATGCGACAAAGAGTCTAGAGACTCAGAACAAAGTGATACACCAGCACAAAGCAAGGGGCCCAGGGGAGGATGTAGCCTGGTCTCAATGCCTGGGTCATCCCTGTCTCCCTCCAGCTAAGTGGTTTCCAACTGGCTTTGATTACACATCCTTATTAGGAAAAATAGTGAGGTTGTACATTCTGTGTATGTATTTTTTAAACTAATATATTGTGTGCATTTCAACCATGTGAGGAATATAAATTTATAAAGCAATAAAACAAAGATGAAACATTCTTTTTTAAATGTTCCTTTGTTGGGGCGCCTGGGTGGCTCAGTCATTAAGCGTCTGCCTTCGGCTCGGGTCATGATCCCAGGGTCCTGGGATCGAGCCCCGCATCGGGCTCCCTGCTCTGCGGGAAGCCTGCTTCTCCCTCTCCCACTCCCCCTGCTGTGTTCCCTCTCTGGCTGTCTCTCTCTCTCTGTCAAATAAATTAAAAAAAAAAAAAATGTTCCTTTGTTTATTCTGCCTTATATACACTGAATAATATCTCAAGGCAAAATAATACACTTAGGGAAAGGGCAAGGGTCCTGATAGTAGATGTAAGTCAATAGTCCAGAAAGTCATCAAAATAATTTTAGGTTTCTTGAAAAGTTACTTATCCAGTCTGATCAGATGATTGTGGTTTTGGGCTCTATCTACACTAACTAATCTATACCAGTCCTTCTAAGATGTCAGTATTGTCATTTTATTTTTGTTCACTTGTGTTTGTGATATCAGAATCATCTTCTAATTCTAGTTTCTTTGCAGAAATGTTTTTAAGGCACTTGTGCATTTTATGAGGTTTGGTGAGTTATACCACATCACCTAATCTGTACATCCAATCTCCTGGGCACAAGAAAACCACAAAATGTGGAACCACAAAAGCCAAGAACAAAGGACAGGTCAGAGAGTCGCAACCATCCATTACCCCCTTTCCCACCCCTCCCCTTTTGAGGTGTTCCCCCATCTTCCCTCAGACACTTTAGAGGCTCTACAAGACCTGTGTCTGTCTGGCCTATAGACCAGTGGGAGACAGTGCCAATCCTCATTCAAAATAGTAGTGAATGTTCGTTTGTTAATCTTTCGCATTAAGAATAAATATAACTGGAAGTTAGGTTATCTTCTCCCATACCCCAGTAGACTGTCTCATATACAAGGGGTTACACACATCCCACTTTAGAGAGCATAGCTATAGCGGGGACTTCCTGTTTACAGTAGAGACATAAGACAAGCCTAGACAGCCTGCCTCACCATTGAGGAAGAGTAGCTGCTGCTGCCCTCCTTCGGTCCCTGCCCCTCATGGGTCCTCCTGCTTAAGCCATGGGAAACCCAGAATCATGGCAGGAAGGGCATATTCCTACAACCCCCTGCAACAGGCATATTAGGGAGTGGTCTGGCTTCCTGTGGGAGACCTTGAGGTACAGAGATGAAGATGGAGGGAGACAGTGAGGGGAAGGGCTGGCTGGGAGGAGTCGTCACAGGAGACTGCACTCAGCTGATGCCTCCTTAGGCCGTGCAGTGAGCTTGCAGGGTCTGCCCAGAAGTAGGAGGGAGAGTTGCCCAATGTTGAATAACCCACAAACTCAGGGAAGCTCCGTGGAGGCCATGGAAAGCAGATGGACCATGATTCTCACCCCTGTGCCCCTACTGCATTTACTCTCATACCAGAGGGGTTAGTGAACCCTTCTTGAGGCTGGGCCCCTACTGCATTTACTCTCATACCAGAGGGGTTAGTGAACCTTTCTTGAGGCAGCTCCTTCAGGGACAGGCCCACAACCAAGCTTGAGCCCCTCAGAGCGAGCACCTTCTGGCCAGTGTACTAGAATCCCCATTTTAAAGATGAGATAAGGAAACTGAGGCCTTGAAGGATTAATAACTTTTCCAAAATCAACTGCTAAGTCAGATGCAAAATCAAGCAGTCTGGTTCCAGAGTGCATGTACCCATCCACCAAGGACACTGCCTCTCCCAGGAAATAGGGACATACAGAGACCAAGGGACTCATCTGGGATCACACGGAGAGGGACAGACAGGGCACTCCCAGCCCTGACATTTCTTCACAGACACACCACCCCACATTTCAGTTTGCAGAGAGGTTTGCCCATCTGGGAGTGGGCTGAGTGCCCCAACTGCAGAACCTCAGGCATGCACCAATTTATTATGCTCAGATGGAAGGAAAGTATCACATTTTCAGTCCTTCCATGTGCCAAGCACTATTCTGGGGTAAGATTTTTGTGGTCTTGACCAACTACCTTGAGAGATGAGATCAGTTCCCCAATTTTCAGATGTGGACACTACACTAAAATGACACATCCTCCTTCATAGAGCTCTGGGACCTGAACTCAAATCTCCTAAGTCCCAGCCTTCTCTAGACTACAGCTGCCTTCTGGATATTCATCTTCTCTTTCTTTATCCAGAAATGGAAGGGAGCAATGAAGGGAAGAAAGGAAGGAAGGAGATAAGAGGGGCTGAAGGGAATGAAGAGAGCTTCCAGTTATAGACCAAGCCAAGTCATGACCCAAATCGTCCACCATGAACTGAATAAAACTCTTAAATTTCAGTGGGATTGGGTCTCTTGTAGAAAGAGCTGAACTTGTGTGTACGTGCAGGGGGTGAGGGGTGGGTTGCTGACCTGAAGGGATGGGCAGGAATGCATTGGCTCTCTGAACCAATATTTGTTGTTTTCAAATGTTGCCTCATTTGCAAAGAAACAGAGCAAACAAAGAACTTCTGTCTGGTTGAACCAGTCCCTCTCACCCTTCCCCCTCATTGCTTTCTGCCCAACACCAAGGCTTCTCCTCTGAAAGACCTGAGTCTGGGTCTTCGGGAAGGTGGGATCAGGTAGCCTGAGAATTGATGCTCATAGACCCACTACCCCACAGACCTACTGCTCAGGAAGAGTGTGGTGAGAGAGGTGAGAACAAAGGGCACTATCCTTTTAGAAAAATGTCAGGCCGTTGAAATACCACGCACCCCCAGCTCTCTCTATCTCAGTCCCCTCAGAAATCCCTGGACAAGGGAAGATTCTCAGGTTTCCATTCTTTTCCCAGAGGAGTCCATAAAAATATCATTTTCACAAATAGTCCAGGGCCAGACAGCTTCACCAGTGAATTCTACCAAACATTTAAGAAGAATTATAACAATCTTACACATATTTTCCAGGTAATAGAAAAAGAAGGAGTACTCCCTGACTAGTTTTTGAGGCCAGTAAGTATAGTTTGAAAGCCAAAAACATCAAGGATATCATGAGAAATATTTTAAAAAATAACTTTTATGAGCATAGATGCAAAAATCCCAAGCAAAATACTAGCAAATTGAACCCAGCAATATCTAAAAAGGATACTAAATCATTAGCAAGTTGGATTTATTCCAGGAATGCAAGTTATCTTTTGAAAAATCAATCAGTGTAATTGATCACATTAACAGAATAAAAGAGAAAAATTATATGATCGTATCAGTCAGTACAGGAACAGCATTTGGTAAAATTCAGCAACCATTCTTTTAAAACCTCTTAGCAAACTTATCCTGGGAAACATGTTTAATCCGATTGCGTGTGTATGTAATATATATGAATACATAAAAGAAATGTTTTATATATATATATAAAATATATATATATGATTCATATATATATATATGAAATCATCATACTCAATGGTGGAATGGTGAATGAAAGCTTTCCCTTTGAGATCAAGAAAAAGTTCTACTCTTATCACTTCTATTCAACATTTTACTTGTGGACCTTGCCAATTCAGTCAAGTACAAAAAAGATATACTATGTAGAAGAATTGAAAAGGAAAAAATAAAACTCTCACTTTCTTCTCAGGTTATTGCATTAGAAGAAACACAAAAGTGATTTGTCTCATCATCAATTCTGTTAACTTTGTTTGCTTGGTTAAGGTGGTGTCTGACAGATTTCTACACTCTAAATTTCCCTCTTAATTAATGAGTAGTTTGTGGGAAGATATGTTGAGACTATTTAATATTTTATTCCTCATTAGACATACACTGCCTAGTTTTAGCATCCATTGATGTTTCTTGCCTAGATCAAGTATTACTATATTGATTGCCAAATAGTGATTTTCTGATTATATCATTCTTTGTACATTAATCAATTGACATTCTAAAGTAAACAAGTGCTTCCTGTTCTCCAATTATTTGTTTATTTCCTTTTATTTGTTTTTATCAGCATGGACTCAGGGGTTCCATCTTTCTCAGTGGGTTATAATCCTTTACTATCATTTTTTTTTCAATTTTTTATTGTGGTAAAATACACATTACATAAAATTTATCATATTAACCATTTTTAAGTGTACAGTTCATTCATATTGTTGTGTGACTGTGACTATCCATTTCCAGACCTCCTTTTATCTTGAAAAACTGAAACTCTATACCCAGTAAACAAAAATTCCTCATTTCCGTCTACCCCTAGCCCCTGGTAACCATCACATTATTTCCTGTTTCTATGATTTTGACCACTCTAAGTGCCTCTTTTAAGTGGAATCATACAATATTTGTCTATTTGTGATTAGCTTGCTTTATTTACCATAATGTCCACAGTTCATACATGTTGTAGCATATGTCAATAATTTCCTTTTATAAGGCTGAATAATGTTCCATTCTATGTATTTACCCTATTTATTTATTTATTCATCTATCAGTGAACACTTGGGTTGCTTCCACATTTTAGTTATTGCAAATAATATGTCTATAAACATGGGTTATAAATATCACTTCAAGACCTTGCTTTCAATTCTTTTGAGTATATACTCAGAAGTGGAATTTCTGGATCATATGGTAATTTTTTTTAAGTTTTTATTTAAATTCCAGTTTAGTTAACATACAGTATTATGTTAGTTTCAGGTGTCCAATATAGTGATTCAACACTTCCACACAACACCTGGTGCTCATCACAAGTGCCCTCTTTAATCCCCATCACCTATTTCACCCATCCCCCCCACCCCACCTCCATTCTGGTAACCATCAGTTTGTTCTCTGTAGTTGAGAGTCTGTTTCTTGGTTTGCCTCTCTCTCTTTTTCCCCCCTTTGCTCATTTGTTTTGTTTCTTAAATTCTACATATGAGTGAGATCATATGGTATTTGTCTTCCTCTGACTGACTTATTTAGCTTAGCATTATACTCTCTAGCTCCATTCATGTTGTTGCAAATGGCAAGATTTCATTCTTTTTAATGGTTGAGTAATATTCCATTGTATATATACACCACATCTTCTTTATCCGTTGATCAGTCAACGGACACTTGGGCTGTTTCCATACTTTGGCTATTGTAGATAATGCTGCTATAAACATGAGGGTGCTGTATCCCTCTGAATTAGTATTTTTGTATTCCTTGGGTCAATACCTAGTAGTGCAATTCCTGGATCATAGGATAGTTTTATTTTTAACTTTTTGAGGAACCCCCATACTGTTTTCCACAGTGGCTGCAGCAGTTTGTATTCTACCAACAGTGCAAGGGGATTCCCCTATCTCCACATCCTCGCCAACACCTGTTGTTTCTTGTTTTTTATTTTAGCCATTCTGACAGGTGTGAGAGGATATCTCATTGCAGTTTTGATTTGTGTTTCCCTGATGATGAGTCATGTTGAGCATCTTTTCATGTGTCTGTTGGCCATCTGAATGATTTCTTTGGAGAAATGTCTATTCATGTCTTCTGCCCATTTTTAAACTGGATTATTTGTTTTTTGGGTGTTGAGTTTTGTAAGTTCTTTATGTATTTTGGATACTAACCCTTTATCAGATATGTCATTTGCAAGTATCTTCTCCCATTCCGTAAGTTGCCTTTTAGTTTTGTTGATTGTTTCCTTCTCTGTGTAGAAGCTTTTTATTTTGATGTAGCCCCAATAGCTTATTTTTCCTTGTTTCCCTTATCTCAGAAGACATATCTAGAAAGAAGTTGCTATGGCTGATGTCAAAGTGGTTACTACCTGTGTTCTCTTTTAGGATTTTTATAGTTTCAAGTCTCACATTTTGGTCTTTAATCCATTTGGAATTTATTTTTTTGTATGGTGTAAGAAAGTGCTCCAGTTTCATTCTTTTGCATGTTGCTGTCCAGTTTTCCCAACACCATTGATGATATGGTAATTCTATGTTTAATTTTTTGAGGAATCTCCATACTGTTTTCTATAGTAGCTGTACCATTTTATATTCCCACAAATGGTGCACAGGATTCTAATTTCTCCACATCCTCACCAACATTTACTACTTTCCAGGTATTTTTTTTTTTAATAGTAGCCATCCTAGTGGGTATGAGATAGTATCTCGTTATAGATTTGATTTGCATTTCCCTAATGATTAGTGATATTGAACATCTTTTCATGTGCCTATTGACCATTTGTATAATTTCTTTTCAGGAAGAGAAGTCCTTTGCCCACTTTTGAATTGGTTGTTTGTTTTTCTGTTGTTGAGTTTTGGGAGTTCTCTATACATTTTGGATATTAACGGCTTATCAGTTACCTGATATGCAAATATGTTTTCACACTCTGTGTGTTGCCTTTCACTCTGCTCATAGTGTCTTTTGTTGCACAAAAGTTCTAATTCTCATTAAGTTCAATTTGTCTATTTTTGCTTTTGTTGCCTGTGTCTTGATGTCATATCCAAGAAATCACTGACAAATCCAATGTCCTAAAGCTCCTGCCCTATGTTTTCTTCTAAGATTCTTTTTTTTTTTTTTTTTTTTACTTTTAGGCCTTAAGTTTAGGTCTTTAAATAATTTTTAATTTTTGTATATGATATTGAGTGAGAATCCAACTTCATTCTTTTATGTATTTATATCCAGTTTTCCCAGCCCAATTTGTTGAAAAGACTATCTTTTTAACTCTTAGACCTCTTGTGGAAAATAATTTAACCATATATGCAAGTGTTTATTTCTGGGCTCTCTATTCTATTCCATTGGTCTATGTGTCTGTCTTCATGCCAGTACCATACTTTCGATATCTGTAACATATGGTAAGTCTTGAAATCAGGAAGTATGATTCCTCCACCTTTGTTCTGTCAAGAGATTTTAACTATTCAGGATCACTTGAGATTCCATATGAATTTTAGGATTTTTTTTCTATTTATGAAAAAAAAGGTTGTTAGGATTTTGATAGCATTTAATCTGTAGATTGTTTGGGGTAGTATCTACATCACAACAATATTAAGTCTTCTATTACATAAACATGGTGTATCTTCACATTTATTTATGTCTTCTTTAATTTCTTTCAGCAATATTTTGTAGTTTTCATTGTACAAGTCTTTCCTCTTTGGTTAAGATAATTCCTAAGCATCTTTGTGATACTATCATGAATGGAATTGTTTTTCTTAAATTCCTTTTTGGACTGTTCATTGTTAGTATATAGAAGAGAAACTGATTTTTGTTTGTTGATTTTGTATCCTACTATTTTGTTGAATTTGCTAATTCTAACAAAAATTTTTTGGGAGAATCATTAAGGTTTTCTAGATGTAAGATCATACTATCTGCCAGCAGAGATAATTTTACTTTTTCCAATTTGGATGCCTTTATTTTTATTTCTTGCCTAATTGCTCTTGATGGAACTTCCAGTATTGTGTTGAACAGAAGAGGTGAAAGTGAACTTCCTTGCTTTGTTCCTAATCATAGAGGAAAAGCTTTCAGTCTCTCACCATTGAATATGATTTCTGCGTTGGGTTTTTCATATATGGCTTTTGCTATGTTGAGGTAGTTCCCTTCCACTCCTAGTTTGTTGAGTGATTTTTTGTCATGAAAGATTGTTGGATTTTATCAAATGCCTTTTATGCATCATGTGGGGTTTTTCCTCCATTCTGTTAATGTGTATTATATTAATTGGTTTTCATATGTAGAACCATCTTTGCATTTCAGAAATAAATCCCACTTGGTCATGGTATATAATATGCTGCTGAATTCAGTTTGCTAGTATTTTGTTGAGGATTTCTGAATCAATGTTCGTAGGGATATTGGTCTATAGTTTTCTTTTCCTGCAGAGCCCTTGTCTGGTTTTAGTATCATAGAATAAGTATAATATCATATAATAAGCCTCAGAATAAGTTAGAAAGTGTTCTTTCCTTTTAAATTTTTTGGAAAAGTTTAAGAAGGATTGGTGTTGGTTCTTTAAATGTTTGGTCGAATTCACCAGTCAAGACATCAGATCCAGGGCTTTTAATGTTGGGAGATTTTTAAATACTGACTCAATCTCCTTACTAAATAAAAGTCTATTCAGATATTCTATTGCTTCATGATATAGTGTTGATAGGCTTTGTGTTTCTTGGAATTTGTCCATCTCATCTAGATTATCCAATTTGTTGACATGCTATTATTCATAGTAATCTCATAATCATTTTTATTTCTGTAAAATCACTAATGTCCCTGCTTTCATTTTCTGATTTTAGTAATTTGAGCCTTCTTTCTGTTTTTCTCAGTCAGCCAAACTAAAGGTTTGCAATTTTGTGGATCTTTTCAAAGAACCAACTTTAGGGTTCACTGATTTTTCTCTAGTTTTTCTATTCTAGTCTCTATTTCATTCATTTCTACCATAGTCTTCAGTATTTCCCTCCTTTTACCAGCTGAGTTTAGTTTATTATTTTTTCTAGTTCCTTAAGTTGTGAAACTAGGCTGTTGATTTGAGATCTTTTCATCTTTTTAAATGTGTTTATAGCTATAAATTTCCCCCTTAGGACTGCTTTTGCTGTGTCCCATAAGTTGTGTTATGTTTTCATTTCATTCATATCTAAGTATTTTCCAATTTCACTTGAAATTTTTTCTTTGACCCATTGGTTGTTTAACAATGTATTATTTAACTTCCACAGATTTGTGAATTTTCCAGTTTTCCTTTTGCTATTGGTTTCTAACTTCATCCTATTATGGTCAGAGAAGAATCCTGGTATCATATCTATCTTTTAAAATCTATTGAGACCTAATGTATGGCTTGTCCTGGTCTGTCCTGGAAAATGTCCCATGCACACTTGAGAAAAATTTGTATTCTGTTGTTATTGGGTAGAGTGTTCTGTACATGTCCCTTTGGTTTAATGAGTTGTTCAAGTCCTCTATTTCCACACTTATTTTCTGCCTGGTTATTCTGTCCATTATTGAGAGTGTGGTATTGACGTCTCCAACTATTATCATAGAACTATTTCTGGTGCACCTGGGGGGCTGACTCGGGATTTCAGCTCAGGTCATGATCTTGAGGTCTTGGGATTGAACCTTGCATCAGGCTGCATGCTCAGTAAGGAGTCTGCTTGAGGATTCGCTCTCCCTCTCTCTCTGCCCCTCCCCTCACTCTCTCTTTTTCAAATAAGTAAATAAATCTTTTAAAAAATAAAAATAAGGGCTCCTGGGTGGCTCAGTTGGTTAAGCAACTGCCTTCAGCTCAGGTCGTGATCCTGGAGTCCCAGGATCGAGTCCCACATTGGGCTCCCTGCTCAGTGGGGAGTCTGCTTCTCCCTCTGACCCTCTCCCCTCTCATGCTCTCTCTCTCTCTCTCTCAAATAAATAAATAAAATCTTTAAAAAAATAAAAATAAATAAAAATTAAATACAAAATTAAAAAAAGAACTGTCTATTTCTCCCTTCAATTCCGTCAATTTTTACTTCATATATTTTGATGGTCTGTTATTAGGTGTATAAATGTTTATAATTGTTATATATTCTTGCAGTATTGAGCTTTTTATTAATATATAATGTCCTTCTTTGCCTCACGTGAACTTTTTTGATTTAAAATATATTTTACCTGATATTATAGCCAACGCTGCTCTCTTTTGGAATATCTTTCCATCCTTTAATTTTCAATCTGTTTGTATCTTTGGATCAAAGTAAGTCTCTTGTCCTGTGTATAATTGGATAGTGTGTTTTTACCGTTCTGCTAAGTTCTGTGTTGTGTTTTTTTTTTTGACTGAGGATTTAATTCATTTGCATTTAAAGTAATTACAGTGGTAAGGAGGGACTTACTTCTGTCATCATATTTGTTTACTATATGCCTCGTAGCTTTTTTATTCCTCTTTTCCTGCATTACTATCTTCATTTGTGTGTAGATTTTTTTTTTTTTTTTTGGTAGTGAAACATTTCAATTCCCTTCTCATTTCCTTTTGGACATATTCTATAGCTATTTTCCTTATAGTTACCATGGAGATTACATTTAACATTCTAAGGTTTTAACACTTGTTTGAATTTACATAATCTTAACTTCAATAGCATATAAAAACTGCTAATTTAAGCTCTGTTGTCCACCTCTTTCAGTTGTTGATGTCATAAAATTACATCTTTATACATCGTGTGTCTAAAAACAAATGGGGGCACCTGGGTAGACTCAGTCGGATAAGCAGCTGGCTCTTGATTTTGGCTCAGGTCAAGATCTCAGGGTCCTGGGATTGAGCCTGCGTTAGGCTCTGCACTCAGCAAGGAGTCTGCTTAAAGATTCTCTGTCCCTCTGCCCCTCCCCCCACTCGTGTGCATGCACTCTTTCTCTCTAAAATAAATAAATGGATCTTTAAATAAAATAAAATAAAAACAAATAATTGGTTTTTAATGCATTAGTTTCATATATATATATATAAAACAAAATGTAAAGTTACAAATCATTGTTACAATACTAACTTTTATAATAGCCCATTTATTTTCCTTTACTGTGATCTTTATTTCAGCATAAGATTTCATGTTATCGGGTGCCTGGGTGGCTCAGTCGGTTAAGCAGCTGCCTTCAGCTCAGGTCATGATCCCAGGGTCCTGGAATCGAGTCCTGCATGGGGCTTCCTGCTCAGTGGGGAGTCTGCTTCTCTCTCTACCCCTCCTTCCTGCTCGTGATCTCTCTCTCTCTCTCTCTTAAGTAAATAAAATCTTTGTAGAAAAGCACACAAAGATTTCACATTATCATCTAGTGTCCTTTGGTCTCAACCTGCAGGACTCTTTTTAGCATTTCTTGTATGTCTAGTAGTAAAAATTTCCCCAGTTTTTGTTTATCTGGGAACGTCTTAATTTCTCCCTTATTTTTGAAGAACAGTTTTGCTTTGGATATAGGATTCTTGGTTGACAGGTTTTTTTTTTCTTTTAGCACTTTAAATATATCAGCTCACTGCTTTCTGGTCTACAAAGTTTTTGAAGATGAATGTGCTATTAATCTTATCAAAGATCCCTTATATGTGATAAATCACTTATCTCTTGCTGTGGTCAAGATTCTCTTTTTATCTTTGGCTTTTAACAGTTTGGTTATTATATGTCTTGGTAGGGGTCCCTACTTGGTGTTCATTGAGCTTCTTGGATATTTATATTTATGTATTTCATCAAATTTGGGACGTTTTTGCCATTACTTCTTCAAATACTTTTTCTACTCCTTTCTTCTTTCCTTCTGTGACTCCCACAATGCATATATTGTTCTGCATTTGATGTCCCACAGGTCCCTTAAGCTCTGTTCACTTTTCTTCCAACTTTTTCTTTCTGTTCCTCAGACTCTATAACTTCAATTGTCCTGTCTTTCAGTTTACTGATTCTTTCTTCTGCCTGTTCAAATATGTCTTTGAATCCCTCTAGTGAATTTTTACTTCAGTTATCATATTTTTTTTAGCTTCAGAATTTCTTTTTTGTTTCTTTTTATTGATATCTCCACTTTGTTTATATATTGTTTTCTTGACTTTCTCCACATCTTTTAGTTCCTTGAACATTTTTAGGACAGTTGTTTTAAAGTTTTTGTGTAGTAGATCCATCATCAGGTCCTTTTCAAGGATAGTTTCTGTTGGTTTATTTTTTCCTTTGAATAGGCTATACTTTCCTGTTTCATGGTATGCCTTGTGATTCTCTTGTTGAAAACTGGAAATTTGAATCTAATAATGTAGTTACTCTGGAAATAAAATTCTCCTTCTTCCCCAGTGTTTCCAGATTTTTGTTTTTTTTTTAATTTCTGTAGGCTGTTTCTGTACCAAGGGTCTGATGTAAGTGAAAACCTAAGGTCTTTTTGATCCTACTTCTTTCCCTGGGTTTGTGCAGTAACTTTCTAATTTCTCTGGAACATATCATTGCTTTTGGATGCCCTAATCTTAAATGTATGGCTCTCAAGAGGGAGAAAAAGAGAAATATGAAAGGGGAAAAAGGTGTTAACCTTTCAAATTCTCTGGAAGTCACTTGAAGGAGGAAAGACTTGCAACAATGAAGGGAGGTACAATAACAAAAGTTTCCCTGCTCTGTATTTGCACCTCCATGTTTAGAAGCAACAATCAGTGACCATAATACAGATCCCTGATATTTGCATGACAGGATCCTTGTTGCCCACCCTGGCTCCCACAGCTGTGTGCAGGGTTCTCTTGAAATATATGCAAAGCTGCCTGATGCAGGGTGGGAAGAAGGGGGTGGGTAGCCAAGGTAAGAACTGAAATTAATGGCAATTTATCTTCCTTCCAAGTCTTCTCCTAGTTGTTGGAAGCCTTCAGTAGCCTCCATAATTCCAAAGTAGCTACATCAAACAGATCTTACCAGTGTAATTGTTGTCTGAGTGGGGAGACAGATTCCTGGTGCTTCCTACTCTGCTGTCTTCCCAGAATTTTCCTCCTTGTTTATTTTTCTGTTCAAATTGTTGTAAATTTGGCCACTGGGTGGCCCTTCAAGCTTGTTCCTGTGTATATTTCACAAGCCCCATTATTTTTTAAGCACTTCACTTTCTGGCAGAATAAGACATCCAGGCCTATCTTGTAGTTTCCACACCAGCTCTGGAATCTCTGTTTATGGAATCTCATTTCTCTAAGAAACTTTATCCTTTTAGTATAGAATGGTACTTAGGAACCAAAATCTGGGAGATGGATGTGGTAACTGCTTTGGAAAGAAATTGATACTAAGATCTTTCAACAGACAGCTAGGAATACACACACACACACACACACAAAACATAACACATCTACAGCTATTGCCCTCTTTCCCTCGCTCTCTCTTCAACCATGAGTTCATACTAATTCCTCCAATTCCAATTGAACACCACAAAAAATCTTCTAGTTTTCTTCCTCTCCATATTTGCAACTTCCTTCTCTAACAGAGAGAAACCTGGATCCCAATATTCTCAATATTTTTAACTCTTTGCACACTTCCTCTGTACATAATCAATCTTCTGACCTCCAGCTGCCTCTTTGCCCCAGACTGTCAGGCTCCATGGCCCATGGCCACCTCAAGGACAGGAAAGGGTGGAGAACAAATATATATTTTTTGAACTGAAGAAAAGAACAGAAAAGGAAGGAAAGAGAGAAAGGTAGGAAAAAGGAAGAGTAAAAGAGGAGCCTTTTTGTCTGTCTTCACAGTCATATGGTATACTGTGAAGGGCAGATACTAGGATGTTGTGCAGACTGAGGAGTAACTGAGCAAAGGTGGTCAGCATCATTCAATGTTACAAAGCTCTAGGCTTCTTTTTCTCAATTCAGTCATTCTTCTATAATATACTGGGAAAGACTGCAGACTGTCCTCATTTCAAAATCTAGAGATATCCATTCTGCAAGCAAAAGAACTTCCTAAGAAAACCCTTTCCTTGTCAGTATAATGTTCAACCTAACCCAGCCATACCTGACCTCTAGGCCAACAGGTGCAGAGGCCACTGACCCTGGAGCTGAGTAGACTCTGGAAACTTTCATGTGTAAAGGAACAAAAGTCACTGGTCAAAGGTAGGCATTAAGGGAAAGCTAGTCTTCTCTAGCATGCCATTTGCCGGACACCTGGACAGGCTTGGGAAAGATGGGAACAGGGTTAGAGGTCAGGGCCAGGGGCATAGTTTAGAGCTCCATGGCAGGGCTGGTTTCAGGCAAAATTGTGAAACAGGTAACATATTACAGAAGCTGCTTCAGTCCCCATTCCAGGGGCCCCTCTGACAATCAGCTTCTTCCTGACCACAAAGTGGGATACTAGGGAGGAGGTAGAAAGGGTGGGTAATTTTGAGAGCATGGTATAAAGTGGGCCAGGATACCAGAATGTCAAGGAGTCTGGATTTTAAAATAAGGGAAGGATCTCAGGTATAAGAATCTGTTCCCAGAAGTGGAGTTTATTTCCATATTTGTATTTGGAAATCATCTACCCAGTGCAAAGCAGGAATGTAGTGGTGATAAAAGTAGCATTAGATAGTGATAGAAGTAAGCATGAGAAATGATCACAACTGCAAAGATTAGGCCAAGAAAAGAACATGGCCCTGGTTCTCCCTGACTGGGAACACCACTAAAGCTAGTGTGGTTTGGTCATTTACTTTATACATTCACTTCTATAGAATAAGACCTTCAGTTATTCAGTGAATTAGGCAAGTTACTTAACTCTCAGTGCCTCAGTTTCCCATCTAGAAAATGAGAATAATAATACCTACTTCATAAGCTTGTTATGAGAACTAAATTAGCAATTAAAGTAAATCACCTAGTACAGTACCCAGCACATTATTCTCCTTCTTATTGTTATTTGTGTCATAACCAATATCTTTCTCCTTTAAGTCCTGTGTACACAGCACTGTCAGCCCAGCCCCTCAGGTCACATCACATCAGGGAATCCTACAAGCATGCTGACCCCTAGATCCTAGACAATGTATCATAGACAATATGCCAGGCAGAGCCTGGCAGCATTATTTTGTCTATAAAACTGGTATACAGACAAAATAATGCTGTGTGCTCCTTTTATTCACCTGTCCATTTTTGAGGGCAGGTACTAAGTACTATCATGTTCCATCTGTGGAATAAAATGGGTATGAAATTGGAGTCAGAGATTCCTGGGTTTAAATCATAGACCACTTAGAACTTACATGATGTTGGACAAGTTACTTATGTTTGTTTTCTCATTAGTAATAACAATATGAGGGATGCCTGGGTGGCTCAGTCAGTTAAGTGTCTGTCTTCAGCTCAGGTCATGATCCTGTGGTCTTGGGATCGAGTCCCGCGTTGGGGCCCTTGCTCAGCAGGGAGCCTGCTTCTCCCTCTGCCTGCTGCCCCCCCTTGTGCTCTCTCTCTTTGACAAATAAATAAATTAAAATGCTTTTTTTTAAAAAAAGAATATGAATACGTATCTTCTAGGGCCATTTTGAAGATTACTCAATGCTATTAAAGTGCTGGCCCTGCCAGTAGATGGCAATGACTATCATTATTACAAAACAGTTAGTATAGACTAAGTACTAACATGTTCAGTGACTTAATGAAGTGACCCCACATAATTTTTTAATGGCTGTGTCTATTGCTGATGGGCCCTTCGGCAAAACATACCCTGTGAGACCATTTAATACTTTGACTTCATTTTACAGAGAGAAAAACTGAGGCCCAGCCAGAGGACATAATAGGTGGGGTGCCCAGCAGGGCAGGCAAAGCTAGAACCTATTTTGCACTTGACATCCTGAGCTATCCTCATCATCCTGTAACTCACTGTCCTGGAGGGTCATTCATAATTTCTTCCAAGGTTATTTAGGTATTTCATTTCCCATTGGTTTTTCACCAGGAGAAGCCCAGTCCTGAGATCTTCAGGTGGACCCATGAAAAGTGGCTGGTTACGCTGAGCATAGTCTAGTACTCGTGGGGCAAAACAAACAGATCACTGATCCCTCTGCTGCCCCACTGCAAACGCCACTGTTTGATGTCCCTGCTCTCCACGGGAAGAGAAGAGCAAAGTCCACTGGGTTTCTCAGCTGTTCCAAAGTAAACCTCTGGCCTATACAGATCTGTAGACAATTGGTATCAATTGCTGGATTCTACAATTGAATGATTTTACCCTTTTAATTGTTCTAAATGTTCCCACAAATAGGCCTTATACACAAATATGTACAAGTTATCTATATGTATAATTTAGTAAGACTTATTAGCCCCATAGGGTAGAATCTGCCTGAAAACAGGTTAACTAGCCTCCATCCTCACTCCTTCACCCCAGAGGAAAGTGGTGTGAGGTCACAGAAAAATCACTGGACTGGAGCTATAAATACACAAAAATTGTAGGTCAAGTAGTGTGTGTGTGTGTGTGTGTGTGTGTGTGTGTGTGTATGTTACTAAGGTTAGAGTCCCAGGATTTTATTACATCTGAAACAGGTCCAATGGTATCTTGAATATGTTGAAATGTGAAACATTATTTATCTGCTCTGGTCTTCTTTCCAAGTTTTTAAAATTCAGAGAAAGTAGGTGTAGGGTCTGTGACAACTCTTCGTCAGTGCCAGTGAAAGGTCTCTGTTGGATCAGGATCTTTGGGCTCCTGCCTGGATATGCCACTGAAGATTACTCACAGGTTTGGCTCTCCTGGTGGGGAAAACTGGCAGCAGAAATTCAAGCCCTTCAGAGCCAAAAGTCTCTGAGGCTTTGGGCAAGAGCACCTGAGGACTTTGTAGCAGGTGAAACTCTAGGAGTCTTCCTGGAAGCACCAATATAAAAGATGAACATGCAGCTGGCTTCTTGGGGGTAGCCGGCAGGGAGATGACCTAGGAGTAGATGTGAAAATACCTTTCCCAAGAAGGACCAAAGGATCTGGAGCAATATAGATCTAGAAGTGGAATCAAAATTGCACTGAAAAGGGATAACAAGGATGAAGGAACAAACAAGGTCTAGACCAAAGTAGAGAAGGGAATAAAACCAAGAAACCCTAGAAAGTAAGCTACTGTGTTTTTAAATAATGCACAAAATGACAGAAGAGGGAGCTCTGTGAAGTAAGAAAAACTTTCCGAAAAATAGCCTTATTCTGAAAGTCCAGGGAAGCAAATTTCACCTAGAGTTGAACAGAAAGTACCATACAAAGTTAGTACAAGAAAAAATAACATGTCTACAGACAATGAAAGTTTGCCAGATAGATTTGCCTACAAAATAGCTAAAATCTGCAATCTACACAAAGGTATGAAGAGAGCTGGAAACAATAAAGATGTGGGTAGATAGTAAAGATTTCTTTTTATTGGGGCGCCTGGGTGGCTCAAGTCGTTAAGCATCTGCCTTCAGCTCAGGTCATGATCCCATTGTCCTGGGGTCGAGCCCCGTATCAGGCTCCCTACTCGGCAGGAAGCCCACTTCTCCCTCTCCCACTCCACTGCTTGTGTTCCTGCTCTCTCTGTCTCTCTCTCTGTCAAAAAAATAAATAAATTTTTTTTAAAAAAATATTTCTTTTTATCATTAAAAAATTTCATTAAAAGATAATTGATATAAAAATAATAAAAATTATTGTCAAGGGCATAGGAGCAAGATGGCGGAGGAGTAGGAGACCTGGATTTCGTCTCCTCTCAGGAATTCAGCTGGATAGGGATCAAACCATTCTGAACACCTACAAACTCAACAGGAGATCAAAAAAAAGAAGAGCAACAACTCTCTCAACAGAAAAGCGACCACTTTCTGGAAGGTAGGACGTGCGGAGAAGTGAATCCGAGGCGATATTCGGGAGGATAGACGGCGGGGGAGGGGCCTCCGACGGCCGCTTCTGGCAAGTGATAGAGCCACGGAGCACAAAATCGGAACTTTTAGAAGTCTGCTCCGCTAAGGGACGTCACTCTGGTGGCGAAGTGGGGGGTGGAACCCTCGCGGGACAGTGTGGTCTCAGGACCCTTGGGGTCACAGAAAGACCGGGGGCGCCTGAGTGCGGCAGAGCTCCCAGGGATCGGAGCGGGGAAGCCGGCTGCAGAGACGGAGCCCAGGCGCGGGCTCTCAGCTCGGGGTTGTCATAGACCGTGATCCGCGGCACAGTCGGGCCACTGCTCCTCCAGCAGGGACCCAACAAGCGGCAGATCCGGGGAGACTCACCTTCTTCCCCCGGGAGGAGAGGTGCGGGAGTGCACCGCGGGGATCTGCTGGGTTTGGAGACTCCACCCGGGGTCGGGTGCCAGATAGAAAGGCGCGGTCACAGGCCGGGTGAGCGCGGAGTGTGGCCGGAGACCGGGGACACGGGAGTGACTGACTGCTTTTCTCTGGGGGCTCGCTGAGGAGCGGGACCCCGAGTTCTCGGCTCCGCCGGGGCGGAGACTGGGAGGCCGCCATTTTCACTCTCCGCCTCCAAAGCTGTACGGAAAGCTTGCAAGGAACAAAAGCTCCGGAGAGCAAACCCGAGCAGATTACTCAGCCCGGACCGGCAAGGGCGGGGCAATTCCGCCTCCGGCAGAGACATTTGGGAACCACGGCAACAGGCCCCTCCCCCAGAAGATCAGCAAGAACAGCCAGCCAAGACCAAGTTTACCGATCAATGAGAACGGCAGAACTCCAGCGCTAGGGGAATACTGCACATAGAATTCATGGCTTTTTTACCATGATTCTTTACTCTTTCAAAGTTAATTATTTTTTTTAACTGTCTTTTTTTGTTTTTTCCTTTTTTCTTTTTTTTTGAATTTTTCTTTTTCCCTTTTTCAACCAACATCTTATCAATCCCTTTTTTAAAAAAAAACATTTTTATTTTTCATTTTTAAAGTCATATTCTATCCCTTCATAGTAGTTACCCGTATTTTTGGCATATATATATAAGTTGTTCTCTCTTTAAAATCTTGAGATAGTTTCTTCTAACAGATCAAAATATACTCTAAATCTCTAGTGTATAGTTTTTTTCTACTCCCCTGCCTGATCACATTCTCTCCCTTTTTTCTTTCTTTCTTTTTTATTTTTTTAATCCTCTTCTTTCTTTTTTCAAACAACTTATCAAATCCTTTTTTAAAATTTTTTATAATTTCCATCTTTACAATCATATTCCATCCCTTCATCATATCAACCCTTATTTTTCTACATATATAAGTTTTTCTTTCTTTAAAATTTTGGGAGGGACTTTCTTTGAACAGACCAAAATACACCCAAAATCTAGTGTGTGGCACTGATCTATAATCCAGCCTGATCATATTTGATCACATTCTGTTTTTGTTTTGTTTTGTTTTGTTCTGCTTTTGTTTGTTTTTATCTTTATCTTTTTCTTTTTTCTTTTTTTCTTTCCTTTTCTTTTTTCTCTCTTTCCCTTTCTTTTCCCACTGCTTCAGGTCTTTTCTGATTTGTTTAGAGTATATTTTCTGGGGACGTTGTTACCCTGCTAGCATTTTGTTCTCTCATTAATCTATTCTCCTCTGCACAAAATGACAAGACGGAAAAAATCACCTCAACAAAAAGAACAAGAGGTAGTACCGACTGCCAGGGACCTACTCAATACGGACATTAGTACGATGTCAGATCTAGAGTTCAGAATCATCACTTTAAAGATACTAGCTGGGCTTGAAAAAAACATGGAAGTTATTAGAGAAACCCTTTCTGGAGAAGTAAAAGAACTAAAATCGAACCAAGTAGAAATCAAAAAGGCTATTAATGAGGTGCAATCAAATATGGGGGCGCTAACTGCTAGGATAAATGAGGCAGAAGAAAGAATCAGTGAGATAGAAGACCAAATGATGGAAAATAAAGAAGCTGAGAAAAAGAGAGATCAACAACTACTGGATCACGAGGGCAGAATTCGAGAGATAAACGATACCATAAGACAAAACAACATTAGAATAATTGGGATCCCAGAAGAAGAAGAAAGAGAGAGAGGTGCAGAAGGTATAATGGAGCAAATTATAGCAGAGAACTTCCCTAATTTGGGGAAGGAAACAGGCATCAAAATCCAGGAAGCACAGAGAACCCCTCTCAAAATCAATAAAAATAGGTCAACACCCTGACATCTAATAGTAAAACTTACGAGTCTCAGAGACAAAGAGAAAATCCTGAAAGCAGCTCGGGAGAAGAGATATGTAACCTACAATGGTAGAAACATTAGATTGGCAACAGACTTATCCGCAGAGACCTGGCAGGCCAGAAAGGACTGGCAGGATATATTCAGAGCACTAAATGAGAAAAATATGCAGCCAAGAATACTATATCCAGCTAGGCTGTCATTGAAAATTGAAGGAGAGATAAAAAGCTTCCAGGACAAACAAAAACTAAAGGAATTTGCAAACACGAAACCAGCCCTACAACAAATATTGAAAGGGGTCCTCTAAGCAAAGAGAGAGCCTAAAAGCAACATAGACCAGAAAGGAACACAAACAATATACAGTAACAGTCACTTTACAGGCAATACAATGGCACTGAACTCCTATCTTTCAATAGTTACCCTGAATGTAAATGGGCTAAATGCCCCAATCAAAAGACACAGGCTATCAGATTGGATTAAAAAACAAGACCCATCGATATGCTGTCTGCAAGAGACTCATTTTAGACCCAAAGACACCCCCAGATTGAAAGTGAGGGGGTGGAAAACCATTTACCATGCTAATGGACACCAAAAGAAAGCTGGGGTGGCAATCCTTATATCAGACAAATTAGATTTTAAACCAAAGACTGTAATAAGAGATGAGGAAGGACACTATATCCTACTTAAAGGGTCTATCCAACAAGAAGATCTAACAATTGTAAATATCTATGCCCCTAACATGGGAGCAGCCAATTATATAAGGCAATTAATAACAAAAGCAAAGAAACACATTGACAACAATACAATAATAGTGGGGGACTTTAACACCCCCCTCACTGAAATGGACAGATCGTCTAAGCAAAAGATCAACAAGGAAATAAAGACTTTAAATGACACACTGGACCAAATGGACTTCACAGACATATTCAGAACATTCCATCCCAAAGCAACGGAATACACATTCTTCTCTAGTGCCCATGGAACATTCTCCAGAATAGATCACATCCTAGGTCATAAATCAGGTCTCAACCGGTACCAGAAGATTGGGATCATCCCCTGCCTATTTTCAGACCACAATGCTTTGAAACTAGAACTCAATCACAAGAGGAAAGTCAGAAAGAACTCAAATACATGGAGGCTAAAGAGCATCCTACTAAAGAATGAATGGGTCAACCAGGAAATTAAAGAAGAATTAAAAAAATTCATGGAAACCAATGAAAATGAAAACACAACTATTCAAAATCTTTGGGATACAGCAAAGGCAGTCCTAAGAGGAAAGTATATAGCAATACAAGCCTTTCTCAAGAAACAAGAAAGGTCTCAAGTACACAACCTAACCCTACACCTAAAGGAGCTGGAGAAAGAACAGCAAATAAAGCCTAAACCCAGCAGGAGAAGAGAAATAATAAAGATCAGAGCAGAAATCAATGAAATAGAAACCAAAAGAACAGTAGAACAGATCAACGAAACTAGGAGCTGGTTCTTTGAAAGAATTAACAAGATTGATAAGCCCCTGGCCAGACTTATCAAAAAGAAAAGAGAAATGACCCAAATCAACAAAATCATGAATGAAAGAGGAGAAATCACAACCAACACCAAAGAAATACAAACAATTATAAGAACATATTATGAGCAACTCTATGCCAACAAATTAGATAACCTGGAAGTAATGGATGCATTCCTAGAGATGTATCAACTACCAAAACTGAACCAGGAAGAAATAGAACACCTGAACAGACCTATAACCACTAAGGAAATAGAAGCAGTCATCAAAAATCTCCCAAAACACAAAAGCCCAGGGCCAGATGGCTTCCCAGGGGAATTCTACCAAACATTTCAAGAAGAATTAATACCTATCCTTCTGAAACTGTTCCAAAAAATAGAAATGGAAGGAAAACTTCCAAACTCATTTTATGAGGCCAGCATTACCTTGATCCCAAAACCAGACAAAGACCCCATCAAAAAGGAGAACTACAGACCAATATCCCTGATGAACATGGATGCAAAAATTCTCACCAAAATACTAGCCAATAGGATCCAACAGTACATTAAAAGGATTATTCACCACGACCAAGTCGGATTTATCCCTGGGCTGCAAGGTTGGTTCAACATCCGCAAATCAATCAACGTGATACAATACATTAACAAAAGAAAAAACAAGAATCACATGATCCTCTCAATAGATGCAGAAAAAGCATTTGACAAAGTACAGCATCCTTTCTTGATCAAAACTCTGCAGAGTATAGGGATAGAGGGTACATACCTCAATATCATAAAAGCCATCTATGAAAAACCTACAGCGAATATCATTCTAAATGGGGAAAAACTGAGAGCTTTCCCCCTAAGGTCAGGAACGCGGCAGGGATGTCCACTATCACCACTGCTATTCAACATAGTATTGGAAGTCCTAGCCACAGCAATCAGACAACAAAAAGAAATCAAAGGCATCCGAATTGGCAAAGAAGAAGTCAAACTCTCACTCTTTGCAGATGATATGATACTTTATGTGGAAAATCCCAAAGACTCCACCCCAAAACTGCTAGAACTCATACAGGAATTCAGTCAAGTGGCAGGATATAAAATCAATGCACAGAAGTCAGTGGCATTCCTATACACCAACAACAAGTCAGAAGAAAGAGAAATTAAGGAGTCGATCCCATTTACAATTGCACCCAAAACCATAAGATACCTAGGAATAAATCTAACCAAAGAGGCAAAGGATCTGTACTCAGAAAACTATAAAATACTCATGAAAGAAATTGAGGAAGACACAAAGAAATGGAAAAACGTTCCATGCTCATGGATTGGAAGAACAAATATTGTGAAGATGTCAATCCTACCTAGAGCAATCTACACATTCAATGCAATCCCCATCAAAATACCATCCACTTTCTTCAAAGAAATGGAACAAATCATCCTAAAATTTGTATGGAACCAGAAAAGACCCCGCATAGCCAGAGGAATGTTGAAAAAGAAAAGCAAAGCTGGCGGCATCACAATTCCAGACTTCCAGCTCTACTACAAAGCTGTCATCATCAAGACAGTATGGTACTGGCACAAAAACAGACACATAGATCAATGGAACAGAATAGAGAGCCCAGAAATGGACCCTCAACTCTATGGTCAACTAATCTTTGACAAAGCAGGAAAGAATGTCCAATGGAAAAAAGACAGTCTCTTCAACAAATGGTGTTGGGAAAATTGGACAGCCACATGCAGAAGAATGAAACTGGACCATTTCCTTACACCACACACAAAAATAGACTCCAAATGGTTGAAAGACCTCAATGTGAGACAGGAGTCCATCAAAATCCTAAAGGAGAACACAGGCAGCAACCTCTTCGACCTCAGCCGCAGCAACTTCTTCCTAGAAACATCGCCAAAGGCAAGGGAAGCAAGGGCAAAAATGAACTATTGGGACTTCATCAAGATAAAAAGCTTTTGCAAAGCAAAGGAAACAGTCAACAAAACCAAAAGACAACTGACAGAATGGGAGAAGATATTTGCAAATGACATATCAGATAAAGGGCTAGTATCCAAAATCTATAAAGAACTCATCAAACTCAACACCAAAAGAACAAAGAATCCAATCAAGAAATGGGCAGAAGACATGAACAGACATTTTTCCAAAGAAGACATCCAAATGGCCAACAGACACATGAAAAAGTGTTCAATATCGCTCGGCATCAGGGAAATCCAAATCAAAACCTCAATGAGATACCACCTCACACCAGTCAGAATGGCTAAAATTAACAAGTCAGGGAACGACAGATGTTGGCGGGGATGCGGAGAAAGGGGTACCCTCCTACACTGTTGGTGGGAATGCAAGCTGGTGCAGCCACTCTGGAAAACAGTATGGAGGTTCCTCAAAAAGTTGAAAATAGAGCTACCATATGATCCAGCAATTGCACTACTGGGTATTTACCCCAAAGATACAAAAGTAGGGACCCGAAAGGCTACGTGCACCCCGATGTTTATAGCAGCAATGTCCACAATAGCCAAACTGTGGAAAGAGCCACGATGTCCATCAACAGATGAATGGATAAAGAAGATGTGGTATATATATACAATGGAATATTATGCAGCCATCAAAAGGAATAAGATCTTGCCATTTGCAACGACGTGGATGGAACTGGAGGGTATTATGCTGAGCGAAATAAGTCAAACAGAGAAAGACATGTATCATATGACCTCACTGATATGAGGAATTCTTAATCTCAGGAAACAAACTGAGGGTTGCTGGAGTGGGGGGTGGGGTGGGAGGGATGGGGTGACTGGGTGATGGACACTGGGGAGGGTATGTGTTCTGGTAAGCGCTGTGAATTGTGCAGGACTGTTGAATCTCAGATCTGTACCTCTGAAACAAATAATGCAATATATGTTAAGAAAGAAAAAAAGAAGAAGAAGAATGTAGCAGGAGGGGAAGAATGAAGGGGGGGAAATCGGAGGGGGAGAAGAACCATGAGAGACGATGGACTCTGAAAAACAAACTGAGGGTTCTAGAGGGGAGGGGGTTGGGAGGATGGGTTAGCCTGGTGATGGGTATTGAGGAGGGCACGTTCTGCATGGAGCACTGGGTGTTATGCACAAACAATGAATCATGGAACACTATATCTAAAACTAATGATGTAATGTATGGGGATTAACATAACAATAAAAAAAATTAAAAAAAAAATTATTGTCAAGTTTTTAATGTATGCAGAGGTAAAATATATGATAGCAAGAACACACAAATAAAAGGGAAATTAGTGGGGTAGTGCAGTCAGTTTATGCTGGTTTGTAAAAGTTGATTGTATATATCTCTTCTAAACTCTGAATTCATTGACATCACTTTGGTAGCTTGAAATCATCCATGGTAAAAGTATTTACTTCATGAAATTGGTAAATGATACAAATCAGGGCCTTTTTTTTTTTACCTTGAAGACCTGCTTGTTAAAAGTTTATCCAGAAATCGGGTGCCTGGGTGGCTCAGTTGGTTAAGCGACTGCCTTTGGCTCAGGTCATGATCCTGGAGTCCTGGGATCGAGTCCCACATCAGGCTCCCTGCTCGGCGGGGAGTCTTCTTCTCCCTCTGACCCTCCCCCCCTCATGCTCTCTCTCTCTCTCATTCTCTCTCTCTCTCAAATAAATAAATAAAATCTTAAAAAAAAAAGTTTATCCAGAAATCACTGATGAAAGTGGAACTGTAAGATTACAGGATCTTACATTATACACAAAGTGATATAACATTATTTTAAATTTATTTTTTATTGAAGTATAATTAACATACAGTGTTATATTAGTTTTGGGTGTATAATATAATGATTCAACAATTCTGTACGTGACTCAGTGCTCATCAGGGTAAGTGTACTCTTAATCCTCTTTATCTATTTCACCCCTTCCCCCACCCATATACTCTCTGGCAACCACTGGTTTATTTTCTATATTTAAGAGTCTGGTATTTTTGTCTCTTTTTTCTTCTTTGTTTGTTCATTTATTCATTGTTTCTAAAATCCGCATATGAGTTAAATCATATGGTGTTTGTCTTTCTTTAATTGATTTATTTTACTCAGCATTATACCCTCTAGGTCAATCCATGTTGTTGCAAATGGCAACATCTCATTCTTTTTTAGGGCTGAATAATATTCCATTATACACATGCACATACCATTCTTTCTTAACCATTCATTTATCGATTAACACTTGGGTTGCTTCCATATCTTGGCATTGCAAATAATGCTGCAATAAACATAAGGTTGCATGTATCCTTTCAAATTAGCATTTTCATTTTCTTTGGGTAAATACCCAATAGTAGAATTACTAGATATATGGTAATTCTATTTTAATTTTTTGAGGAACCTCCATACTATTTTCCACAGTGACTGTAACAATTTGCATTCCCATAAACAGTAGATGAGGGTTCCCTTTTCTCCACAAAACACTTGTTATTTCTTGTCTTTTTAATTTTAGCCATTTGGACAGGTGTAAAGTGATACCTCACTGTGGTTTTGATTTGCATTTACCTGATGATTAGTGATGTTGAGCATCTTTTCATGTGTCTATTGGTCATTTGTATGTTCTTTGGAAATTTTTCTATTCATGTCTTCTGCCCATTTTTAATTGGATTACTTGGGGTTTTTTGGGTGTTGGATTATTTTGTTTTGTTGATGGTTTCCTTTGCCGTGCAAAAGCCTTTTAGTTTTGTGTAGTCCCAATAATTTAATTTTGCTTTTGTTTCCTTTGCCTGAGGAGACATATCTAGAAAAATGTTTCTATAGCCAATATCAAAGAAATTACTGCCTATGTTTTCTTCTAGGAGTTTTAAGATTTCAGGTTTCACATTTAAGTCTTTAATCTATTTTGAACTTATTTTCCATATGCTGTAAGAAAACAGTCTAGTTTCATTATTTTGCTTGTAGCTGTCCATTTTTCCCAACACCATTTGTTGAAGAGGCTGTCTTTTCCACATTGTATGTTCTTGCCTCTTTCATCGTTTTTTTTTTTTTCTGGGCTCTCTATTCTGTTCTATTGGTCTATGTATCTATTTTTGTGCCCGTGTCATACTGTTTTGATTATTACAGCTTTGTAATATAGCTTGAAGTCTGGAATTGTGATACCACCAGCTTTGTTCTTCTTTCTCAAGATTGCTTTGGCTATTCAGGGTCTTTTGTGGTTCCATACAAATTTTAGTATTATTTGTTCTAGTCTGTGAAAAATGTCACTGATATTTTTATGGGGATTGCATTAATCTATAGATAGCTTTGGATAGTATGGACATTTTAACAATATTCGTTCTTCCAATCCAGGAGCATGGACTATCTTCCCATTTGTTTGTGTCATCTTCAAGTTGTTTTATAATTTTCAGAGTACAGGTCTTTCAACTCCTTAGTTAAGTTTATTCCTAGGTATTTTATTATTTGGGGGTACAAATGTAAAAATTATTGTTTTCTTAATTTCTCTTTCTGCTACTTCATTTTTGGTGTAGAGAAATGCAACAGATTTCTGTATATTAACTTTGTATCCTGGTATAGCATTATCTGACACTAGTTTTAAGCTAAAGATAAGTATTGTAAACTTTGGAGAAGACATTAAAAAATAAAAAATAGCTAAAAAGCCAATAGAGAAGATAAAATGTAATACTAAAAAACACTCAAGCCAATAGAAGGCAGAAAAGAGGAAGCAAGAGACAAAGAACAGAGGAAACAGATAGAAAACAAATATTAATAATTACATTATATATAAATGAACTAAACACATCCTTTAAAAGGGTAGAGATTGTCACACCAAATGAAAGAATAAAGACCCAACCATGTGCTCTTTCTAAGAAACCATCCTTAATATAAACAGATGGATTAAAGTAAAAGAATGAAAAACAATATTATCAAGCACACACCATTCACAAGAAAGATGTAGTAATCATATTAATATCCAATGACATAGACTTAACAAGTATTACTACCCAAGCACCCCAAGAGTCTTCTTTTCTAATATAGACATTTAAAATTATAAATTCCCAGGGTGCCTGGGTGGCTCAGTCGTTAAGCATCTGCCTTCGGCTCAGGTCATGATCCCAGAGTCCTGGGATCGAGCCCCGCATCGGGCTCCCTGCTTGGCAGAAAGCCTGCTTCTCCCTCTCCCTCTCCCCCTGCTTGTGTTCCCTCTCTTGCTGTGTCTCTCTGTCAAATAAATAAATAAAAATCTTAAAAAAAAAAAAGAAGACTCTTCTAAATAACTGATCTAAATTTGTACCATAAGCATCTAAGAAAAGAAGAAATTAAATGAAAAGTAAGTAGCAGAAAGGAAATAAGGGCAAGAACAAAAAATGACAGCACCTGGGTGACTCAGTCAGTTAAGTGACTGCCTTCAGCTCAGGTCATGATCCCAGGTTCCTAGGATCAAGTCCCACATCAGGCTCCCTGCTCAGCTTCTCCCTCTGCCTGCCCCTACACCCTGCTCATGCTCTCTCTCTCTCTGGCATGCTCTCTCTCTCTCAAATAAATGAAGTCTTAAAAAAATAGAACAGAAAATGAGATAAAAAATAAGGAAATAGTGAAAATTAAAAAAAAAAAATTTGTTCTTTGAAAAGTTCAATAAAATTGATAAAGCTATGACTAGACTGATCAAGAAAAATGAAGAGAGAAAACACAAATTACCAGTATGAAAATGGAAGAATAGATACATTATACAACCTATAAATATTAAAAGATAGTAAGGAAATATTTTGGACAAGTTTATAGCAAGAATAGACAATTGAAATGAAATAGACAAATTCCTTGAAAAACACAAATTTTACAGCTCTAGATTTTCACTGGGTCTTCTTTAAGCCTTACACTTTTTTCTTTGTTATGTTCATGTTTTCATTTAAATCCTTGGAAATGTTTGTAACAACTGTTTTAAAGTTCATTGTCTGTATCTGATAAAGGGTTAGTATCTAAGACCTTCTCAAACTCAACACCCCCAAAAATTAATAATCCAGTTAAGAAATGGACAGAAGACATGAATACACATTTTTCCAAAGACATCCAGATGGCTAACAGACACATGAAAAGATGCTCAACATCACTCATCATCAGGAAATACAAATCAAAACCATGATAAGACACACCTGTCAGAATGGCTAAAATAACAACACAAGAAACAACAGGTATTGGCGATGTTGCGGAGAAAGGGGAACCTTCTTGCACTGTTGGTGTGAAGACAACTGGTACAGCCACTGTGGAAAACAGTATGGAGTTTCCTCAAAAAGTTAAAAATAGAATTACCCTTCGATCCAGCAATTGCACTACTAGGTATTCATCCAAAAGATACAAAAATACAGATTTGAAGGGGTACATGCACCCCAATGTATATAGCATTATCAACAATAACCAAAATATTGAAAGAGGCAGAATGTCCATCAACTGATGAATGGATAAAGAAGATGTGGTACATATATACAGTGGAATATTACTTGGCCATCAAAAAGAATGAAATCTTGCCATTTGCAACAACGTGGATGGACCTGGAGTGTATTACCTAAGTGAAATAAGTCAGTTGGAGAAAAATACCATATGATTTCAGTCATATGTGGAATTTAAGAAACAAAACAGATGAACATATGGGAAGGGGGGGGAAGAGAGAGAGGGAAACAAACCATAAGAGACTCTTAACCATAGAGAACAAACTGAGGGTTAATGGAGGGAGGTGGGTGTGGGATGGGCTAGATGGGTGATGAGTATTAAGGAGGGCACTTGTGATGAGCACTGGGTATTATATGTAAGTGGTGAATCACTGAATCCTACTCCTGAAACCAATATTGCACTGTATGTTAACTAACTAGAATTTAAATAAAACTTGAAGAAAAAAATTTTAAAAATCAAGTCCATTGTCTAAATACTATCATCTCTTTGGTTTTTAGGTGTGTGGGGCTTTTTTTTTTTTTTAAGTATTTATTTATTTATTTGAGAGAGAGTGGGGAGAAGGGGCAAAGGGAATCTCAAGTGGAATCTTAACCAGTCTCTGCACTGAGCATGAAGCCCAATGCAGGGCTCCATCTTACAACCCTGAGATCATGACCTGAGCCAGAATCATGAGTCTGACACTTAACCGACTAAGCCACCCAGGTGCCCCTCTAGGTGTGTTTTTATTGGTTGATTTTTCTTCTGACTCTGAGTTACATTTTATGCTTCTTTGCATATCTGGTTATTTTTGCATTTGATGCTAGATATTACATAAGCTACGTTTCCGAATATTTAGATTTTGTTGTCTTCCTTTATGTGCATTGAGGCTTGTTTTAGAAGGAAGTTAAGTTACTTACAGATCAGCTGGATCCTACCAAGGCTAGTTTCACTCTCAGTGCGGTTATAGAGCAGCCCTTAGTCTACAGGTACTTTATCCTCCCATCCAAGGCCTGACCTTCAGTAAAATCCTTAGGTATTCAATTAGGTCTCTTCACTCTGGTTATAGTAGGAACACAAATGATTCCTAGCTCTGTGTGGGCGCTGGGAATTGTTCAGCTTATAGGTCTCTCACAGTTATTCTTTGTCTAGTCTGATGGATTTCAATTTCATTCTACACTCATGCAGATTAGTATTTCACCAAACATTCAAGGAGGACTCTTCTACAGATGTCTTCTGTATACAAACTCCAGTCATCTTGCTTCCCCAAGCTCTTACCTCTGTTTCCTCAACTCAATGTGACAGGCTTTCTTGGGTTCCCCCTCCCTGGGTCATCATCCGGAAACTTCCTCCAGACAAAAAGTAGGGTCATCATTCTGCTTACCTCTTTTCTTTCCCTTCTCTGAGGGACCGGAGTCCTGTGCTGCTATTGTCCAATGTTTGAAAACAGTTGTTTCATATACTTTGTCCAGTTTTTTAGTTGTTTATGGAAAGAGGGCAAGTCCTGTACTGGTTACTCTTTCACAGAAAGAAACAGAAGTTCACACTCATAAAACTAACATTTAACAATATATAACTTAGGGTCCCATTCAATATTTATTGAGTCATTACCATAAACTGCAATTATGGTAATACTAGATATGGCAAAATCTCTGATTTTTGACTAAGAAACTGACTTAATTGAGTATAAATCAGACTTCCGGGAAATTGACTGTAAAAGGGTAGTAGGGTTAGATTTTTGCAGTAATTTTAATGTCTTCCAATTAATCTGAGTCAGGATTTTTATTCCACTTGACATTATGAATTTTAAATGTTCAAATATATTTTTAAATACACAAACTCATTCCTTATCCTTTGTTTTTATTATGTAAGTCCTTGATACTGCACACACTGATGCTTTTTTTTTTGCACACTTGTAATCACCACTCAGACTCCCTTCACACAGATTTATTGCTTAAATTCTATGTAAGTGACTCACCTCTTCAGTAAAATAAAGAATAGGGTGGGAAGATGAGCTAGTCTTGTGCAGTTCTTTAAGAAAGTACAATCTAATAGATATTAAATTTAGAAGCATAAATCTAGTATAAAGACATAGTTTTCTCCCCTCAAAAAATCTGAGAACATATAATGAAGTTTTCTGAGAAGACACAATAATTTTTATTCATTTTAATTTTTATATCAGTTACAGCACATAATTATATAAAACAACTGAGGTTAACAGAGGCCCACATGCAGACAAGTGAGGATGTGTCCCCACCATATTTGCAGGCACTGAGCATCTGTGGTTGCCCACTTTGATCAGTTTTTAATGTACATGAAATGTACAGGCATCTTGAAGTTCTGTGAAGCAAAACATAAAAGAAAGACTTTTAGGTACTTCCTGTGCTTACTAAACACAATTCTGTTCCTGTTTTCTAAGAGTAAATGCTAGGTAATAATAATTTTTTAAAAAGATTTTATTTATTTATTTGACAGAGAGAGAGACACAGTGAGAGCAGGAACACAAGCAGGGGGAGCGGGAGAGGGAGAAGCAGGCTTCCTGCCGAGCAGGGAGCCCGATGCAGGGCTCGATCCCAGGACCGTGAGATCATGACCTGAGCCGAAGGCAGATGCTTAATGACTGAGCCACCCAGGCACCCCAATAATAATTTTTTTAAATTCTCTCTCTCTGTGTGTCTGTGTCTGTATCTCCTAATTGATGTCAGTGCTATCCTTAAATACCTACATTTTCCTTTCCTCCTGCTCTCATCATCTCCAACACACAATATAATTCAACAAAAACTCAGGCACACTCCCAGCAATTTGATTATCCCAGCTCTAATTTTCTTTCTCCAACTTAATCCTTTTTGAGGCAACTATACCATTCTAAAACACACACACACACACACACACACACACATATATATACTATGCCGTTCTAATACATATATATAAAACTAGAAAGGGCACATACAGTGCTAACTTCATTTTGTTTCTGTTAATATTATTTATACATTTTACTTAAAATCTTTGAAAATTGATCCTCTATGAGTGATATATATAGGTCATTTCCCAACCCTCTCTCTACACTGAAGTGCTCACACATGTACACCTTTTCATTTTGTTAGGAAAAAAAATGGAAATGCACAAGTAAACAAGTTTAGTTTCCAAATGATCTCAATTGCACTCTCTTTCTCCTTCAAATGATTTGGTCATTTTTCAGGTAGTTTCTTACACTGTCATCTAATTGAGTTACCTCACTGGTAGGTCTGCATCCTCCTGCAGGGCCAGAAGCAAGCCTTCTCCATCTTTGTGCTCCTATCAGTACTGGCCCATGGCTTGGCACACAATGGTCCTTAATACAAATATGTTTACCTTGACCCCCATGGTATTGTTCCTCGGTGTTTTATTCTACTCACCAGAGTGTAAGCATTGTCCCATGTTAGCAATGGCCGCAAGATACTCTGGTCCTAAGTATTTTCGATAAGTTGTTTTATCCTGAAGGTTAGCCAAACATGCCGTGTCATCGCTGAAGAGCAGGTCCTTTGTTGAGGATTGAAACATCTGGAACATCCTGTATTCAAACCCATCTCTTCCAAAGAGCTCCTGGGTCAGACACACAGACAGACAGACAGACAGAGAGTGAGCAGCAGCACCAGAGAGCACGAGGTTGTGTGTTCTGCCTCAGAAAATCTAAGTCTGCTGCACTGCTCAGCTCCAGCCCCCGGGAGACCTGGGACACAGCCAACAGTTTCAGAGGCACCATTAATGGCAAAAAAACACGGCATCTGGGTTCAAATCGTGGCCCTAGCTTTTCCTTGTCATGTGACTTTAGGAAACTTCTTTACTGTGTCAGTGAGCCTCAGTTTACTCATTTGTAAATGGAGATGATGTATGTAAAGTAATTGCTAAATAAAAAAAGCTTCAAGTTTTGTAGCCACTGTATCACAATTCTGCCAGTCACTGCTGGATATTTTCAACTTCCTGGGTCATACTACCTGTCTTCTGCTGCCCAAAGCCCTTGCTGCCTTGCCTCTTCTATTCTCTACATCTGCCCCAGGCACCTGACCATTTCCATCTCTTCCTTCCCCTCCTCTTCTTTGTTCAGCCCCCTACAGCCAAGGGGGCAGCTTGCCTTTTGGGAGACATGCCTTCAGGAGTCCCTGACCAAGAGTCTCTGGTTTTGCCAGTTCTCCCTGGGTTGTAGTCCTCTAATTAAACATGTGGGCAGCAATAGCTAAGACATGGATTACTCATATGGGGCTCTTCCAGGAATGGGGCATATGGTGTGATAGGCAGCTGAGGCTTTGGGTTTTCCTTAAGATCATTTGATTTAGGCATCCTGCTACTTCATAGCCCTTGTTGGCTGCCTGTAGAGGTCATTAGTTGTCTGAATGTTGGCTTTTGAACTTTCATGAAGCCTAAAACAGTGCTCAGCCTGCCCAGGTTCAGTAATGCATTGGGACCCACCCTAAGTCAGGTAGAGTAGCCTCTATTCTGCTTTTCCCACATATAATTCCTCACCCTAGTGTGAAGGGCACTGAGCCAAATCCCTTATTTCTGTGACAGAAGAAGAAAGAGATAACTCTCATGGAGGAACTAAACAAGTCCAGGAGATACCAGGAGTCTGCCCAGAGAGGTAAGCGAGTCTTAGGGAGACCCTTCAGATACTCATGTGTCCGAAGCTTTTTTAGTCCATTTTGATATCCTAGACACCCCCAGAGCACAAATTGAACATAGTTACCAGCTAGCTTTCTGCTTTCCTCAGAGGCAGGGCTGTGAGAATCTGCCCAGGGAGAAAGGGTGTGAGACTGGGCTGGGTGTACCTGTCAGTTCTGGAGGTGACCTGAGTACTCGGCTGGGGGGACTGTGTAGAAGGACCTCCTGTGTGCCCATACCTGTTGATTGAAGAGCATTCTGCTAACAAAAGCTGCCTTATCTTTCTTTGAGACCACAGCATGATTTGGGACTATGGCCAGGTTGCACCTCCAAGCTTCAGTCACAGGCTTCCTGGTACCATCAAGGCACAGCAGCTCAAAGTCACCCAGCTTCAGATCTTTAGCCCATGCTTCAGGGTTCTTTCCTGGGGAGGAGGAAGGTTGGTCAGCCACAGCTGACAGCTTTGGTCAAGGTGCCCTCCCCGGGGGGATGGGACCAACCACCAATGTCTGGGAGAATCACAGAGACACAGAAAAATGAAATAATTAAACTTTAAAAATAGAAGAGAGAGAAAAATGCATAGTTATAAATTCATAGCCTTTTTGGTTAGTGCTTTTTCAGTCCTGTTAAAGGCAAAAGTTTCTTAAATAGGCCTGAAAAAGCACTAGCCAGAAAGAAGATTGATAAGTTGAACTACATTAAACATTAAAATATCTGTTCATCGAAAGACATCATTAAGAAAGTGAAAAGGGGGGCGCCTGGGTGGCTCAGTCATTAAGCGTCTGCCTTCGGCTCAGGTCATGATCCCAGGGTCCTGGGATCGAGCCCCGCATCGGGCTCCCTGCTCGGCGGGAAGCCTGCTTCTCCCTCTCCCACTCCCCCTGCTTGTGTTCCCTCTCTCGCTGTGTCTCTCTCTGTCAAATAAATAAAATCTTTAAGAAAAAAAAAAAAAAAAGGAAGTGAAAAGGTAAGCCTTTCAGAGAGAAACAAGGTATTGTCAATACATACAGTTGACAAAAACTTGTATCCAGAATATATAAGGAATGCCTATAAATGAAGAGAGCCAGCCATGCTTTAATAAACTTCCCTAGTTGCCCGATTGGGGAGTGACTTCCTGGGAGAGACTCAGACTTTTTCCAAGGGAGGAAATGACAGCACAGGCACATACCGTCAGTGTTCTGGAAGACTGTGATCTCCTTCACAAAGGCCACGTCTCCCTTTTCAACCAGACACCTGCATAGCAAGCGTCAGATCAGTGAGGAGCTCCAATGGGAGTGGGAGGGAGAGACGCCCAGAGGGAACCACTGAGAGGCTCACACCCCCTCCACCTGAGGCCAGGGGGCACACCTAACGCTTACCACATCCACACACACAACTGTAACACTCGGGCTGTCCCAGAGACTTAGAGGGGAAATGTAATAAGAAGAAGAAACCTGCTTATTTTGTTTCCATTGTAGATAACCACTGTTTGGTTCCTTATTTTAAATACGGATCATTTTCTCCAGAGGAGATGTTTGTGTTCTCCTATTAATAGGAATATTCAAGAATGACTCTCTGGTCAGATCAAAACTCACACCAGAGATTAAAATCAACATGGAAGACATGATTTTGAAGGAGCCTTTTCACATCCATATGTCTAGTCAGCCTTAATGATCAGTAGTGAATGTGCATCACTAGATATGTGTTCACACTTAATCCCCAGAAAACTGGTTCTCTGTGTTTAAGGTCCATTCTTTATGAGAAATGTCAAACACATTAACAATCAGTACTATGACATCCAATCAGTTGGCAATTGACATTAGTGATTGGTTATCAGGAGCACCTCTCCAGTTTTCTCTCTCTCCTAACTTCAGGTCCCTCTATACTTAGCTAGGATTAATTATTCCTGTTCAATTTTCCTAAGCTCCCTTTGCCCCATTTCTTTCCTCTTCCTGCCCTTCATATAATCCCAGTCCTGAATAAGCATGATGGTCTGCCTCAGGTGTCTCTGTACCTCAGCAGGGAGGCAGAGCAGAGAACCTCCTGATCATTCATTTCTCCTGGGCATTCCTGCTTTCCTCACTCTACTCTAGATCTGTGTTTCTCTACGTGTGGGCTGGGATCAGCAGCATCGGCACCAGCTGTGAACCTGTCAGAAATGCACATTCTTGGGGCCCTACCCCCGACCTACTAGATCAGAAACTTCTGGGGGTGGGGTACAGCAATCTGTGTTTTAACAAGCCCCCTAGGAGAATCTGTGCTCTAGTGGTGAGAACCACTGTTTGAGATAGCCACTTCCCCATTCCACAGAGCAGTGACTAAAATGTTTTTCAAATTCCTGCACGCGTCTGTCTCTCCACATACCCTCTCCCCAACACTCACTCTACCATGTGCTCCTGCTTCCCAGAGAAAATACAGCTATCATGACATGAGCTTTCTATCAGCCTCCCTCTGCCAAAGCTGTCAGCCCAAGTCTCCAGGGCTCTTTTCCTGCCCTCCAGGCACAAAGGAGTGAAGGTCTCCCTCTCTACAATAGTGTCCTCCCCAGGTGTCCTGCATCCCATCCCCACCCACACTCTCAGGCACCTTCTGATAGTTATCCTCTCTCCCTTATGCAATTGGAGTCTTTCTCCATTCACTGGCTCTTTTTATCAGCATTCATACTTCTTTCCTTTTTTGAAAAGCAATAATCCCTGTCTCGATCCCACACTGCCCTTAGCAATGGGCCTCCCTCCCCAACTCATCCAAACACCTAAAAGGAATCACTGCACCTGTGATCAGCACCCCTTCACCCCACCCTCACTGACCCCTGCCAATCAGCTTATGGGACTGACTCACTATTGAATCTGCTCCCACCAGATCCAGGGGCCAGTTCACCACACTCATTTATTTGATCTTTCAAGTTCATCTTTCCCCAGTTTGAAATGTTATCTTTGTTATACACCAAATATAACGTGTCCATGTAGAAGTCTTTGAAGTCTATTCTCTTCCACTGATTTGTCATTCTTCGACACAAACCAGTCTGTACTGATCATAGTCTTAGTATTATATAGTATTAAATGTGATTTTTATATCTAGGAAAACAAAATTCCCCTTGTATAATTTTATTTAAAAATTCTTGACTCTCGTTTGGTCTACCCAAGTCACTACCACAGCACCCTCCTTGTTCCTTTGCCACACTCAGCACAGTCAGGAAGTGATTGACCCTTATTTATATGTTTATTGTCCTACTCTCCCCATGAGATAAGACGCAGGCGACAGGGGAGCTACATGTGTCTTGCTGCTATAACCCCTCTACCTAGACCAGTGCCTGCCACATAGTAGGTGCTCAATAAAGGTTTCTTGAAGGGCTGGAGCAGCCCAGGAATATCTATTTTTAAAATGTACTCATCAGCCAGGTGTAAGAAGCACATGTCCAGTACCCGTCCTCTGATTTTAAACTGGGGCTCTGAAAGATTCCGTGACTTGTCCACAATCACACAGAAGAAAAGAACAAAAGTAGACCCAGGGTTGTGACCCTGCACCCCTCATTCTTGCCTCTCCTCAGGTGCCCTAAGTCAGCTGGGTCTGCAGAAAAGCGCTCCAGAAAGGAGCTGGGCTTGAGTCCGTAGAGCCAGTGGGAATTTGCCGTTCTGTTTTCTAATTCTGGCTCCTCCTAACTGTAGCAGCCAGATCCTGGGCTGATGGAAAAGATGAAAGGACAAGAGGTTCGCTGGGTTGGTGCCCAAGAGAAAGGTGGTGCACAGACACTACTCGCCTGAATGCCCCGCTGAAGCCATAGTATCTCTCGTGGTGGTTGGGGGCACAGGTGTGGGCTGGGCTGCTGCCACCACTGCACAGAGCGCAGAGACTGGAATCTGGGTCAGACCCAGGGGCACAGCTTTGACTGAAGAATTCATCTGTGCAGGAAAACACAGGAGGTCAGCTCTCCTTGCCTGTGTTAGCCAGAAAGCCTCCGATTTTGTCCCTAGAATTGCTTGAATGGTGTAGAGACACATTTGGGTGTTTGGTGCCATATTATTACAAATAAGAACCTTACGGAATAAAACAAAAAAAAGTTGCAACTAGAGCAAAGTAAAGGGGGACTGGCTGAAGTTGGGACAAGGGTCTGTGGAACAGAAATGGCACAGGGTGGGAGGTGTGGAAGGATAGACACAGATGCAATTCTAAGAGAGAGAACAAAACTGAAAGCCCCACCCGGTCAAACCTCTCCCACATTTTCCCTGACCTCTGCTGCCCTTGCCCTCCCTTATAACGTATTCCATCTTGACTCCAAATCCAGGAAGGGGCTGAGAGGCTCAGCTGCCAAGCCCTGTGCTGGGCCCCAGGGCACTGCGGTGAGGACATCACATAGGCCCTGTGCTCCTGGAACCCAAGTCCATGAGCAACAGTCATAACTCAAGTAGCCACACTAGTGAATTTGTACCCCCCACCCCCTACCCGGCTTGCAATGGGAAAGAAGAATATGGTTCTACACGGTTGTACATAAAGGAATCTGGTAAAGACCTGGGAATCAGGGAGAGGCCTCAAGTCGAGAGATGAAGAATGAATAGCAATTACTTAAGTAAAGGGTGAAAGGACAAGAGTTTTCCAGACAGGGAGCAGCATCTGAAAAGGCCCAGGGCAGGGGTGGGGAGTGAGGGCAAATAGCATGGAAAGTTCAGTAAGAGGCCATTGGGCTAGACCATCCAGTACAAGAGTGAGTGGAGAGGAGGCAAGGTCCAGACCCGCTTTTACACCTTTGTATAAATTTTGTTCTTTATCCTTAGAGAAATCAGGAGCTTCTGAAGGGCTACAGCAATGCTGGACCAGGGGTAGTGGGCCGGATATAGCCAGATCTGCACTTTGCAAAGATTGGTCTGCCAGTGGGATGAATGGAATCCAGGGCAGATGTGGGGTGCAGGCAGCAGGTTACTGTAGTAGTCCAGGGGAGATGAGGACAGCTTGGACTAGAGTAACACAAGGGGAGGGAGACAGTAGAGGGGGACATCACTGGTGATGGATGGGTACGTGGAGAATGACAGCTTGGTTTCCAGCTGGGGCAAGTGGATGGATGTAGGGTCCTCCACTGAGCTAGGCAGCTCTGGAGCAGACTCAGCAGAGATGATTACATTTTGTTTTGAGCTTAATGTGCTTTTGAAATATCCAATTAGATAACATCAGATAGGCAGTTCAATATACACAGGTGTGGAGGTCAAAAAGAGATCTGTGCTAGGGATAAAGATGTAATAGTTATCAGCATATAGATATAACAATAATAGTGATAGCAGCAAACATTTATCTAGTGCTGGCTATGTGCCTAGTTTTTTTTAAATTTTTTATTGTTATGTTAATCACCATACATTACATCATTAGTTTTCGATGTAGTGTTCCATGATTCATTATTTGTGTATAACACCCAGTGCTCCATGAAGAATATGCCCTCTTTAATACCCATCACCTGGCTAACCCATCCTCCCACCCCCCTCCCCTCTAGAACCCTCAGTTTGTTTTTCAGAGTCATCGTCTCTCATGGTTCGTCTCCCCCTCTGATTTCCCCCCCTTCATTCTTCCCCTCCTGCTATCTTTTTTTTTTTTTAACATATATTGTATTATTTGTTTCAGAAGTACAGATCTGTGATTCAACAGTCTTGCACAATTCACAGCACTCACCATAGCACATACCCTCCCCAATGTCTATCACCCAGCCACCCCATCCCTCCCACCCCCCACCACTCCAGCAACCCTCCGTTTGTTTCCTGAGATTAAGAATTCCTCATATCAGTGAGGTCATATGATACATGTCTTTCTCTGATTGACTTATTTCACTCAGCATAACACCCTCCAGTTCCATCCACATCGTTGCAAATGGCAAGTGCCTAGTTTTGTATGTATAGTATTATTTGCTTAGATGGTAAACGAGGCATGGATGTGAGTGCCTGCAGATTGAGTTTAGAGTGGGGGAAGAAAGTTGCTTTAAGCAATTGAAACATTTATTAACCAGATTGGGAGAGGGGGCTTTGTAGGGGTGGGAGAAAAACCAAGCCAGTGTTTTCACAAAAGCCAGAAGATAGTGTTTTAAGGTGATCTGAAGAAAGAGAAGTAACAGAGGAATGGACTGGAGCATGACCTTCCAACTGAGCAACATGGAGGTCACCGGTAGCCTTGACCAGAGTCCTTCCTATGGAATGATGCAGAGAAGCCAGAGGACAGGGAGTGGAGGAGTGAGTGGGAGAGGAGTGGCTCAGACCATGCTGTTAAGAAGTCTGGCAGCAAGGAGGAGGAGAAACAAGTCAGAAGCTGGAGGAGACTGCTGGGAGAGGGAGGACTTTTAAAGATGGAAAACACTGATGTTGAAAGAAATTGTTGGCTATACTAGAATGAGAAGTAGTAACCAAGGGTATGAGGCTCTAGGGAGGGGAGCAGGGGAGGGGCCCACACCCAAAGTACAGGTGGAGGGAGGCTGAGCGGATACAGCCATGAGGAGGCCCACAGCTTTGGCAGTGGGATGGTGAGGGAGAACCTTTCTGACCCTTTCAGTTGTCTGTTGCAGCTGAGATGAGTCATGTGCTGAGAAAGGGTGGTAGATGGGTGTTGGTTGGAAATGTGTGGACAGTGAGGACATTAGGATAATTATTGGGAAGTATAGGGGTGTGGAGCAGCAACACAGTGAGGGTGTGACTGCCAGAGGCCCACTGAGGCCAGCTTCTGGACCATTTCCAGTGGAATGAACTGATCTACCCTGTGACTTCTCCAGCCATGTTTAGCTGCTAAGGATATGAAGCTTCCTTAGCTGCTAAGCGAGTGAAGAGAGCAGGTAATGGGGTTCATGCAGAGGTGGGATTTGTCAGATGGCTGGGAAAAGCAGGGCACCAGGAGCCTTTTAGGTATTGGCAAGAGTACTGCTAAAATGATAAATCTGAGACTCTAAGGGAGATAAGGATGCAAGTGAAGAAGCACCCAAGGACTTACTGGTATATGGTTTTCAATTTTTACAAAGCAGCCAATCTGGTTTATATGGGAAAACAATACACACACACACACACACACACACACACACACACACACCACACACCACACACACCCCACTCTTACTCTGCAACCCCAGGCTTGTTCCCTGAGCCAGTTGTAAAACATAAAGAATAGGGTATTTCCCTGATATCTACCCATTGGGCCAAGCCACTCCCCTCAGAAGTAAGGAGGTGAGGAGAAAGGGAAGCACCTGCTCAAGGACAGGTGAAGCTCACCTGTAATGTCTGCCCAGCCCTTGACCCCGCTATCAATTTATGCCATCCCTTGACATTCCTTGTCATTGAACTGAATTCCTGTCCTACACAGGTACAGGCCCAAGGAAGGGGCTGCTGCACCGCATCACAGAATACACTTACCAAATTTACAGGACCCGGTTTTGTTGTATATCAAACCCATGGGGATGATCCAGCCTGCAGAAGTACCAACTGCGGGGTGGCAGGACCTCCTGCCTTGCAGAGAGCCCCAAGTGATGTAGGGATCTGATTTCTTAACCACTGCCACGACATAATGACCTTGCAACAGAGATAACAAAATGCAATTTCAGTAGCTCCAGGACCCTCTGAAAATGTATTCTAGAGCTGCTACAGTTAGCCCCTGCCTGCCACTCTCCCCGGGGAAGCGGAATACCTTGAACCCCTCCCCTTACTCTAGCAGAAGACCCTACCAATAACTATCATTATTAGGTATGGGGCCAAACAGTCTGACACTACTGCTCTCCAGACATTTCTACATACAGACATCCAGAAATATTTACACACATACTTCATACTTCTTCAATGGATTCCTGCTATACATTCTTTACTGCGAGATGCTTTATTCTTCCTCAGTGATATATTGTGAGCACCTTTTTGATTCAGCAGAAGTAGATATAGCTATCTCATTCTGTTTATTGGTTGAACCTAAGTTATGTTCCACTGTATGGAAGTACCATATTTTGTAATCCCCCCACTGGTGGGCATTTACGGTGTGACCCACTTTGCCATATTACAAATCACCTATATAAATCTTGTACATATAAGTGTGTGCCTGTTGAAATACTTTTGTTGAAATCCAAAAGAAAGAGCTTTAATAACTTCTTTTTTAAAGTCTCTGATTTTCTAGATTTATGATAACATCATTTTCTAATAGTGACAATTTAATCTCTTTTTTCTCCAATATTAAAAATATTTTTCTAATCTTTTAAATCATCCTGCATTCACTTCCAAAGTAATACCAAGTGTCTTTGGTGAGAGTGGGCCTTCTTCTCGTGTTCTTGATTCTAACGGGAACACCACTGATATTTGATATATTCCTATCCCAATACTCTGTAACTGAATTGTACTTATTGACTGAGGCCTAAACAGTAAAGCAGAATTTATAAGAAGATTAGAATCCTAAATCTTCAGAACTAGAAGGGAATGTGGTCCTCCACCACTACTCCGAACCCCCCCTCCCCTCTACACTCCCTTTCTTGCCGTCATGGTTCGGGTTTGTATATTCAAGCCTGGAAAAATTGGAAGTCAACATGGCAGGTAGAAGACTTGCCTTGCCGGTTATTCCTCAGTAAAATGGCGACACTGATACCCATCCAGGGGGGCTTTCGGGGGGATCAGATGTGCTAATATGGGCACATTGTACATTAGGATAGCACGGGGAGGTTACATTGCTGGGTTTCCAGCCATGCAGCTGCTGGCACAAGCAGTACCAGAGCCCCCCCCCTCAGTGAGGCAGATTCTCCTGAGGCCAGGGCAAGCCCTTGCTTACCAGACTGTGCTCTATTACACCGTTCTGGCAGCCAAATACTGTTACAGTACCTTTCTGGAGGTGTAACTAATTCTGCACAAATGGCATTAATTATTGCCATCGTGTGTGTGTGTGTGTTGTGTGTGTGTCTTTGTCTTTGGAGTTGATCCCTCTCTGTCTCTACTCAAATCTAACCTTCTCCATCACAGCCAGCCACCTTGAACTGTCTTCTAAGCATCTTTGTTGACCTGCATTTGCATATACTGCAGTTCCTGGAAATGTCAACCATTCTTGAAGCGGAGTTCTTTCTGACTTCACGTATTCCATACTCAGGAGACTGCATGGCTGACAAAATGCCAGCCGTTCGGGTTGGGGATGAAGACACATCTCACTGAAGACTGTTAGCCGTAAAAGCAGAGGGGGCGGGGGACAGCATATCCTAGGGCTTGGGTCCTGTTGCACATGGAGGGGAGCTGCTGCAGGGGAGCAGCTTTGCACTCTAGAGGCCTTGGTGGGGCATGGGCCTGCAGGGCCTCTGCGACCCTGTGCTCAGCTGGGACCAGAGCTGCTGCTGGGGCTGTGGTGGTCCAAACCCACCCACCCACTTCCCCCAGTTTACCTGTCCCATAAGAAACTCCAAACCCAAGTGAGCATCTGTTTTCATCTCAGAATCCTCCCCCACAGTTGTTTTCAAACCCCGATGTGCATCAGAATCAGCTGGAGGGCTTGTTAAAACACAGAGCAGTGGCCCCATCCTTGGAGTTTCTGACTCAGTGGATTTGGGTGGAGCCCAAGAATTTGCATTTCTCACAAGTTCTCAGGTGATGCTGATGCAGCCGGCCCAGGCGCTACACGAGATTGAGAAACACTGCTCTGTGTTCCAAGATTAGGTACTTCAGGAACAGATACAGACCCTCCCTGCCTATGTAGATACAGATGGGAGACCTTGTCACCTGGTCTGTTCTAAAGACAAGATCGACTCCTCCGCTATTAAAATCAGCTGGCTGAAAGCTAAAAGGTCGAGTTCATTTCCCCCCTCCTCTTCATTAGAGCATCTATGACTCTCCTCCTATAGTGAAGCCTCCACTGGGCCCAGAAGTGTCAGAAGTGGGCTCCTGCCTCCTGGTGCAGAGAAGGGCAGGCAGCATATGACAAGGAGTGAGGTGGTGCGTCAGGAAGGGCAAGGGGTTTCCAGTCACACCACCTCTTCTCAAGCCCAGGTACAGCCACTCCCTGGCTGTGTGGCCCTGGGCCTCACTTTCCCCATCTCCACAACACGGGATAGTGATGCCCACATCCTAGAGGATTGCTGAGGAGAGTAAACGGGAATAGTGCAAGCAGGAGTCCTTTGTTGCCGGTAAAGAACCCCACAAACAGTAATTATCACCACAGCTTCATGACACATTTGCTCTTTAACAATAAGCTGTAGTGGTGATAGCTCATCCTCCTTCTTGTTGTTTTTTGTTTGTTTTTTGTTTTGTTTTGTTTACAACTCTAGTAACTTTGCTTCATTTTGAAGACTCTCCTCACCCTCTCCCCAACGATGGCCTTTACCTTTGAGCCCCAGTGTTACTGATTCTGACTCACCTACCACAGGTGTATTTACACACGTAGACCCATCCTTAGGCACTAAAAAGAAAAACAATCGGGATACATGGCATTAAACTCTCATATTACTCAATCCAAAGTCATGAGCTTCTCAATCTCAAGAGTGAGGAATGAAATAAGAAACACCAGCTAAGAAGTTTGTCACTGGTTATCAACAAGCCAAGATTCTGCGGGCCCATTTAACTCCTCTCTCCCTGAACTTTGCCATTTGAATATTAGGTTCCACCCCAGAGTCTCCCCAGCATTCAGGGAGTTACAGAGAAAGAAAATGAGATGCCCTTTGAAGAGGGGCAGAGACCACTAAAGAGCTTGACAAAGATCTCTTGCATTGGCTATGGGATTCAAGTCATCCTGACATCTTTCTTCCCTTCAGAGCTCTGGACTGTGGTAGGCAATCATTATATTCTTGCCATGTTGGAGGGGAAAAAAACCAGTCCATGGAGTCGGAAAAACCTGGATACAGTCTTCATTCTACCTTGGACACCTCATTTAACTTCTCTAAGCTTTAGTTTTTATATCAGTAAAACAGAGCTACCATTATTTACTTCACAGAGCTGTTTTGTTTTGAAGGATAATGTATGGTTTCTTGCTCACTGCCTAGCAGATGAGGTGCTTAATAAATTATATTGGTGAAATCCCCTTTTCCCCAGCTTTATTTTTTATGTGAAAGGATCCCCACTGAAGAACATGACCTTGTAGCCTCACCACTCAACCTTCAAGTGCAGCTGGGGTGAGTTAATTTCAGGCTAGTAAATTTAGCAAAAGTATTGAGTGAGGCAGGTGTGGCTCAGCCCCTCCTTTCTTTATTGAAGAGAGTGGGGAGAGGGTAGTTTAGATCTTTTCGATGAAGCTCTATGACAATATGCATTCTCCTGGACCCTCAGCCGTAGGGTAAGCCGACAGACCTGTTCTCCTGAACTAGTGGGTAACTCTAACTCCAGGGCAATTTGGCAAGCCCTGAAGCCAGCTCTGTACCATGCCCTCCAATATCACCCTTTCAGTAATAAATATCTCTTTTCATCTCTTTCTGGCTAACTCCTGTGTCCGTATCTTCATTGGCTCTGACTCTGGAGAAGGAGGATACTATCTGCTAGCCTCTTACACTCTACCCGTAGTTAATTATTATCTCAACAATGAACTGGATCATTTCTCCTTCTTTCTATGTCCACGGCCCAGAGAAAATAAAACACTGACAGGCACCCCTTCCACTTACTGTAGTTCTCTGCCAGGACAGGCACCAGACCGCACTGGCCCGCTGTGTAGATGAAGCCTCCATCCAAAGTCATGGCATCAGCCTCTCCTTTCTGAAGTTAAGAAATAAATCAGTAGCACAACAGTGAGGCCATTTCCTGTCTCACTGACCCTCAGAGGTATCTCTCATTGGCTTTATATCACATGTCCTTTTGATTCATGAAATCATGGATCACCCAAAACTTCTGCCATTTCACCACAGGGTTTAGAAAACTGGACATGTTGACCCAGGAATAAGCGCCCAACCCAGATCCTGCTCCCTGGCATCTCTGACCTCTCATTAGACCCATCTTGAGTACTGGACACGCCCTCACCATGTTTTCTTTGTGACCACTGTCACTCAACAATCTACATGGCCAGACTCAGGGGTTGTATTTACTATGTTTCTTTTTTTTTAAGATTTTATTTATTTATTTGAGAGAAAGAGAGTACAAATGGGGAGGGGCAGGGCGGGGGGCATGTGGGACAGGGAGAGATCTCAAGCACATTCTCAAGCTGAGCACGGAGATCAACACGGGGCTCGATTTCACCACCCCGAGATCAGAACCTGAGCCGAAACCAAGAGCTGGACATTCAACCAACTGAGCCACCAAGGCGCCCCTGTATTTACTATGTTTCTATGGAATTTTTTCTTCTGTATGGTGGAGTTCAATTCTGTTCCCATAATCCCATTAGCACTATACTCAGAGCCCTGGCACAACAAAGACTTGCAATAAACAATTTCTCTAATTAAATAATTCATTAATAATTAACTTATTTTAATCAATGAAATTTTCCAACAACAGAGCAAAAAATATATACTTACAGTGATAGATAAGATCATTGAGATAAAAACAAACAGATACATACTCACTCTTGGCTTTTGACCTATTAACTGTCCTTCTAGAAATCTATCTTAAAACAGTAGCAACTATACAAACAAAAACTTACCAAGCCTTTACTATGTGCCAGGCCCTTTCTAAACATCTTGCAGTGATTACCTCATGTATTCCTCACAAAATCCAATAAGGTAGGTACTATAATTCTTCCCCTTTTATACATTAGTGAAGTAAAGCAGAGGGAAGTTAAATAATTTCTCCAATAGATGCTCACTAAAACTAAAACTTAAACAGTTTAATTCCTTAGCTTCTGCTCATAACCAGTATACCACATAGCCTCCTGAATCAGACTATTCTGAAGAACACATACCTAAAAACTATTCTATACACATTCTTTTTCATCCATAAAATGGGTTCATAGGCTCTTTGTGAGGATTAAATGAGTTAACGCAGGACGCCTGGGTGGCTCAATAGGTTAAGGGTCTGCCTTTGGCTCAGGTCATGATCCCAGGGGCCTGGGATCGAGCCCCGCATCGGGATCCCTGCTTGGCGGGAAGCCTGCTTCTCCCTCTCCCACTCCCCCTGCTTGTGTTCCCTCTCTCGCTGTGTCTCTCTCTGTCAAATAAATAAATAAAATCTTAAAAAAAAAAAAATAAAGATCTTATTAAAGAAGAATATGTGTCTCCTGAGTTTGTCAATTTTTTAGTCTTTTATTGTAAATTTATTTTTCTAATCACAAAAATATTATCTGCTCATAGAGAAATGGAAAGTTAATAACATAACTTCATAACTCAGAAATTATGTGGTAATGATCTCTGAGTTAGAAAGTTGTGAATGATCTTATCTTTCATTTCACTTCCAGCATATAATATTTTTATCACCAGAAAAAAAAATTATATTTACAACTCAAGGATTGAGGTTGATTTGCTTTCACAATCCACAGGGGCCCTGACCACCCCCTGGGATGTCACCCCCCTTCCTGCATCTCCTGGGCAGGACAATACTCAGAGCTCCCAGGACTCCAGAGCTGACCTAAGGAGTCTGGGTTTCGGGCCAGCCTGAGCTACAGGGGCACATTCAGTAGAGTTGGGTGGGTCTTTGGAGGGTGGGTGCATTTTAGCCTCATGGCCAACAGGAAGACATGGGAAGAGGGCAGAGAGGCCACATGTCTGGGTGTCCAAGCCCAGCTGTGGAGATGGGGCCCTCCTTACTGCGATGGTGGCGATGCAGTCCTCAGTGGTCTCCTCTATGGTGCACTGTAAGGCACCACCGCTTAGGACACTCCACTCATCACACTTGACCCTCTCATGGTGGCCCACTGCACACCACAGCACCCTCTGAGTGTCTTCCACACCTAGGACAGGTGGAGAAAAGCCAGGCATCCAAAAGAAGTCCGAAGATGTGTCTGGGAGCTTAGTGCCACTGGCTACAGAATGGCTGTCCAATGGGGCCCTCACTGACAGCAGCAGAGTGGATATGTCTCATGCCCATATCACTGCTCATTCCTGTCTATCACCCTCCAGGAGAAATGGGGAGCTCGGTACTCAGAAAGAGTAGTGAAGGCAGAGCAGTTCCCTACCCTCCTGACCTCACCTCCTTGAGTATATCCTCCTGAGGGGAACACTTTCTGAGCACCAGAAGGTCAGGACCTTCCAGAGTTTGCTCTGACAGGACTGGGTTCTCCCAACAGTAGCATTCCCCAGTTGGTAGTCATGTGTTCTCCTTTGGGTGAGCCTGATTGCTCTCCCCCTCACCCAATGTCTGTTCACCACAGTATGCCCACATCTAACACAGTGACTTTTGTGGATGCTCATTAACTATTGGGTGACTAAATGAAAACAAAAGGAAGGAAAGAAGGAAAGAAGAAATGAATCATAGGGATCTAGAGGAAGGCAAGGGTTGGATTAATACCTTCTGAAATTCTAGTTTCACTCCTGGTAGTGGCAGAGGACATGTCCCCACTTCAGTTTGGGATGTGCTATTTTTCCCTGTCATATATACCTGCCACTGGGTGGGGTGACCCTGGTTAATACACAGGAGCAAGAACCATCATTACTTCAAGTTGACTGTAATCTGAAGATCTTCAAAAACCTTTTGTGATCTCATAGTTCAGGCCTTTTCTCCAGCTCAGCAGAAAATCCCCTCACTAACCCAGTGCAGTTGGTAGCTCCCTTGGGCTCCATGGGCCAGTGAAGTTTGGGTGAGGTGAGGCTTGCAGGCACTGGGAAAGCCTCTCTGGCTTTCCTGCTCTACTTTCCTCCCAGGACTTTACACACCTATCCTCTGACGCTGAATGGCAGCCAAATATTCGTATCCCACGTATAGCTTGGCGTCCATCTTAGGAGGGACTCTTAAAAACCCATCGGTATCATCTGTAAACAGCAAGTCCTTCCCATGAGGAGAGGCAAAGAGCTGGAATTCTGTCGACTTGTCTTTTCCAAAATGTTCCTGTTCAAAGGATAAAAGAAACAGAGAAGGAGGGAAGCTGGCATAGCAAGGGAAAGGGAAAACAAACCCAAAACCAGACAAGGAAAACTGGAAGAGAGAAAATATGAACACTCGAGAGCTAAGACAAAGCACCCAGCCCACCAAAACCGCTGTGGTTCCCAGGGTTCTCCTGCCTCTCTCCAGGGAATGCTTTACCCAAATCCCAGCTAGTTGGCCATAAGCAGCTTCACGGAAACAGCCAGGGGCTGTTCCCCGAGTTCCACACCAAGAGGTATGGTTGCCATGTGCCAGGCAGCTGCCCTTCTCCAGTGGCATATTCCCACAGGGCAGGCAGTGAAGTCTGCCTCACTCCTGGCCAGCCGACTGTCCCAAGTAGCTCTGGTGGCCTTCATCCCAGAACGGCTGGTGGTCCAACACCTGCCACTGAGCCTGGAGGTCAGGAGTCCTGGGCTCCTCTCTAACCTCAGGCCTACCACTGAAGGACCAGCTGGGAACTTTCTGGCCTCCAAAAAATGGAAGGGCCCTTTGTCTACAACTCCCACTAACTGGCCCAAAGCCATTCATGACTATAGCACCTATCCCCAAGTTCTTTCCAATGTCTGTCTGCTTTTTGCTTTTGTGGTGGCTCTACGTGAAATGTCACCTGCTGCCCTCCCTGGCAAATACCCCCCTTCCTAGGGGTACGCACAGCTTTCTTCCCAGGGCTCAAGAATCTTCCTAGATATACCCTGCAACTCAGTTCCTGTCCTCTACAAGGTACACAATCCATGTGCCCAAGGTTGGACCATTTCATCTGGTGATAATTTGTATGTGTACTCATCATGTCCCCCACACGTCTGGAAGCAACTCAAGGGCAAGTCCCTGTCCACTTCATCTCTGAATCCCCAGTGCTGAGCAGAGAGCACTAATAGAGAAGGGACAGGGAATGAATGACGGCTGTCCAGGAGAGGACGCCACCAACACCAGACAGAGACAATGCTCATGGCCAGGGAACCTGCCACTGAGGGAAGTGAGGAGGGCAGGATCACATGCCAGTAAGATAATAGGGGAACACTCCATGGAGGAGGGGCATCTACCCCACATCCTGAGGACCCCTTTAGAACTGAAAAGAAAAAAATGGAGCAATGAGGCACTTCTATGGAGTCTTTGGTCCATAGAGTCGATGACGCCAAGTGAGGGGTTCATGGCCTCTGCTGTCTATAACATACAGACTGAGTGGTTTCTCAGTGAAGCAGATAATGTATGACATGGTTCCTGTCTGATACCCAAAAGAACTTTCAGAGTGGCTAGAAGGGAATGTAAGAAAATGCCCCAAATCTAAGCAGGGACCCCTCCATACACACACAAAGCAGGAAGTGAGGATGGAGGGTGGGAATACCTGGGCCTGGTTGAGAACCTCCCAGATCAAGTCGTCTTTGCCCCCCACGTTTCGAGCCATGACGGCATGAGAAGGGAAAAGGCCCAGGTTGCACTCCCTGTATTTATCCACAGGCATCCGGCTGTTGTCCAGGCAGAGCAACTCATACCGGTCACGGTCAGTCCTGTTTGCCAGGTTCTCTGCAGGAGGAAAGCCCAGATGAGCCAACTGCAGGCAGAACCATGAGCTGTGGTCCCTGCTGCTCCCTGAATCACAAACTGTTTGACCTTGTTGTAATAACTTTCTAGGCCCTGCTCCTGCCCAGGTGCCACTTAAGCAAGCCAAAATCTAGATGACTTTTGTGTTCTTATAAATGCTCCACTTGACCAGAACCAAAGTATATTCAGTCAGCCAGTCCCCAAACACAAAGCCAACTCTGGGCCTCTCACCCCAGACAAGGTTGACTGTGTGGCCCCAGCCAATCAGATTCTTTGTGTTTGTCTCTTCCTCTTCTTTGTCCTATAGAAGCTCCCTGCCTTCTGCCCCATTTTGCAGTTCTCCAAAACGAGACTGTCCACTTCGTGATATGTTCAAGTTTGTTTGTATCACCTAATTTGTCTCCTTTAATAACTTTTTTTAACAACCCAAAGAGACTGAAAGAGAATCTTTTCCAAATACATTTTATACCTATGAAGAACCCGAGGCCTCAGGAGGCAAAATGACTGGTTCTTACTGCAGATAGACACGAGGCTGGGGAGGCACGCTTGCCCAGGTCCCTTCCAAGTATCCCCACATATCTGTAACTCTGCTGATATGGATGATGATAGCAAATATTTTCTAAGCATTCACAGCACAGCAAAGATTGTGGCCTTTTCTCCAGCACAGCAGAAAATCCCCTCATAGCAACCAGGGGAGGCCAGTAATAGGTTGATCCCATTCTAGAGATGAGGAGACTTAGACTCAGAGACTGAAAGTGATTTGTCAGCCAGTGTGAGGCTGATGCATCGCCATGTTAGGACAGCCCAGGTCCCCCTACTACAGTGGCACTACCCCCCTGGAGGCAGAGCTTGCTGGGGAAAGCTGGGGGAAGAGTTGAAGGAGGCCTAGAGGCCCAGTCAGCGTACTCTATAGGTACAAAGAAGACCAGAAAACCTTGTGAGGAAAACAGGCTCTTTGGTTCCCCTGGTCTAGGTATTCAAAGGTATTCTGGGTTGAATTGTGTCCCCCCAAAATTCCCATGTTGAAATCTGAATCCCCAGTACCTCAGAATGTTGCCTTACTTGGAAAAGAGTCATTGCAGATGTCATTAACTAAGATGAGGTCATACTAGAGTAGTGTGGGCCCCTAATCCAGTATGACTGGCGTCCTGACACAAACGACACACACACAGGGAGAATGCCATGTGAAGGGAAAGAGGTAGAGTGAGGTGATGTGACTACAAGCCAACAGATACTAAAGATGGCCGGCAAACCACCAGAAACCAGGGGAGAAGCAAGGAACCTCCAGAAGGAACCAACCCTACCGACACCTTGATCTTGAACTTCTAGCCTCTTGAACTGTGAGACAAATTGCTGTTGCTTAAGGCACCCAGTTTGTGGTACTTCGTTATCGCAGCCCTAGCAAACTCATAGAGGTTTGTGGGGTTCATATATTCTCATACTGAAAGAGAAGGAGTACAATTAGAGTTCTTGTGAATGGTTACAAGTTTAGTTATGTATGTTGTAGAGAAAATACTCTTTAAGTCTTTACATTGAAAGAAAAAATTTAAATGATTTAGTAATGTCAGATTTAAATTAAAAGAATCGATATGATTTCCTAGCTTCAGAAAGAAAGAACTTCTCGACATCAGTCACTCGGGGGGCCAGTGGTGGAAGTAGCTCCCCACCAACACTCGTTTGCACCCCAAAAGCCTGGTGGGTAGTCATAAACTGCCACTTAAAAGGCAGTGAGTGATCTTATATATTAGCGGACAAGTGACTTTCAGCAAAAATAAACCAGGACGTTCTGGGACAATCTGGTGTTTTCAGAAAGTGAAGATGTTTTCAAACACATCAGGGTGAGTGTTAGAAGATGCTGCCCACTGGCAACGTAACTGCACTCACTGGAGCGACCAGAAGAAACAAGGACAAGGATCTGGAACAACTCGATTCTGGGAGATGAAACCTCTAGATGACCCCACTAATTAAATGTACTGATAATAAGACAGTCCTCGATTGCCAAAATGCTAACAAACCAGGTCAGTGTGTAATAATGAAGGAACAGTGAATTGTGAATGGCTGAACAAGGGAACAAAGGACACCGAGCTCCTATTTCATGCTAGAAAAAGACACTAGGTTGTAAGGAACTAAGGCCCATAAAAAAAAAAAAAAAAGTGATGACTTTAAATTTCCCTTGAGGTAGCAGACATTTATCTCAAAAATGAACCTAGCATACTGAATATACATTTGGTTTAAACATCTTGAGTGATACAAGTGTATTCTGTATCTGATAGAAATTTAATTGGTTACAAAATAAAACCCAAATTCTGTAACTTCAACTTGTCTGAGATTTATGTTTTTTCTTTCTTTCTGATAAATTGGCCAAAACTCTTGAAAGGTTTTTTAAAAAAAAAAAAAAAAGAAATATATTTTTGTCCACAGTAATAATGCTTTTGCAACACATCTAATTGTAGATGTGCTAATAAGTTCTGAAATCATTATAATTTGTTTGTTTAAGGTATTTATAGGATTTAGGAACCATTTACAATGAAGCATTCAGGAGAGTGTGATTACATTTGAAATGGATATTGCAGTGGCTAAGAGAATTGAATTATTAAAACTTGTCTCATTTTATTAATTGGTAAATACTCTTTAAATGTTCAGAAAATTTGTTTAGTAGATTTACAGACTGAACAAATTGAACACTAAACAAAGTACGAATAACAGAAATGGTTTTTGTACAGAAGCTCTCCTTTTTTTCTTTTTTAATCTTGCCATTAGTGGATGTAGTATGTTATTTGAGGAGACTAGTAGTTCAGAAACTCTCCCATTTCATTAACGGTCTTGTCATCACCCATCTCTAGATGTAAGGAAACCGTCAGGCAGGAACCAGTTGCCCTGGCCAGTATGGTTCACGTGATTCTTCCTCCATCCAGCACTTACCAAACACTGTCATATGCCTCACGAAGGCCACATCCCCTACACCATCCTGCAGACACCTGAGGAACAGGACAGCAGGCGTCAGGCCAATCCCCATGATTTGAGCTCACCCCTGCCCCATGCAACCCCTCTAAGGCTCTGCCCTGACCACTGGCTCACAGGGATTTGCCCACAGTTGCCCAGGCTTCAGTGTGTCCTCAGAGGCCATGGCCCTATCTGAGGGGCCTTTGTACTCCCACAGCCAGCCTGGGTCTGAAGCAGGCAGGAGCTCTGTAAATCACAACCCAGGTAACTGTAGGGAGGGATGATGTGAGGGCAAGACCCTCACCTTCCCCTTCAAAGGCAACCTAAAGTGACTGGGTTTTGGGTTGGTTTGTTTGTTTGTTTCTTTTAATAAAGCCTAATACAGAGGATAAAAACTTAGGATAGCCTTGGATTCCTGGACAGTTTTGTTCTGGTTTTGAGCAGTAGCCTTGTCTCTTACAGACATGGAGAGGTGCCTGCAGGGGGCTGAGAGGGAGGTGGAGAGAGGCAGGCACATGTTCACGACACAGGGAGATGCTCAGGGAGAAAGAAGCAAGCTGGGGAGGTCCTGGCCTTTGGCCCAGCTGGAAGCCCAAGCCTGTGTCTGTGAATCCCAGAGTCCCAGATACAGTTTTGTCCCTTCAGCCCTCCTTGGTCCAGGAAGGTAACATACAGACCCTAGGCTGTAGGCAGAGAAGAGGGGCTCCCGCACAGAAGACTGTTCCTCAGGATGGTTAGGAGTGAGGGCAGGCCACGGGAGGCACTCAGGACCCTGGGTTTCACACTGACACCCTAGGTGGTCTGGGCAGGCCCTGTCCACTCCCTGTACCTTAGTTTCCCTGCCATCAGAGTGAGGAGGAGTGGGGGATTGGGGGGTGTCCCCACTCACTTGAAGGCGCCTGTGTAGCCGAAGTATGGTTCCTGGAAGGAGCAGGCACACTTGTTTGTCCCTTTCCCTGCACACAGTTGACACAGCTTGGGGAACGCCTCCCTGTTCGCACAGGGTACACAGCTGCCGGAGAAGAACTGGGCCATTTCTGCTGTGGCTGCTTAACACAGACATAAGGACCTCAGGGCACGAACCGGCTGGGGCCTCCAGGTTGCACATGTGTGTGAGTGAGTGGCCCTATGTGAGAGCCCGTGAGGCTGCGCACACTTCCCAGGACCATCCTGAGGAAGCGGATGAGCAGAGGTGGCCGACAGTGCCCGTGGCTGAGGAAGTGGACGGCCCGGGGTCCCCATGTGTTCAGGTATCACACTAATGTGTGGGCCTGGGGCTCCAGCCCACCAGATGCTTCCTAGCTTGTCCACTCGAGACACGAGGGCGGCTGACCTACACGGAACCAGGCTGCAACCCCAGGGCCACTCACCTTGTTAACTCACCACGGAGGCTCTAAGTGCGGCAGGCAGAACCCCAGACACTGCGGGAACTCCGACCATCCTTCCTTACCTCAGGACATGGTCCCATCCACTCCTCTCCCCTTTGGGTCCAGGGGCTGTGGTAGTTTGTGGGGATTTCTCTTCCAGGAATCCATGGGAGGGGGTTGGGATAACTTGCCCGGCGGTGGGTAAGGGGGTGTGCCACCAGCCACCTCACAAGCTTTCACACAGACAGCCAGCAGTGTCTGACATTGAGGCGAGGGAGGCCCCAAGAGAGGGCACACAGAGTCAGAGCTGTGGCCCAGGCTATAGCACTCCATCTGACCCCAGCAGCCCCCTGCCCTATTACAGGCAAAACATGAATGCTGCAGGATCGGCAGGCCTCAAAAGCACAGAAGGATTTGGCCATCATCTTCCAAGGGCTAAAGGGGCTCCCTAGGCTCGCTTGGCTCATCATAACTGAACAAGAAGTACACACACACACAAATCATGGCTCCAGGCCACTCCTCTCTTCTTGCCCCCATCCCAAGCCCTTACCCCAGGCACAAAGGCCTGACTGCTGGTGGTATGGCTATAATCCCTAGTGAGCCTTCCTAGGAAGCCAGAGGGAGTGCCTGTTTGTCATGAGCCTAAGCGACCTTCCCTGCCAAGCCGAACCACCGGGGTTACAATGAGTATGGGGCTGTCGGGCGCTCAGAGACCAAGGTACCTGTGCTGAGAGAAGACTCAGCTGCCAGTTCCCAGGGCTTGCTGCTGCAGCAAACCCAGCTAACCACATTTAAAGCAGGTTGTCCTCACCCCATCTTGCAGTTCATGAAACTGATATGCCTGATAGTGATTGTATGGCCCCACTACAATCCCTGTGGGCGACTGGAGTAGGAGTCCTGCCTGAGGGCACCCAGCCTTAGCCAGCTTACCTTCTTCAACAGAGCCAGAAGGAAAAAGTATCTGGATGGGGATGTACCACCCAGCCGACCATCCTAGGCCCGTGTGGCAGGACCTCTTGCCTTGGAGCTGTTTCAGCTGGAAGTCGCTGCCCTTCTCCACCACGGCCACAGCATAATGGGAGGTGTGTGGATCTGCAAAGGAGCAGAGAGAAAGAAGGGCTAAAGGAAGATACCACATTGTCACTAGCTCATCTTCCAGAGTGTGCACAACGGGCAACTTTAGGGAATCCTAGGATCTCCACCATTGCCTGGTGAACAGGTAGAAAAGGAAAAGAAAAAAGCCTTTGATTAATGGGGGGGGGGGCCTTTTCAAGGCAATAAACACTAGTGTCTTTCTGCCAGCCCCTCCAAGCCAGTAGAGACATGGGGGTGGGGGCCACCAGCTATTACAGGGCCTACAGGGCTTTCTCAGGGAGATCTTCAGCTCCCAGTCATTGTGATGTTACTCTGTCTCTCCAAAGGCTTTTCTCCCTTCTCTGCTTCTCCGTCTGCAGCCCAGACACAATGGTGAAGGCCTGAGAGGACGGATGCAGGGGAGACCCCAGGATTTTGCCAGGGCTCTGCAAGTTGGAGTCTGATGGAGGTGGGCTGTGCTCACGCACACACTGATGACACTAATGGACAAGTATGGAGAGGAGGCAAAGCCTTATTCTTCACCCCCCCTCCCCCCGCAAACCTCTCTTCATGGCATTCACAGACCCATGTTCTGTAGCAGCTGCAGGGGACTCAGCACAGGGAAGAGCCTGTCCAGGTCTGTGTGTCTCCAGAGATGGGCCTTCCAATGGTGCAGCCCCACTGGGTAGGCAATGGACCCCAGACAGCCCTGCCCCCCTCTTATCTAGCAGCACCAAGGGTACTTCCACCCAGATGCACACAGTTCACAGCTTCCCAGGGAGAGTCAACATTCCAGCCCTTGTGGGGCAGTGTAGATGACAGCCTCCTTCGATCCAAAGAGCTCCAGCAATTCTGTTCCCTTCAGGTGCAATGTTGACAGAGACCCTGACTTCTCCCTGATGGCTGCAGTGTCAAATCAGAGACCTGGGGCCCCAGGGAGAACGCACCAATTTTTGATCCATGGAATTCTGCCACGACAGGCTTCAGGTTGAAGGGGGGCAGGCTCGCTTCAAGCACAAAACCTGCTTCGAGGGTCACAGCATCTGCTTCGTTTGCCTGAAAGAGAAGAGACCAGACCATGAAGGGAGCCCCTAACCTAGCCCTCTGCCAGGGATGTTTGACCCATAGATACTTGCATGGGTCAGACCTCCTTCCCTCCCCAGTGTTTGCTCAAAGGTCACCTTCTCATCGAGGCTCTCTACAACCATATCTTAAAACTTCATGCATGAATGCTGGACCCCCCTTTGTTTTTTCCTTAGCGCTTATCAACCACCTGACAAACTTTCATTGTTTACAGCTTGCCTTCCTCTTTGGAATGTAAGCTCCACCAAGGTGGGGACACGTGTGTGTGTGTGTGTGTGTGTGTGTGTGTGTGTGTGTGTGTGTTTCCTTCTAAGGTTCCTACTGTACCCAGAGAAGCACCTTCTACAGGTAAGTGTTCAATAAACATTTGCTGGATAAGTGAATGAGTGAATTGTCGAATATTTCTATCCATAAGAAGTCATGGTTTGCACTCACACATCTGGATTCCCTCTTCAAGTATGTTAGTCAGCCCAGCATTCCTTCCTTCTTGTGAGAAGCAGCAACCTCACAGCCTCTTCTCAGAAATGAGATTGGATCATTTCTCAACCCATCATGGAAATCATTTTTTAAATTCATTTATTAATTGACGGTTGAAGTAACTAGGCTTTTTCTGAATTTAGTGTTGCATTTCTATATACTTGCCTCCTTTTTCCCCATCCCATCTTTTTATTACACATGTATTCACACTTATATATTTACATATGTATGTACTATATATAATTAATACTCTGTTGGTTGCGTGTATCAGAACCCAACTTAAATTAATTTGAGAAAAGGAAGGAGTTAGTATAAAGGTAAAAGGACAAGAAGGCCACTGGGCCTAGTGAACACCATCAAGGTCAGAAGCAATTACAGACATGGGTTTCAGTTCACACCCATGGGCTCCAGGTTGAGACTGAGGTTCTAGATTGTTCTTGCTCTTCCCCCACTCTACATACATCTTCCCTTCCTGGCAGCCTCCTCCTCAAGCTCCAAGAGCAGATGCAAAGACAGTACTGTTATAGAGAAGTTTAACCTGCTCCCACGATTGTGGAAGGTCAAATTCTTGTAACAAATCATTCTCCATGAACTAGAGAAAAATAAATAAATAAAAGTTTGTATGCATATTTATGACTCTTACTGAATATTTCCAAATTGTTTTCCAGAAATGACATAATTTATCATTTATAATGCCAATAGCAATGTATCCTAATGTCACAGAAACCTACCAGAAAGAAATGCTATCATTTAAGAGATGTTATTACATTTCTAGGTATAAACTGTTACTTTAAGAAATGGCTTTATTTGCATTTATTTGCATTTGATTATTAAAAAGGATGAACACTTTTCCTTTATGGTTTATATTATTTATTAGTTACAATTTCTTTTCTGTGAATGGTTTGTGTATAGCTTGATATTCTTAAGCATTTCTTATAAATTTAAATGCCATCTTTATCTAGTTTTTGCACTATGGTGTTTTGTCATAGCTGAGGTGAATATATTTTTAGATGCTTAAGGCTTTAAAAAATTTTTTGTCAGAGATTTATAATTTTTCATTTCCAAATTTATCTACCTCTGCAATTTATCTTGTGATGTCTATCTATATTAGTTAAATTGAGTCAAACTGAAAGCTTGTTTTGGTATATGGATTAAACATTTCACTTGTTTTTTTTGCTAAATAGTTACCCAGTTGTCCAACTAAAGAATCTTTTCTCAGCCATTTGTTTAGAAAGTTTGCCTTATCATACATATCTATGTAAATCTACATGTATCTTACCTAAATTTATTAAACCTAGGGCCCTAGTGCCCTGATGTTGGATATCGATCATAGTTGACATCTGTATCATATCACATAGACAAGTAGATGGATGAATGTATGTAACTAAATGTGTGAATTTTGTTCTCTTCCACGTCTCTTACATCTACACTAGGACCCTGGTCTCTGTAACACTGCTATTTTTATATTTTATAGTTTCAGGGAGGCCTCAGCCACTCCCTTGCTAATTTTCTTTTTGATAATACTATTTATATTCTCATCCATGTGCTTTTTCGTAGGATTTTATAATTATTTAATTGCTTCTTTTTAAAAAGACTGTATTTTGATGAAAATTATATTAAACTTATTCTTTGGGAAAATATGCAAGTATATGATATTTAGTCTTCCCATTTAGGAATATGGCATATGTTTTAATTCATTAATAAATATTGTTCATTTGTTCTAGACTTTTGTATTATAACAATCTTGCAGATCTCTCCTATGATTTTTTCCCTGAAATGTTTTTCTACTATATTATAGAATATATTATAGTATAATAGAATTACAGTATATTGTTTTAAATGAAAATAAGTCACAATTTTGGGCAACTTTCCCCCAACTAATGACCATTGATACACAACAATGACATTGTGATATGTTTATCTTTTGCCAAACTAATTTATTCATTAATAAATAATTATAGTAATATTTTTCCTGACCCCATTGTACATTCCAGGCATGCGATCATCTGAAAATATTGATATTTTATTTGTGTCTTTCTATATCATATGCATTTTGTATCTTATTGCATTACTGGGAAATTCCAAAAACAATGTTAAGTAATAACGGTAACACTATAGCTTCTTGTTTATTTCTGACTCTATGGATTTCCAGTGCAATTCTGGCTTTGCTTTATGGCAGGCATTTTTACTGAATCCTTCTTTATTAGTCATTTAATTACTATTACTGTTTTTACTATTAATGAATGTTGAGCACCTATATTTTTCTCTACACACAGTCCCTGTACTTTCAGGTCTTCAGCTTATTTCTTTCTCGTCTAAAGCATTGTCTAGTTCCTGTGGGAAGAAAGTTGTTCTGAAGCAATAAACAATAACAAGCACAGGAAAAGGAAGTATAGATTTTCTTCCACTCTCCTGTAGGCAGCTGCAACTTACCATAATGGCCTTGATACATTCGAGGTGAGAGGTTCTCTTCACACAGGTGACGTGAGGACCATCCGCTGGAAGGACTCTTTTCATATTGTCACTGAAACTGGAGCACTTACTGGCCTCATGATCTGAGATGGTGCACCATCTCACAGTTTTCCCAGGGACAGCCAGACACAGCCCTAGGGGACAGAGGCCAGAGGTGTAAGGGACCCACAGCACTCATCTTTCTTTGCTGGTAGAAGAGGTGAAAGGTAAAGGGTTGGCTGAGTAGGACAGACAAAAATTGGGTTGGCTGCATGGCTCACATGAATTCTCAACTCCCATTTCTTTGATTGTGTCTTTCCCCTTGGAGAAAAAAAGCCAAAAGCATCCCCCAAAAGTCAAACACAGAATTATCATATGACCCAGAAATCCCACTCCTCAGTATATATCCCAAAGAATTGGAAATGGGTACTCAAATACACGTACACAAATATTCATAGCAGCACTATTCACAATGGTCAAAAAAGGCAGAAACAACCCAAATGTACATCAATGGATGAATGGATAAACAAAATATGGTATATCCAAACCATGAAATATTATTCTACCATAAAAACAACGAAGGACTGCTATATGCTACACATTGATGAACCTCAAAAATAATATGTTAAAGGAAAGAAGCCAGATATAAAAGGCTACACATTATATGATTCCACTTACATGAAATATCTAGAGTAGGTAAATCTATAGAGACAGAAAACAAACTGGTGGTTGCCAGGGGCTGAGGGAGAAGGGAATGGGTACTGACTGCTTAATGGGTACAGGATTTTCTTTTGGAATGATGAGACTATTTTGGAATTAGACAGAGATGGTAGTCGCACAACACTGTGAATAACTAAATGCCACTAAATTGTACACTTTTAAATAATTGATTTGATGTTAGTGAATGTCACCTCAGGAAAAATGGTAAAAGAAACCTATAGGAAGGAATCTTGAGCCTACCGATTTAGTCTTTCTTTTGACATTGGATACTCTAACCTTACATGGCACTAATTGCTGGGGCATTAAAATCACTGCATGTTTATTTCACTGGCATTTTAAGCTATAGTAATAAGCATAGAGAATATTACAAAGGCAAAATGCTCTTTACAAATCTGTAGTATTTGAGCCAAAAGTTATTTTAAATAAAATCTAGAGGATGAAAGTTACAACAGTAGCAGGTCCTTGTTTTTGATGAAGTCCAGTATATTTGAATTACCCAAGTCTGTCTGACTCCAAAATCTGTACTGCCTTTTAATTGTAAGTAGGAAATATCAACAGAAATGGGACAGGAGATGCCAAATTACCTTAGACAGAATCCCATACGAAAGACAGAATGACAAATGGAGCCCCTCAACCCTATCTGAAAAAGTCTTCCATAGTAGAAGCCCAGGGAAGGGAGAGCAAGCTAGGGAATGGAACTCTAGAGGCCATGTGCCCTTGTGCAGAATAGAAACGTATGGAGTATTAGCTTACATTTGCCTTTGGAGCCTTTCAAAGCATGTTTACTCTGCTTGCTAATATAGATTGCTAAAACATTTTGTGCTTAGAAATAACTGGTAACAGTACAGACAATACAACTCTATAAATGAAAATAGCTTTGTAAGCTGGTTAAGTTATACAAAGAGCTACAGTATCCAGCTACAGTTTTTTAAGTTATACAAAGAGCTACTGTATCCAACTACAGTTTTTTTCTCTTTCAAAGGTATGCACTTTGGGGGAAAGTCTTTCTGAAAGTCTATATTTTCAGTCACCACTGTGCTTATGTCCAAATGACTAAAACTAGTTTCTGCACTTCTAACTTCTTTTTTAAGTGTGAGTGTAAAACAGGGTGAATGAAGTTTGTATTGTAAGGGGAAAAGTGAAAGTCTTGTCAGAAACACAGTATTAAAACACAGAACTAACCAAAAGCAAAAAAGAAAAAAGAAATATACAACACAAAACAAAAAAACCAAAGGCAGGATGGACTTCTGCTTCCGCCTATGAAAGAGTAACTGTTACGGGACTTGCCCTAGTACTTTAGACAACTTAAAAAAAAAAATGTGGAAAAAACATATAAAAAAGAGTTTTAAAATAGTGGACAATGGGCAAAAGAAAGCCAGAGTAGCAATAGTTACAAGGGACAAAATAGACTTGGAAACACAGCTGTAACAAGAGACAAAAAGGACACTATGTAATAATAATGGGAACAATCCAAAAGAGCATATAACAATTATATATATTAATGCACCCAATACAGAAGCATCCAGATACATAGAACAGTTAATAACAAACATGAAAGAATGAATAGATAATATAATCATAGTAGGGGACTTTAACACCCCCCTTACATTGATGGAAAGATCATTCAAACAGAACATCAACAAGGAAACAGTGGCTTTAAAGGACACACTAAACCAGAAGGACTTAGTAGATATAACCAGAACATTCCATCCTAAAACAGAAGAATACGGGCGCCTGGGTGGCTCAGTTGGTTAAGCGACTGCCTTCGGCTCAGGTCATGATCCTGGAGTCCCTGGATCGGGTCCCGCATCGGGCTCCCTGCTCGGCAGGGAGTCTGCTTCTCCCTCTGACCCTACCCCCTCTCATGTGCTCTCTCTCATTCTCTCTCTCAAATAAATAAATAAAATCTTAAAAAAAAAAAAAAAGAGTTGTTTAAAAAAAAAAAAAAAAAACAGAAGAATACACATTCTTTTCAAGTGCACATGGAACATTCTCCAGGATAGATCACATATTAGCTCACAAAACAAAACAACAAATTCAAGAAGATCGAAGTCATACCATGTGTCTTTTCTGACCAAAATGCTATGAAACTAGAAATCAGCCACAGGAAAAAATCTGAAAAGACCACAAATACATAAAGTTAAAGCATACTACTAAACAATGAATGGGTCAACCAGGAAATAAAAGAAGAAATCAAAAAGTACATGGAAACAAGTGAAAATGAAAACACAACAGTCCAAAACCTCTGGGATGCAGCAAAAGTGGTTATAAGAGGGAAGTTGACATATTGCTATACAGGCCTACCTCAAGAAAGAAAAAATCTCAAATAAACAACCGAAACTTACACCTAAAGGAGCTAGAAAAAGAACAACAAACAAAACCAAAAACTAGCAGAAGGAATGAAATAATAAAGATTAGAGCAGAAATAAATGATGTAAAAACTAAAAAAAAGAACAGATCAATAAAACCAGGAGCTAGTTCTTTGGGGAAAAAATTTTTAAAAATTCATAAACCTCTAACCAGACTTATCATGAAAAAAAGAGAAAGGACTCAAGCAAATAAAATCACAGATGAGAGAGAAAAAAGACAACCAACACCACAGAAATACAACCATAAGAGAATATCACGAAAAACTATGGGACGCCTGGGTGGCTCAGTCAGTTAGGCAACTGCCTTCGGCTTGGGTCATGATCCCGGGGTCCTGGGATCAAGTTCCGCATCTGGCTCCTTGCCCAGCGGGGAGCCTGCTTCTCCCTCTGCCTGCTCTACCTGCCACTCCCTCTGCTTGTGCTCTCTCAAATAAATGAAATCTAAAAAAAAAAAAAAAGAAAAGAAAAACTATATATCAACAAATTGGACAACCTAGAAGAAATGGATAAATTCCTAGAAATGGATAACTACCAAAACTGAAACAGGAGGAAATAGAAAATTTGAACAGACTGATAACCAGCAAAGAAATTGAATCCATGATCAAAAAACTCCCAACAAGGGGCGCCTGGGTGGCTCAGTCATTAAGCGTCTGCCTTCAGCTCAGGTCATGATCTCAGGGTCCTGGGATTGAGCCCCGCATCAGCGGCTCCCTGCTCAGCGGGAAGCCTGCTTCTCCCTCTCCCACTCCTTCTGCTTGTGTTCCCTCTCTCGCTATAGCTCTCTCTGTCAAATAAATAAAATCTTAAAAAAAAAAAAACTCCCAACAAACAAAAGTCCAGGACCAGATGGCTTCACAGGTGAATTCTACCAAACAGTTAAAGAAGAGATACTACCTATTCTTCTGAAACTATTCCAAAAAATAGAAAAGGAAGGAAAACTTCCAAAGTCATTCTATGAGGCCAGCATTACCCTGATACCAAAACCAGATAGACACCACACACACAAAAAAAGAGTACAGGCCAATCCCTAATGAACATACATGCAAAAGTTCCCAATAAAATACTAGCAAACTGAATTCAACAATACATTAAAAAAACCATTCACCACGATCAAGTGGGATTTATTCCTGGGTTGCAAAGGTGGTTCAATACTTGCAAATCAATCTACATGAGATGATACATCATATCAACAAGAGAAAAGATAAAAACTATATGATCATTTCAATAGATACAGAAAAAGCATTTGACAAAGTACATCATCCATTCATTAAAAAAAAACAAACAAACACCTCAACAGGACACTTGGGTGGCTCAGTCAGTTAAGCATCTACCTTCAGCTCAGGTCATGATCCCAGGGTCCTGGGATCGAGTCCTGCATTGGGCTCCTTGCTCAGCAGGGAGCCTGCTTCTCCCTCTGCCTGCCGTTCCCCCTGCTTGTGTTCCTTCTCTCTCTCTCTGACACATAAATAAATAAAAATCTTAAGAAAAAAAGAAAAAAAACCTCAACAAAGTAGGTTTAGAGGGAACATACTTCAACATAATAAAGGCCATTTATGAAAAACCCACAGCTAACATCATCCTTAATGGGGAAAAACAGAGCTTTTTCACTAAGGTCAGGAACAAGACCAGGATGTCCACTCTCATGACTTTTATTCAACGTAGTACTGGAAGTCCTAGCCACAGCAATCAGACAGCAAAAAGAAATAGAAGTCTTCGAAATTGGTAAGGAAGAAGTAAAACTGTCACTATTTGCAGATGACATGATACTATATATACAAAACCCTAAAGCTTCTGCTAAAAAAACTGCTAGAACTGGTAAACAAATTCAGTAAAGTCATAGGATACAAAATCAATGTACAGAAATCTGCTGCATTTCTATACACCAATAATGAAGCAGCAGAAAGAGAAATTAGGAAAACAGTCCCATTTACAATTGCACCCAAAATAATAAGATACCTAGGAATATACCTAACCAAAAAGGTGAAAGACCTGTACTCTGAAAACTATAAAACACTGATTACAGAAATTGAAGATGACACAAAGAAATGGAAAGACATCAACACTCATGGATTGGAAGAACAAATATTGTTAAAATGTCTGCACTGCCCAAAGCAATCTACACATTTAATGCAATCCCTATCAAAATACCAACAGCATTTTTCACAGAACTAGAACAAACAATCCTAAAATTTGTATGGAACCACAAAAGATCCCCAGTAGCCAAAGCATCTTGAGAAAGAAAAGCAGAACTGGAGGCATTACAATTCTGGACTTCAAGTTATATTACAAAGTTGCAGTAATCAAAATAGTATGGTACTGGCACAAAAACAGACACATAGATCAATGGAACAGAATAGAAAACCTAGAAATAAACCCATAATTATATGGTCAATTAATCTTTGACAAAGCAGGAAAGAATATCCAACGGGAAAAAGACACTCTCTTTAACAAATGGTGTTGGGAAAACAGGACAGCAACATGCAAAAGAATGAAACTGGAGCACTTTCTTACACCATACACAAACATAATTTCAAAATGGATTAAAGACCTAAACATGAGACCTGAAACCATAAAAATCCGAGAACACAAGCAGTAACTACTTTGACATCAGCCATAGGAACTTCTTTCTAGATATGTCTTCTGAGGCAAGGGAAACAAAAGCAAAAATACACTACTGAGACTATCAAAATAAAAAGCTTCTACACAGAGAAGGAAATAATCAACAAAATTAAAAGGCAACCTATGGAATGGGAGGAGAATTTTGCAAATGATATATCTGATAAAGGGTTAGTATCCAAAAAATATAAAGAACTTATACACCTCTATACCTCAAAACCAAATAATCCAATTAAAAAATTGGCAGAAGGGGCGCCTGGGTGGCTCAGTTGGTCAAGCATCTGTCTTTGGCTCGGGTCGTGATCCCAGGGTCCTGGTATCGAGTCCTGCTTCAAGCTCCCTGTTCACTGAGGAGCTTGCTTCTCCCTTTCTTGATCCCCCTGCTTGTGTTCTCCCTCTCTCTCTCTGTCAAATAAATAAATAAAATCTTTTTTTAAAAAAGGGCAGAAGACATGAACAGACATTTCTCCAAAGAAGACATCCAGATGGCCAACAAACATGTGAAAAGATGCTCAACATCACTCATCAGCAGGGAAATGCAAATCAAAACTACAAGGAAATATCACCTCACACCTGCCAGAAGGGCTAAAATCAAAAACACAAGAAACAACAAATGTTGGCGAAGATGTGGAGTAAAAAGGACACGCGCAGTGTTGGTAGGAATGCAAACTGGTGCAGCCACTGAGGAAAACAATATGGAGGTTCCTGAAAAAAGTTAAAAATAGAACCACCCTACAATCCAGCAATCACATTACTGGGTATCTACCCAAACAATACAAGAACACTAATTCAAAGGGATACATGCACCCCTATATTTATAGCAGCATTATTTACAATAGTCAAGATATGGAAGCAGCCCAAGTGTCCACTGATTGATGAATGAATAAAGAAGATGAGATAGATAGAGGAATATTATTCAGCCATAAAAAAGAATGAACTCTTAAAAAATGAAATCTTGCCATTTGCAAGGACATGGATAGAGCTAGAGTATAAAGCTAAGCAAAATGAATCAGAGAAAGACAAATACCATATGATTTCACTCAAATGTGGAACTTAAGGAAGAAAACAAACAGGCAAAGGGGAAAAAATGAGAGAGAGAGACACAAAGCAAGAAACAGACTCTTAATTGTAGAGAACAATCTGCTGGTTACCAGAGAGGAGAGGGATGGGGGGATGGGTGAAATAGGTAATGGGGATTAAGGAGTGTACTTGTGGTGATGAGCACCAGGTGATGTATGGAGTTGTTCAATCCTATATTATACAAATAAATAAATAAAATTTGAAAGATATTGTTAGAAACTCTCTAAAATGAAGCTCAGAGAGGGGAAAAAAAAGAGTTTGAAAAATGAATAAAAAGAGCCTCAGTGATCTAACATATATGTAACTGCAGTCCTAGGGAAAAAGGGGGAAAGGGGCATGAAAAAATATGTGAAGAAATATTTGCCCAGAATTTTTCCAAATATTATGAAAACTATAAACTCATAGTTCTAGAGCAACCAGGAAAAAGAGACAAATTAAGTATAGAGGAACAAAGATAATAAATATCACAGACTTTTTGTCAGAATCCACACAAGTCATAGACAATGGAATATCATCATCAAGGTGCTAAAATAAAAGTAACCTGCTAACTGGGGTGCCTGGGTGGCTCAGTCTATTAAGCGTCTGACTCTTGATTTTGGCTCAGGGTCATGATTTCAGGGTCCTGAGATCAAGCCCCTCATAGGGCTCCGTGCTCAGCAGGGAGTCTGCTTGTCCCTCTCCCTCTGCCCCTTTCCCCCACTCTCTCTGTCTAAAATAAATAAAATCTTTTAAAAATAATAAAATAAAGTAAAGTAAAATAAAATAAAATGAAATAAAATAAAATAAAGCAGGAAGGCCAGAAGCAGAAGTTCTCACACCCTACCACTCCTTGTCAATTGTAAACCCCAACAGGAAGAGAGGTACCCTGCATTCCTAACAGGAAGAAGCCTATACTTTACTACCCCAGCAGGAAGAAGAGATTTTCTCTTTGCCTGGCAACAGGCCAGCTAATGGGAGACTGTCACAACTCGGTCAATGACCAAGTGATTCTCACTTAGAATTCCCAGTTTATGCCAATGGATTTTTTTTTTTAAGATTATGTTTATTTATTGGACAGAGAGAGACACAGCGAGAGAGGGAACACAAGCAGGGAGAGTGGGAGAGGGAGAAGACAGCTTCCCGCAGAGCAGGGAGCCCAATGCGGGGCTCGATCCCAGGACCCTGGGATCATGACCTGAGCCTAAGGCAGACGCTTAACAACTGAGCCACCCAGCCACCCCGAACTTTTTTTTAATAGCCCCTCCCAACTCCCCCCTTTCTTTCTCTTAAAAAAAGGGGAAAAAAAAAAAAGCATCTCCTGTCTTTTGTTCTCTAGTCTTGCCTATGGTTTTGCCATAGCTTGCATATCCTGAAATATGATCTTCTGCTATTCCCAAAAAAAACCATTTTTGCTGGTAAAATAACTGACAGTGTTTTTTTGAGGTTAACACTTCTCAAAATTATCTATAAATTGAATGAAATCTCAACAATATTTCAAGACTAAACTTGCTTTCTATAGTAATTGATAAGCTAATTCAAAAATGTATATGCATACACAAAGTATCTAAATGGCCAAACCAAGCCTGAAGTAGTACCATAGAGTTGGAGGGCTTATTCTACCTAATGTCTGGACTTATTATAAAGCTACTGTAATCAAGACAGTGTGATATTGACACAAGGAGAGACATACAACTTAATACAACAGAACAGAGAGTCTAGAAAGTAACCCACATTTACAGGGTCAGTAGATTTTTAACAAAGCTGCTAAGTTAATTCAGTGGAGAAAGAATATCCTTTTCAAAAACAAGTCCTGGGGACACTTGGGTGGCTCAGTCGGTTAAGTGTCTACCTTCGGCTCAGGTTATGATCCCAGGGTCCTGGAATCCAGTCCCGCATTGGGCTCCCTGCTCAGTGGGGAGCCTGCTTCTCCCTCTGCCTGCCGCTCCCCCTGCTTGTGCTCTCTCTCTCTCTGTCAAATAAATAAATCTTAAAAACAAAAACAAAAACAAGTCCTGGAATAACTGGATATTCATGTGAGAAAAATGAATTTCAACCTTTACTTCAACCATACACAAAAACTACAAATGTATCATAGTCCAGAATAGAAAAGTTGAAGTTATAAAACTTCTAAAATAAAACAAAATATTGCAACTTTACGGGCAGCCAATTATATTTTTAGAGAGGACACAGAACATAATAACCGAAACATAAAAATTTGGTAAGTGAACTTGGTCAAAATGTAAAACATTTGCTCTTCATAAGATAGCATTCAGAAAATGAAAAGAAGCTAAGCCACAAACTTGGAAAAAATAATTGCAATACATCTATGTGACCAAGGACTTGTATCCAGAATATACAAAGGGCTTTTTAACTCAATAATAAGTCAAATAACCGAATTTAAAAATGGGACAAGATTTGAACACATAATTCATAAACGAAGATATATGAGTGGCCAGTAAGAACATAGAAAGTTGTTCAACATCATTGTTCATCAATGAAATGCAAAGTAAAACCATAGTGAAATACCACAACAGAAGTGGTTAATGTGAAAAGACTGACAATACCAAGTGTTGCTGGGATGCGGAGGAACCGAAATTCTCCTACATTGCTGGCAGCAATGTAAAATGGTACAACTACTCAAAAAAAGTTTGGCATTTTCTTAACTAGTTAAATATGACCCAGAATTTTACTCCTAGAAACTTGCCCAAAAGAAATGAAAACCTGGGGCGCCTGGGTGGCTCAGCTGGTTAAGCGTCTGCCTTTGGCTCAGGTCATGATCCCAGGGCCCTGGGATGGAGCCCCGAATCGGGCTCCCTTCTGAGCGGGGAGCCTGCTTCTCTCTCTGCCTGCCGCTCCCCTTGCTGTGTTCTCCCTCTCTCTGACAAATAAATAAGTAAAATCTTAAAAAAAAAAAGAAAAAGAAAGAAAGAAAGAAAGAAAAGAAAGAAAGAAAGAAAGAAAGAAAGAAAGAAAGAAAAAGAAAAGAAAGAAAGAAAGAAAGAAAGAAAGAAAGAAAGAAAGAAAGAAAGAAATGAAAACCTATGTCTACCCAAAGACTTGTACACTAACGTTCATAAGCAGCCTTACTCATAATATCCCCAAACTGGAGACAAGCTACAAGTTCATCAACAAGTGAAGAGGTACACAAACTGTGGTAAAGCCATACAATGGAATATGACTAATCAATAAAAAGAAATGAACTTTGATGCATGCAACGTGGATGAATCGCTAAACAATTGTGCTGAGTGAAGCCAGTCACAACAGACTATGTACTGGATGATTCCATTTATGTGAAACAGCAAAACTTACCTATAATGGCAGAAAGTGGGAATGACGGGGAAGAGGACAATTTGGGAGCGATGGACAAGTTCTATACCTTGATCATGGTGGTAGTTACATGGGTAGGTGTAGTTACCAAAATCCATTGAACTACATGTATACTTAAAATGAGTGCGTTTTATTATATGTAAATTATCCTTCAGTAAAAATTATTTTAAAAAAGAGAGAGAATGCAAGCCAGCTAGCCTAGGTCAATTCAATAACACTCCATGCCTGTCATGTGACAATTTCAAGAAACGACAATCAGAGCCCACTGTGGATATTTCAGATTGATCCTAGGAAGGAACAGCTGCTGGTGGCCACATGCTCACTGTGTGGAGAAACCTCTCAAGCTCCAGAGAGGCTGAGGTAGGAGGTAGAGGCCAAAGTGGACGTACAGGCTGCTCTGAACCTTTGGTTCTTGGCTCTTGCAAGGTCTACTAATAACAACCCTCTCCCTTCTGATCTTTTTAATTTTAAACTCTTTTGGTTGCCTTTCTGTCATTTGCCATCAGAAGAGCTTTTGTCAGAAGAGAACACTGAGCTTTGAAGAAAGCACATCCTAGACTCCAGCCTGATCCATATCCAGTGCCCAGTGGGAAGGACTGTGGGGGGTGGGGAGGGGGGGAGGTAGGCCGCTCTTGCCTCTGGTTTGTAAATATAGAGCCGATTGGGAAATGAGCTTTCGGTCAGCGCCTGACATTGCCAGGAGAGGAGATAGAGGAAGAAAAAACAACACACGTCCTATCCAGGAGGAACTGGGGAGCAACCAGGGGGTTTCACTCTGGATTTCCTGGTGGCTGTAGGTGGAACACGGCTGTACACTACCTTTCCAGCCTTCCCCAGCCCCAGCAGAGCTCGCTGTGTGGCCCCATGTGGCAGTAGGAGGCCAGGGAGGCCCACCATGGCCTCCTTGCCCTTCCTGCCTTGTCCTCCCTCTGCTGTCCCCAGGTTACCTCTCTCCTCAGGTAAGAAACCTTACCCCTCTGGAAGTTATTTAAGACAGCCTGAAGCCAGGCAGAACCAGGGCTAGAAAGAACCAACAGTTGTTGAGTCATGGGGCCGGGGGTGGGGGGGTGGGGAGGAGGTGTTCACTTGCATGAGCTCATTAACGGTGTACCATTACCCACCTTCCTTACAGTTACCCAGCCGAGAGCCCTGGGCCCCCTCTGTCCAACACAGGAAGGGGCCCCTACATTTATGCGCAGGATTTTTACCAGTGATACTCACCTGTGTCTAGCTCTGTCTAGGTACATTATCTCATTCCACTTTCGCAGTGATGGTTATAAAAAAGCAATTCCTACCTAATGAGGAAACCAGTTCAGAGAGGTCCAGGGATGGCCCGGAGTACACAGAAATGAGTGGCAGGTGGATCCTATTCTAGGATGATTGCTTTTCCCACACGTTCCTCTATCTCCTTGTTGTGTGATAAGGATGGGAGAGGTTGTACAGTTCAAAGCAGGAAAAACCCTTCTGATTAGATATCTGACGGGTCAAGCATACGTGACATTAAGCCCCTCTCCCATTTACTAACACAGATCCACGAGCCCTGGGGAAAATCCCTTCTCTCCTCTGATCCTGTTTCCTTGGCTGTGAACAGGAGCAACAGGGTCCAGGCCAGGTGTCATAAATCTTTTCAGTAATAGGCTAGTGAGTAAGTATTTTAGGCTTTGTGGGCTATATGGTCTCTGTAGCAACTACTCAATTCTGTCTTTGAAGTCGGAGAGCAACCCCAGACAATACTTATCTGAATGAGCATGATTGTGTTCTAATAAAATTTTATTTATAGACACTGAAATTTTAAATTCCTGTAATCTACATGTGTCAAAACTATTAATTCTTTTTATCTTCTTTCAACCATTTAAAGATGTAAAAACCATCCTTAGCTCATCCAGCTGTACAACATCAGGCCAGCAAGCCGGACACGGCCCCCAGCCCTAGGCTACAAAAGTTTGTCAGAAGCCCGTATGCACCACAGGCAGAAGCACTTTGAGACCAGCCAGGCACTGGGCTGCTTCCGGACCCCTCAGATCCAGGCTGTGCAGTGTCCCTCTACGACTGACCCTCGGCTGGCACCCAGTCCGGGTCTTAGACAGCAAGAGCCCACCCGGCTCCCAGTGCGCACTCACCCAGGGTCCCTGCACACAGCAGGGCGCAGATGGCGAGCCTCATAGTCCGCTGCAGGTACGCGACACTGAGTCACGGCTCCGGGCGCCTGAGCAGGCTTTACGTGCCCGGGCGTGTGGGTTTGGGTGGGGGAGGGCGGATCCGCCTACTCCGAAGGGTTAGCCTTTTGGGCAGATCACCCTCGCTACACCCCCGACCCCTCCCAGGGGCCGCTCGCCGGCAGCCCCGGCCCTCCACAGGGTTGGAGGACGACAAGCTGCGAGCCACGCTCCCGCCGACCCGCGCCCACCCATTCGGCCCAGCTCCCGGAGCTGCGAGGCTGCACCTCTGCTCGCGGGATAGGGGTCGGCCCGCGGGAGGTGCGAGCGGAAGCAACCTCGGAGCCCGCTGGACTGACCGCCTTCTCACAGAAACAGGCTGGAGGCAAGTGATCCGCCGGGCTCCCAGGTTAGTTACTAGAACGTAAGTTGACTGACCCGTGGGCCCTCATCCAGCCAAGCAGCTCTCAGATGTTTGGAAAACACAGACTTCAGGGGAATGGGGGGCAGTCCACAGGATGAAACCTAGGGACTCTTCCCTCAGGAGAGCATGTGCACACGTACACACGATGTTTTGAACACAATTTTCGGGGATCCTCAGACTCTTCTTCGAAGGCATCTCCGCTGCCCACTCCAGGTCCCTCCCGGAAGCCCCCCCCCCACCCCCCAGTCCAAAAGACACAGTTCCCTGCAACCCTCTGCTGAGGACTAAGGTCAGGTGAAACGCTGAGCCCCAGAGGGCTGCTTCTGCTTGGTCCTGCAGCCTGCCGCCTGCCGCCTGCCGCCTGCAGCCTGCAGCCCAGTCCTCCTGAAGTCTGTGAGCCCCACCTGGGGAAATGGTGCTGGGTCCATTGGATATATACATGGAAGAAAAAATGAATAGAGACTCCTATCTCACACCATTCACAAACATCAATTCCAAAAAAATCTAGGCCATGTGGCTTAGCTTTGTCTTCTATGACATTATGCTATCTCACCAAGTTATTTAGTTTATAACTATAGTTATATAGCACAAATTAAAGGGCTTATAAATCATTTGTTAAATTCAAGGAGACCTGGGCCCCTGGGTGGCTCAGTTGTTAAGGGTCTGCCTTCGGCTCAGGTCATGACCCCGGAGTCCTGGGATCAAGTCACGCATCCAGCTCCTTGCTCAGTGGGGAGCCTGCTTCTCCCTCTGCCTGCAGCTCCCCCTGCTTGTGCTCTCTCTCTCTCTAACAAATAAATAAATAAAATCTTTTAAAAAATAAAAAATAAAATTCAAGGAGACCCAGTGAGTGAATATTTGGGGCAAAAAAAAAAAAGTCACAATAAGAGAAGTCATCTGCTTCTTTTTACCTAATTTATCTTTAACCTGACTGGAAAAATAAATCTATGTATTAAAAAAAAAATCATTTCCAGGTGGGTTCTAGATCTAAATGTGAGGGGTAAAATCTATGAAGCTTTCAGAAGGAAACAGAACATTTTCATGAACTTGGTACAGGCAAAGATTTTTTAAACAGTATACAAAAAGTGCTAAACATAAAGGAATATGTTAAAATTGCACTCAGAAATATTTAAAATTTCTGTTTACCAGAAGACACCATTGAGAGTGAAAGGCAAGCCACAAAATGGGAGAAAATATTTGAAATACATCCAACAAAGTCTCTTAGCTATAATATATAAAATACTCCTACAACTCAATAAAAAAAGCAAAAGATCCAATAGAAAAATGGGCACATCACAAAAGTTATCTAATTTGCCAATAAACATGAAAAAGTATTCAGTTTTATTATTAATCAGGGTAATTAATATTAAAACTATAATGAACTTCATCATGTACTCCAGAATAGCTAAACTTTAAATAAGATTTAAATTTATAAATTTGTATTTCATCCCAAACCGAGTATTAACAAGGATATGGGGAAACTGGAACTTTCATACACTGTTGGATGTAGGAAAGTGGAAATTGTACAACCACATAAAAAACTGGCAGTTATTAAGGCAGAATATAGGTGTACCCGGTATCAACAGAAATGCACACACATGTTCACCAACAGACATAGACAAGAATTTTTACAGCAGTATTACCTCATAATAGCCTTAAATTGAAAAAAAAAAACAAATTTCCATCAATCCTCAATGATATGTTCACTATTGGAATACCACAGAGCAATGAGAATTATAATAAAGGCATGCCTCATTTTATTGCACTTTGCTTTATTGTGTTTCACAGACACTGTGTGTCATATTTCACAAATGGAAGGTGTGTGGTAACCCTACGTCAAACAAGTCAGTGGGTGCCATTTTTTTTCCAACAGCATTTGCTTGCAATGTGTCTCTGTGTCTCATTCTGGTAATTCCCACAATATTTCAAATTTTTTCATTATTATCATATTTGTTACAGTCATCTGGGATCAGTGATTATGACTCACTGAAAGCACAGATGACGGATAGTATTTTTTAGCAATAAAGTGTTTTTAATTAAGGTATGTACATTTTGATAGACCTAATGCCATTGCATGCTTAATAGACTACAGAATACTGTAAACATATTTTATATGCTCTGGGAAACCAAAAATTCATTTGAATCTCTTCACTGTGATATTTATTGTGGTGGTATGGAACCAAACCTGCAATATCTCTGCCTCAGAATGTGTATGAAATAGCACAGTTGATGCTCATGAATATTATGTTTAGACAAAGAAGCTAGACAGAAAACAGTGCCTCAGAAGATAGGGTTCAGAATTAACTTTCCCTTCACTTCTCTGGCATTTAGGGTCACCTTCTTGTTTCTTTGGCACTTCTGTCATCTACAGTCAGACACTCCAGACTCTGCTTGGAGTAGGATTAAAGGGAACTTGATATTTAACTGTTTGTAGAATGAAATAACACAAGAAACAAATATGACAAAATAGTTACTTTTAAAATATGGATGGAGGGAATATGAGTATTTCTTGTTATATTTTGCTACATAGATAAGATTTCTGAAAATTAAAAAAAAACTAAAACTATGTATTTTTTGAGTGATAGGGTTTTATATTTAAGTTTCTAGTGCTGTAATGGATAAATGTAGGGATTATAACTTTAAAATGATATTAGTGGGACACCAATGGACCCAGCACCATTCCCTCACTGTACTTTAGTACAAAACTTTGTTAAAAATCAGGCAATTATATGTGTTTCAGGACTCTCCATTCTGTTTTACTGATCCATATATCAATCCTTCCATTTATATCTCACTGTTTCAATTTCTATAGCTTTATTGTAAGTCTTGATATCTCATAATGTAAGTCCTTGGTTTTTTCCCCTTCAAGATGGACTTGGGTTTGTTTGTTGTTACTGTTTGGCTTTTGCAGTCCCATGTAAATTTTAGAATTGACATGTCCATTTCCAGAAAAAAAAAATACCTGCAGACACTTGATTGGAACTATACAAAAATACAGATCAATTTGGAGGGATTTGACATCTCCACAATATTAACCCTTGCAATTCATGAATATGTATATCCCTGCAATTATTTAGGCCTTCTTTACTAGCTCTTCTCTTGATACTATTTTGTAGTATTCGGTTTAGAGGTCTTGAACATCCTCACTAGATTTGTTCCTATATATCAACTGGTTTTTGGTGCTATTATAAATGGGGTCACGATTTTAGTTCATTTCCCATTTGCTTGTTGCTGGTATATGAAAAAATAATTGGTTTTTATATATTGACCTTGAATCCAATGACCTTACTAAATTATTTTATTAATTATAATAAGTTTTTTGGATTTTCTGTGTACATCCTTTTGCCTTTGTGAATAATGTTTTTGTTTCTTCTTTTTCAAGTCTTATAATTTTATTTCTTTTTCTTGATTTACTGCACTGACTAGAACTTCCAGTACATCACTACATAGAAGTAGTGATAGAGGAGGAAAGTTTTCAATAATTCACCATTGGGTAAAATGTTTGCTGGTGTTTTGTTTCGTTTTAGATGTTATTTATCATATTAGAGAAGCTCCCTTCCTTCCTGGCTTGCCTATTTTTTTCTTTAAATCATGAATGAATGCTGAATTTTTATCAAGTTTTTTCTGTACCTATGGAGATAATCATATGATTTCTCCTCCTTTTTCTGTTGATGTGGCGAACTACTCTGACTTTTAAATGTTAATCCACTATTACATTCCTGGAATAATCCCCACTTGGTTGTTATGTATAATGCTTTTAATATACAGCTGAACTTGAATTTCCAACATTTTGTTTAGGATATTTCGCATCCATCTCATCTTTTTTCATGAGAGAAATTGTTCTTCAATTTTACCCTATTTTAATATCCCCATATGTTTGGTTTTAAGGCTATGTTAACTCATAAAATAAATTGGGAAATGTCACTGTTCTCATTCTTTGGAATATGTTATATAAGAGTAATGTTATTTTCTTCTTAAATCTTTGGAACAGTCCACCAGTGAAGCCACTCATGTCTAGAGTTTTATTAGTGAAATGGTTCTCAATTCCAGATTAAATTTCTTTAATGGCTAGAAAAATGTTCAGATTTTCTGATTCTTCAAGTTTTTTCAAGTATTGGTAATTTTGTTTTTCAGAAAATTTGTCCATTTCATCTAAATTTCAAACTTACTGATGTAAAGTTTTTCTCAATATTATCTTAATGTTTACCAGTTTATTACAAAAAATATTATAAAGGGTACAGATAAACAGCCAGATGAAGAGACTCATAGGTGAGGTCTGGAAGGGTTTCAAGCACAGGAACTTCTGTCCTTGAGGAACTGGAGAGCAATACATGGGTGCATTCCTGAAAGCTGAAAGCTCTTATACATTTTAATGTGGGGGGATTTTTGCTACAATCCTCTTTTTCATTGCTGATATTGGTAATTCATGTTTTCTCCTTTTTCTTGATTCTTACTGCCAGGGTTGTATCTACTTCATTAATCTTCATAAAGAGCCAACTTTTGGCTTTGTTGATTTTCTCCATTGTAAATTCATTTATTATTTCATTAATTTCCGTTCTTTTAACTTTCTTTTGGTTTTGTTCTTTTTCTAGCTTTTATAAAAGGAAGTTAAAATCATTGATTTTCACACTCTCTTCCACTCTAATATATGCATTTAAGGCTATAAATTTCCCTATAAAAAAAGAATGCTTACTCTTTTTCTTGATATATCTTTATGATTATCCAAATATTTTTAAAATATATATTCTAATTCAACATATATTCTAATTTTCATTGTGGTTTCCTACTGGACTCATAATTTATTTAGAAGTGTATTGCTTGATTTCCAGTGTTTGTCATTTCCAAGCTATCTTTTGCTGTTTATGTCTAGTGTAGTTCCATTATGGTAAGAAAACACGCTCTGAATGAGTTGTCTTTTGCAATGTGTTGAAGATTGTTTGGTGGTCCCCCATACAGTCGCTTTTTGCTGCTTAGTGTGCATTTTAAAATAATGAGTATCCTATAGTTGTTGGGTATTTGTATATATAACACAAACATTTATATATAATGTATATTACATATAAATAAAATACATACATATGTGTGTATATATAAGAAAATTGTATTGCTGTTTCCTGTTTGATTTTTTTACCTGATTTTTCTATTAGCACTAGAGAAAGGTGTGTTAAAATTCCCTGCTATGATTGTGGATTTGTCTATTTATTCTTTTAATTCTCTCAACTTTTGCTTTATATACTTTAAAACTGTATTTTTGAGTGCATATCTACTTGGGATTGTGATACCTTCCTGGTGGGTTAGTCCCTTTATAATTATGATCCTGATGAAAAGCCTCTTTATATCGCTGGTAATGTTTCTGCCTTAAAGTCTTGTTTAATATTGGTATAGTTACACTAGCTTTCTTTGTTGTTGTTGTTTGTTTTAGTTACACTAGCTTTCTTTTGGCAATTGTATGCATGGTATATATTTTAATCCTTTTGTGTTCAGTGTTGTGTCCTTATATTTAAAGTGTTTTCTATAAACAGCAAATATTTTTAAAATTCCATCTGACAATCTTAGTAATTGTCATATATAATTTGTTGGTATTTAATGTAATTACTGATATATTCAGGTGTTATCTACCACCTTACTATTTGTTTTCTGTTTGGCTAACCTGTTTTATGTTCCCTTTTCTCTCTTCTCTTCTTCTTTTAATCAATTTGTTTAAAGATCTTATTTATTTGAAAGAGAGAGACAGAGAGAGCAGGAGCTGGGGTGGGGGGCCTCTGGGGCAGGGGGAGAGGGAGAAGTAGACTCCCCACTGAGCAGGGAGCCTGACTTGAGGCTCCATTCCAGGACCCTGAGATCTTGACCTGAACCTAAGGCAGACGCTTAACTGACTGAGCCACCCAGGCTCCCCTAGAGTAATCAATTTTTTAATTACTCCATCTTTTACTCTCTATTCACTTGTTAGTTACATATTCTTTTCCTATTCTTTTGTGAGTACCCAAAAGATTACAATGCTTATTATAGTGTAAGGAACATTATTACTTCTGTAACTTCCTTGCTAATGCTAAGAACTTTATAACATTTAAGTTCATTTACTCCCTTTTGTTGTGTTATTGTTACGAACTTTTAATTACATTTATCATTTCGAATGTCATAAAATCAATGTCTATATTTATAAATATTAAGTCAATATTTATTTATATTTAAGCACATATTTACTCTCTTCGTTGCTCTTCACTCCATCCTCAATTTCTGTGTTTCCATTTGGGATCATTTTTATTCTGTCCAAATAATTTCTTTCCCTTAGTAAAATCTCTGACAATGAATTTTTTCAGGGTTTTAAATGTTTTTAACTAACAGTTTTATAGGACTTTTTTCCCACCAAGTATGTTTAACTCTGTTATTTTCTTCCACAAATTTAATAATGTCACTTTACTGTTTTCTTTTATGCATAATTTCTGTTGAGAAGTCAACTGCTGTTCCTTTGAAGGTAACATGTCTTTTTTCTCTGGCTGCTTTTAAAATAGACTCCTTATCTTCTTTATGCTCTTTGGTTTGACTATGGTATGCCTAATTATGATTTTACCCTAGCTGTGGGCTATTTTTCATCGTTTTTGGAAAATTCTCATTGTTTGTTTAAATATTCCTCTTGCCTGTTCTCTGTTGATTCCACTTTTATACTTCTGTAAATATATATGTAGTAACGTTTTAAAACTGCTTTTTCTCTTTATTTCCATTCTTTTTTTTCTCACTGTGCTTCAGTTGGATACTTTATACTGACCTGCCTTCCAGTTTAGTGATCTCCTCTTCTGTGTATCTATTGTACTGTTAAATCCATTTATTGAGAAATTGCCACCAATTATTGCCTTTTCATGTAAAATCACATAGATTGTTTTTTGGAGTAAAAGAATCTTTTTGCCATTTACAAGATTATTTCCAAGTTGCAAGAGTTCTCTTTCTGTATTTTTGTAATTTCTGTATTCTGCCATGCAATCTTGACTGCTCCAATTAGACAGATAGAAAGCACGAGGATGCTTTTTCTTGCATCTATAGTGTAATAATTGCCTGCCTCTTTCACTTCTAGAATTTCCACCTGATTTCTTCTTCATAGATTCCAGTTTTCCAATGAAATTCTCCATCTTTTCCACTATTTTCACCATCTTTTCCTCTGTTGTAATCACATTTTTCTCTATTTCCTTGGCCATATTGATCATAGTTTTTAAAGGTCTATTTCTGTCTGCTAACTACAATATCTGGGTTATTTGTAGATGTATTTATATTGTTGCTTTTCCGTTAATTTCTGGACATGTAGTTGTCTTGGCATGCCTTTTAATTTTTGCTGGAACAACTAGACATGTTTATAAGTTTTTTCAGAGGCTCCAGATGATACACCATCATTTCCAAAGTGTGTTCACTCCTTTATCCTGCTAAGAAGATAGAATGGAGACTGATCACTTTCAACCAATCGCGGTTGGGCTGAATCAAGACAAGGTTGTAGTTTTGGTAGGCTTCCATGGCTTCCACTTGAAAGCCTGGTACAGTAGGCAGAAAAATGGCCCCCCTAAGATATCCATGTCCTAACCCCATAAAGTATGAATATGTTATGTTACATGGCAAGGAAGATTAAAGTTGTAGATAGAATTAAAATTGCTAATCAGGCAACTTCAAAATAAAGTGATTATCCTGGATTGTCTAGCTGGGTGAGACAAGTTAATCACAAGGTCCTTTCAATGTGGAAGAGGGAAGGGAAGAGTTAGTGTCTGAGTGATGCAATGTAAGAAAGACTCTGCCATCGCTGGCTTTGAATATGGAAGGGGATGGGGCCATGAGCCAAGAAATGTCGGCAGCTCTACAGGCAGGAAAAGGCAAGAAAATGGATTCTCCTGTGGAGCCTTCAGAAAGAAGCACACCCCAGCTGACACCTTGGGTTTAGCCCAGTGAGACTCACTTCAGACTTCTGACCTACAGAACTGTCAGATAATAAATATGTGTTGTTTTAAGCCACTAAATTTGTGGCAATAGTTACAGCAGCAATAGGAAGCTAACAACCTGGTGTATTCTTTGGGCCCACACTAAGGTTTGGGATTGTCTTCTTTGCCTCCTGTTCCATGGAGCGTCAACTTGTGCCAAATATCTTAAGGGGAGAACTGGTCATTTGTCAGACTTAGCTCTCTGTACCTCCCTTCTCAATGGGAGCTTGCCTCTATTTCTGATTCTCCAGCCCTGAGACTGCCATAAATTCTGCCAGCAGTGGCCTTTTGTCCAGGCAAATCCAGATACCTCTTGCATTCTGCCCAGAAGTGGCAAACTCCCCCGAGGAAATGTGGTTGTTTCCCTTTTCTAGAAATTTGGCTCTTCTAAGTCTCTAATGCTCTTAGATATATGTTTTATGGTGCTTTATTCACATCTTCCAGATGTACTCAACAAGATCACAATTCCCACATAAGCTACTTCTTCATGAAAGAGGCACAAGTGAGGACTATGTTAGCTACTAATTTTTAATATTTATTTTTAAGACTCTAGTATATTACTACTGGATTAATGAGTTTTATAGGTTATTGTGCTCATTTATAACTGCTCCAGCTCTTCCTTCATTTATTCATACCTTTGAAAGGAGATAGGGTTTATAAGAGAAGATATCACATTTTTGTTGTTCAACATACTAATCCTAATGTTGGAAAATAGTGTCTGGTAGGGCGCCCGATGGCTCAGTCAGTTAAGCATCTGCCTTCGGCTCAGGTCATGATCTTAGGGTCCTGGGATCGAGCCCCGTTTCGGGCTCCTCACCCAGTGGGGAGTCTGCTTGTCCGTCTGCCCCTCCCCCTGCTCGTACACACACTCTCTCTCGAATAAGTAAAATCTTAAAAAAAAAAAAAAAGGAAGAAAATAGTGCCTGGTATTATATAGGGCTCAAGAAAAGTATCAAATAGATGAATAAATGCACATAAATGGTTGTCTCTAAAGCAGGTTAAGCAATCTTCTCTACAGGCCTGTGGACAAAAACCAAATGGGGTCAAGAGATGAACATTTCTCCTAAGGTTAATGATCTACCTAAAGCTAACACAGCCTGAATCCAATAGGGCAGAGGTGCCGTCTGACCTCTGAGTGGAGCGAACTCTGAAAATGTCCTATGTACAGGAACAAAGTCATATTGCAAAGGAAGAACATCCAAAGTGCTAAAGCCATCTCTGTTGCTTTGGCACAACCTCTCACAATAGCAGAGCAGAAGGTTAGGAAATTATATTGTGGGAAACAATTTAAAGACTTCATGATGGCCTTTGGAAAATTAGGAATTTGTAAATTTATCATTAACTGTGTACCAGGCACTGAAATAAGTGCTTTTCAAATATTAATTTATAGTAACCCTATGAGTGGATGCTATTATTATCCCTATTTCATAGAGGAAGAAAGTGAAGCACAGAGAGTTTACGTAACTTGCCCAAGGTCAGACAATAGTGCCCATCAGAGCCAGCATTCAAACCAGGCAGCCCACCTCCATAGTCCATGCTCTTCCCCATGTGGCCTCTGGCATTTGTCTCTGGAGCAATTTTACTCTTTCTTCTTTCCAAGGGCCTTTGTGGTAATAAAGACAGTTTTTGAAGTGGCCACACATTTGCTGAAACCTTGCCAAGTTTAGATTGATTAGGTTGGTACCAGTTGCCATAAAAGATGAAGCTCTAAATCTCAGTGACTTAACATAATAGAATAAAGCCCAATTGGCAGCAGTGGTGGGGATTTGTTAGAGGGGCAGGGGTGGAGAGTTCACCTGAACAGCTCTGGTCAGTCATTCAGAGATCAAGACTGAGAGAGGCTCTGCCATTTTTAACATGGGGCTTGCCAGATTGCCCTGTGTGTTGACATCCAGAGTAAGGAAGTGTGGAAGACAGTACAAGAGGTTCTCGTGGACCACTTCTACCTATATTCTGTTGGCCATAACTCAGTCACATGACCTCACCTAGCTGCAAAGAGGATGGGAATTGCAATCCCTCACCGGACAACTTCCCAGCAACAACACACACTATGAAAGGGAAACACACTTCTTGCAACTTTTGTCTCAGTTTGAGTTCCCCTAGAAAACAGACTCTTAAGACTTTTCAAGTGTCTTATTTGGTAAGTAAAGAAACACAGGTAAGAGGATGAGAAAGTGGGACAGGGAAAAGAAAGCATCCAAAGCACCTACTAACAAGTCAGTTACCTCTGGGAACCAGGGTAGAGAATCCCAATCAAGAAGCTTGCAAACAAGAGTCTGTGTACACCTGTCAGTCATGGGTCATAATCTCGCCCTCTAGCCTACTGTGTAGGTGGTAATTCAGACTCCTGACATCATAGAATGCCTTTATGCAAAGAAAGACAGATGCGGGCAATTGGAAGTTTGCCAGTGTGCTTAAGCATTGAACGGATATGTCTGGAACACTAAAGGTCTGCTATAGTCTTTGTCAGAATCTACTCTATGGTCTGGTGACATATGGACTAAAAAGACAAGTTGCTTCCCCCTCCTCGCCCCTGCCCAATCACATACCTGATATGCAATGGTGGAGCAGGAACAGAACAACTATAATAAAACTCCCTTTCATAAAGGGGAGGAGTAGAGACCCATAGCTGTTGCTAGTCAGTGTCAACTTTGAAGTCCTACCAGGCAGGTATTAGGTGGTTCCTCTGCCTGATTAGATTCAGATTCTGCTCTCTGAAAGTAGATTTTTGGTTCATTACACTCCAAGGTCTTTGGCATCTCCTTCCGGGAGGGTCTTCCTTCTCCATTATCTTCTCTAGCTACATCTGGATTGGGTATTGAGGAGTTTGTTCTCCTTGGGGGCTGTATGACTTTTCACCCATTTCCTATTGTGCAAGCTTGAAGACTGTGTCAAAGTTTGATTGCGTCAGATTTCTGGCTGCCTTCACAAAACAATTATCTCAAAACCTTAGTATCCTTCACGTCTATTTGCTTCCAATCAGTTTCATGTGTTAGTCATCAACCTCACGCACACCGGGCAAGGAGAAGGCCTGACTGATTAGCCTGGTGAAGATATATGAGACAATTTTAGATCATTTGTTACTTTCACAGATAGTAAAAAAGAATAAGCCAAAGGTGCCAGCTCCCCAGGTCCTTGTCCCATACACCAAAAGGGATGACACTGGAACAAAAGGGCTGAGGACCGCAACCTGAGTTGTGGGGAATCCCACCACCAAGGAGCCAAATCTAGACAGCAGCCAAGTAGTTCTGTTCTGAGGGGATGGGGCAGAAAGCCCCATACATCATCGGAATCTGGGGGGCCATGGGAAACTATCTAATCACAGCCTGTTCAGGGAGGCAGGAAGGCAAGTGGGAGGTGGCCTCTGAGCTAGCAGCTCCTTAGAGCCCTCCCATCCTCTCATGTTCCAGCAGGATCACAAGGTGTTTGGATGAGGCACCATCAAATATGCTGCAATTCCAAACCCTTCCCTATATGCATATGTGCAAGCTTGCCAGGAAGTCATGGCAGAGCTCTCCCCACAGTAGTAGCCATACACACAGTTCTCCCCTAGACTAATTTTCAAGACTGATTGTTATCTTGGCCACACATTCTCTCTCTCTCTCTCTCTCTCTCTCTCTCTCTCTCTCTCTGTTAATGGTGCCTATCCAGCTTGGGTGGAACAACCATATTCTCAACTAGATCTTTCCCACATGGATAGGTTGTAATGGACATTTGTTGTGCAAAACCCCTCTCAGGTTTATCTCTTGTTTTTAGGGCCTGGATATAAGCAGCCTTTCTAACCTTGCAAAACCCTTTTATTTTTTGCAGACAAACTAGCCAATTCTTCTCTGAGTTTGTCTCTTTCTTATAGTACCTAATTAAATGCAGCCAGTAGCAACACGTGCCACTAACATTCCATTTCATTTCCTTTTCCCTGCACCTCGGTAGACTCAATATGCGTATGCTTTACTTTGTAGGTTACCTAATACAACAATTTAAACAAATGTTTTGCCATTGCAAAGATGATTTCTGCAGCAATAAAGATCATTTACTAATCTCACTTTTAAAAAATATTTTATTTATTTATCAGAGAGAGAGAGAGTACAAGCAGGGGGAGTGGCAGGCAGGGGGAGAAGCAGGCTCCCCGCTGAGCAAAGAGCCCAATGCGGGGCTCGATCCCAGTGGGATCATGACCTGAGCTGAAGGCAGATGCTTAACAGACTAAGCCACTCAGGTGTCCCACTAATCTCATTTTTAAGTTATAATCCCTACATTTATCCATTTACAGCACTAGAAACTTAAATATAAAACCCTATCAAAAAATACATACTTTTAGGGGCGCCTGGGTGGCTCAGTCGTTAAGTGTCTGCCTTTGGCTCAGGTCATGATCCCCGGGTCCTGGGATCGAGCCCTGCATCGGGCTCCCTGCTCCGTGGAAAGCCTGCTTCTCCCTCTCCCACTCCCCCTGCTTGTGTTCCCTCTCTCGCTGTGTCTCTCTCTGTCAAATAAATAAAATCTTAAAAAAAAAATACATACTTTTAGTTCATTTTTTAATTTTCAGAAATCTATGTAACAAAATATAACAAGAAATACTCATATTCCCTCCATCCATATTTTAAAAGTAACTATTTTGTCATATTTGTTTCTTGTGTTATTTCATTCTACAAACAGTTAAATATCAAGTTCCCTTTAATCCTACTCCAAGCAGAGTCTGGAGTGTCTGACTGTAGATGACAGAAGTGCCAAAGAAACAAGAAGGTGACCCTAAATGCCAGAGAAGTGAAGGGAAAGTTAATTCTGAACCCCATCTTCTGAGGCAACTGCCTGTGGGGGAAATCACAGCCATTCCCCATTTTCACCAAAACCTTCATGGACCACAACCCATATCACCACTTTCATCCTTTCCTTGGAGATGCTGTTCAGGCAAACTTCTATGTGCATCAGAATCAGCTGGAGGGCTGATTAAAATAGAACGCCCACGGGGCGCCTGGGTGGCTCAGTTGGTTAAGCAACTGCCTTCAGCTCAGGTCATGATCCTGGAGTCCTGGGATCGAGTCCCACATCGGGCTCCCTGCTCAGCAGGGAGTCTGCTTCTCCCTCTGACCCTCCTCCCTCTCATGCTCTCTGTCTCTCATTGTCTCTCATAAATAAATAAAATCTTAAAAAAAAAAAAAAAGAACGCCCACATGCAGAATTCCTGACTCAGCAGGTCTGAGATTAGGCCCAAGAATTTGCATTTCTCACAAGTTCTCAGGTGATGCTGATGCAGCCGGCCCAGGCGCTACACGAGATTGAGAAACACTGCTCTGTGTTCCAAGATTAGGTACTTCAGGAACAGATACAGACCCTCCCTGCCTATGTAGATACAGATGGGAGACCTTGTCACCTGGTCTGTTCTAAAGACAAGATCGACTCCTCCGCTATTAAAATCAGCTGGCTGAAAGCTAAAAGGTCGAGTTCATTTCCCCCCTCCTCTTCATTAGAGCATCTATGACTCTCCTCCTATAGTGAAGCCTCCACTGGGCCCAGAAGTGTCAGAAGTGGGCTCCTGCCTCCTGGTGCAGAGAAGGGCAGGCAGCATATGACAAGGAGTGAGGTGGTGCGTCAGGAAGGGCAAGGGGTTTCCAGTCACACCACCTCTTCTCAAGCCCAGGTACAGCCACTCCCTGGCTGTGTGGCCCTGGGCCTCACTTTCCCCATCTCCACAACACGGGATAGTGATGCCCACATCCTAGAGGATTGCTGAGGAGAGTAAACGGGAATAGTGCAAGCAGGAGTCCTTTGTTGCCGGTAAAGAACCCCACAAACAGTAATTATCACCACAGCTTCATGACACATTTGCTCTTTAACAATAAGCTGTAGTGGTGATAGCTCATCCTCCTTCTTGTTGTTTTTTGTTTGTTTTTTGTTTTGTTTTGTTTACAACTCTAGTAACTTTGCTTCATTTTGAAGACTCTCCTCACCCTCTCCCCAACGATGGCCTTTACCTTTGAGCCCCAGTGTTACTGATTCTGACTCACCTACCACAGGTGTATTTACACACGTAGACCCATCCTTAGGCACTAAAAAGAAAAACAATCGGGATACATGGCATTAAACTCTCATATTACTCAATCCAAAGTCATGAGCTTCTCAATCTCAAGAGTGAGGAATGAAATAAGAAACACCAGCTAAGAAGTTTGTCACTGGTTATCAACAAGCCAAGATTCTGCGGGCCCATTTAACTCCTCTCTCCCTGAACTTTGCCATTTGAATATTAGGTTCCACCCCAGAGTCTCCCCAGCATTCAGGGAGTTACAGAGAAAGAAAATGAGATGCCCTTTGAAGAGGGGCAGAGACCACTAAAGAGCTTGACAAAGATCTCTTGCATTGGCTATGGGATTCAAGTCATCCTGACATCTTTCTTCCCTTCAGAGCTCTGGACTGTGGTAGGTGGTGCTCACATTCCTGCTACATTGGAGGGAAAAGGACCCTGTCCGTGGGTTCAAAAAGACTTCGATGCAGTTCTAATTCTACCATTTAAAGTGTGACCTCACATCATTTAACTTATCGAAGCCTCCGTTTTCACATCTGTAAAACAGACATACTACTATTTCCTCATAGAGCTGTTTGGGGCGATAATATATGGTTTCTCACGCACTGCCTGGCATATGGTAGGTGTGAAATACTGATGGCGGAAACCTAATTTTCCCCGGGGGCTTTATTTTTCGATGTGTTAGGATCTCCTCTAAGGCACTCCTGGCCTGCTGCCCCATCCCCTGGGCCGTGAGCACTTGGCCAACTCTCAGCGGAGCCCAGGCACCCACTTCAAAGCCCTAAGCCCCGGTAGCCCCTAAGCCAGCTGGCAATAGCGCCGCTCCCACCGCCACCAGCACCACCTTTGACATCTCGGCCCTCCTCCCGCCGCTGCGGAGGGCGTCACTTCCGCAGGAAAAGGCGGGCGCGTCCGCGCGGTTGGCGCGAAAGTCGGTTCGCCGCCTCGGCAATTTCCGGGTTCGGCGATTGCTTCGGGTCGGGGGCGCCGCAGACTGCGGCGGGTGTGCGCCGGGCTGGCGCCCGACCCCAGCCACGGTCCTGCAGGCCGCGCGCCCCTCCGGTCGCCTCCCAAAGACCCCCCCCAGGCTCCACCGAGGTGAGCGAGACACGGAGAGAGGACCCAGCTCCCTCCCCACCCCAGTTGGGGGGCCGCGACACCTCCCCTGGCCTCCGGGGCCCTTGTTTCCCGCCCGTGTAACCGGCCCTCGGACCGGCAGGTGGGACTTTGACGCCGGAGAGGACGTGGCTGCGGTTGGACCGAGAGCCCGGCCTTTCTGTGGCCGCTGGCAAGCAAGGGCTTTCGGCCTCTGGGGGCGTGACCTTGCTAACCGGCTTCCATTTCTAAAGTCCGTTTACTGAGGGGTGAACAAACGTCAGGGGCCCTGGACAGTTTCATTCTGTGTATCCTTAAACTAAGTGCAATTGAATGCCCATTGGCTTAGGGGTCTAGAGCCCCCTAACAAAGGCCCTGAACGTAGTTCAGGGACATTAATTTCGTTCTCTGATTTGCAAGGATTGGTGTTGTCATCTTTTTCCTTGACTTTGCCCACATTCCAGAGTTTCTTAGAAACTAATGAACGAATTCACGGGCAAGGCCAGAATGTCTATCTTTGGGCATTGTTGTCTGCACGGAAAAATATCTGCTTTTAACATTTAACTTCATACATGATGTGTTTTTGTCCTTGTTAATGGTTCCTTTATTTTGACAGTTCAAAAATGTCCAGAAATGACAAAGAACCGTTTCTTGTGAAATTTTTAAAGTCTTCAGACAATTCCGAATGTTTTTTTAAAGCTCTTGAGGTAAGAATAGTTGAAAATGCCTTGTTTGATGCTGTGAATTCATTTTCTTGTTTTTAGTGTTTATGATTTGTTGGACTTTTTATGTTTTAATAGTTTATTTTCATACTAGTTTTATTGTAGTGTACATTAATATAGATGTGTTGTTACATATTTTTGGATTGATGTAAATATATGATTATGTATTTCGGGGAACCTAAAATCTATTACTTTTTTTAAGATTTTATTTATTTGACAGAGAGTGATAGGAGAGAGAGGTTGCCAAAGTCACCAAGGCATGACTGATTTAAAGATTTACACGGTAAAAAATTATTGTTATCTTTTTGTTCAGTCATAGGAAAATTTGAGTTTTTAATGCTATTGATTCTATCTGACAAGGAGTGTTATTTCCAAAAGGAGGGTAAGACCAACAATGCTTTTGGCAAAGGTGGGCACAGACCTTCCATAAATTGTGCAGATACTGCATCTGCCTATTCTTCTGTTTTCTTCTCCTTCAAACAAGAATCACTTCTTTGTAATCTGGATGGAATTACAGCCAGTTTACTTTTATTTCAATGCTTCTCGTCCAGACACCAAAAAAGTGTCTGGAGCAGGGGGAGCGGCAGGCAGAGGGAGAAGCAGGCTCCCCACGGAGCAGAGAGCCTGATGTGGGGCTCAATCCCAGGACCCTGAGATCATGACCGGAGCAAAAGGCAGACACTTAACTGACTGAGCCACCCAGACGTCCTATTATGACATTTTTATTGAAAGTAGCAGACTTGCTATTCTTGGAAATTACATTGCTTTCTATGTCTACTAACCAGAGTAGACCTTTGTATGTTGAAGAAATTTGAGTCTCAAATTTCTGGTTACACTTCATTTTTTGGTGGTACACAGTATGTTTCACTGTGTACAGTGTAATGTGGGAAGATGTGGGGTGTCGTAGATCCTTGCTACTTACAGACCCCATCAGTAGAGTTGGAAATGCAGAACCTTGGGCCCAACTCAGACTGACCAGTTAGAATCTGCATTTTAACAAGATCCTCAGTGTAATTCCTGTGTATATTAAAGTTTAAGAAGCACTGTTGTAGCGGGTTTTTCTTTAAAGTTCATTCAGCAAATAATTACTGAGTGTCATGACCTATTAAGCACTGTTATAGTACTTGGGATCCATCAGTGAACACAGCGGGCAAAGATCCATACTTTCTCAGAGCTTACATTCTATTTTAGCAGGAGGACCTAGACCTAAATCAGACAGGATAAATGAGTAAACTATAATATGTTGTAGGGTGCTATGTGCTATGGGAAGAGAAAAGAGCAAAATAGGTTAAGGAGTTCTAGAGGGTGTTTGTTGGGGGAGAAGGGAAGTTTACAATCTGAAGTAGAGTGTGATTGGTGAAGGCTTTATGGAGAAGATAATTGAGTACACTTGAAGGAGGTGAGATGGTTAGCCATGTGGATGTCTGGGGAAGAAGCTTTCAGACAGGACAGCCATACACAGGCCCCTGAGAAAGTATTTGGAGTGCCTATCCAACATTAGTGTGGCTATACATTAGTATAGTGAACAAGGGATGGGGGAAGAACATTAACGGGTGCTTTAGAGAGTAAGAATAAAGAGGACATGTAAAGGGCCTTAAGGGCCGTGGTAAGGACTCTGACTTTTTCCTTTTCATTTGAGCAAATCTGATTGAAGTGAGGGATCAAGTCAGGTAAAGACTGGGAGAATATTTCACATAGTGGGAACAAGAGCAGATCCTCTAATGAGTTCATGCTTGGCTTGTTCCAGGCCTACCAAGAAAGTAGGAGTGGCTAGAGAATAGTAAGCAGGGGAGATGAGAGGTAGAAGGTAAGAGTGGGGAGATAGGCAGGGGCCAGACTCATGACCTGGTTTGTATCATTAAAGAGATTACTAGTTGCTGTAGGGAGAATAGATTTAGGGCAAGGAAAGGAAAAGGAACCACTTTGTAGACTTCTGCGGAGGTCTGGGTGAGAGATGATGGTAGCTTTCAATGGGGGAAAAGATTGGATTGGGATGGATTTTTGAAGATAGAGTTCACAGGACTTAATTACAGATGAAAAATTTCAGGTGCATTCTTTCATTTTTTTTCTTTCAGTCAATAAAAGAGTTCCAATCAGAAGAATATCTTCAGATTATTACAGAAGAAGAAGCTTTGAAGATAAAGGAAAATGATAGGTCACTTTATATCTGTGACCCATTTAGTGGCGTTGTCTTTGATCACCTCAAAAAGGTTTGCTAACTTTTCATGTGTTCCTTCTGTAGTCTGATTTTTGTTTTGTTTTTGCTTTAGTGGACATAAGTTCTTTACTGACCATGGAGTATTTTACAGATTATGAATATAGAGGAATCTTTTGGTTTTGGGAGACCAGAATTACATTTTTAAAGGCTAGTCATGTTATGCTAGGCTTTTGTTATATGTAATTTTTATATTTCAGGAGATTTAACTTCACTTAGCTTAAGTGAATGGTATAGTAATGAAACATTTTAGAGACAGAGTTCTACCATACTTAAACTCAGTTTGATTGCAGGAGTTTCAGTAGAGAGTTGGAAAACATCTCAGCATAATGCTTGGTTATTTATTGTCTTTCCTATGTGCTCTTGCACGCAGAATTTTCGTACCTGTACCTTGTAGAGAGGGTCTGAAACATTATATGCCTAAAGGAAGCATTTTGGGGATGAGTGTTGCTAATATACCAATGAGCCATCTTATTTCTTTTTGTTGATTCCAGAGTCTACTGACTCATTACTTTTTTGGTGTCTGGACAAGAGAAGCATTGAAATAAAAGTAAACTGGCTGTAATTCCATCCAGATTACAAAGAAGTGATTCTTGTTTGAAGGAGAAGAAAACATAGAAGAATAGGTAGATGCAGTATCTGCACAATTTATGGAAGGTCTGTGCCCACCTTTGCAAAAGCATTGTTGGTCTTACCCTCCTTTTGGAAATAACACTCCTTGTCAGATAGAGTCAATAGCATTAAAAACTCAAATTTTCCTATGACTGAACAAAAAGATAACAATAATTTTTTACCGTGTAAATCTTTTAAATCAATCATGCCTTGGTGACTTTGGCAACCATATGCTTTCTAGATCTGGCCTCAATGTGCTGATGTTGAGCTGTCAACTTTTCTTAACTCAGCTATCAATGAAAATAAAAGGTCATATTTTTTAATAACCCATAATATCTTTGAGAAATACTTACTTGGAAAGACATTGAGTTGAAGACAAAGTATTTAAAACAAATGTAGAAACTGCCTAGGATTTTTGTGTGTTTGTGTGAAGAATAGATATTTTAGAAGGGGTTAATTAGTCTCTTAAACTTTTAAACTGCTTGATTGGCTGGATACTTCATTTAAAAAGTATATATGGATTTTCCCAATTAGAGCATAAGACTGTTATTCCTATACCCTATCATTAAGACTGTGTTTGTTTCAGATATTAAAATTTGGTGGCAGTTGTGACTGAATGTGGCTCTTGAAGCTTATTTCTTTTGATAGACTGCATTGTTTGATTTGCATGTGTGTTAATGAGTAGTGTCTGAGAAATTATATAATGGTCCTTATTTTTTCTTATAACAATTTAGTGATTTTTCTGCAGTGGTCATGAGCTTCTGTAAAGAATTGATAAATATTGAGGCGCCTGGCTGGCTCAGTCGGTTAAGTGTCTACCTTTGGCTCAGGTCATGATCCCAGGGTGCTGGGATCGAGCCCCACATTGGGATCCCTGCTCAGTGGGGAGCCTGCTTCTCCCTCCCCCCTCTGCCTGCCGCTCTCCCTGCTTGTGCTCTCTCTCTCTCCCTCTCTTTCTCTGTCAAATAAATAAATAAAATCTTAAAAAAAAAGAATTGCTAAATATTACAAAATGTAATTTTATAAGCAGGAAGTCTTTTCCTACATACTAAACCTTCTCCCCTTTTTTGTAGCTTGGCTGCAGAATTGTTGGCCCTCAAGTAGTCATATTTTGTTTGCACCACCAGCGATGCGTCCCAAGAGCTGAACATCCAGTTTATAATATGGTTATGTCTGATGTAACTGTATCTTGTACAAGCCTGGAAAAAGATAAAAGGGTAGGTGCTGAGAGGAATATGATGATCAATATATTTACCTCCACACTTAATCTTTCACTGCATAGGAGACACTTTGAAAGACCTTGTACTTGTTCGTGACTTAAAGTTTGTATACACCAATATATATCTTTTCTGTTTTAATGAATATAATGGAATCTGTTTTATTGAGAACTGATTACTTGAAAGAAAACTCCCCTTTTTCCCCTATGCAATTGATGAGTTAGAGTTTTAGTCACATTTTTCCAATATAGATGGTTACTCTTTTTTAAAAAAATGTTGATGGGGCACCTGGGTGGCTCAGTTGGTTAAGCTTCTGCCTTCAGCTCAGGTCATGATCTCAGTGTCCTGGGGTCGTTGGGCTCTGAGCTCAGCAGGGAGTTTTCTTCTCCCTCTCCCCCCACTTGTGCCCACGCTCCCTCTCTCACTCGCTCTCTCTCTAACAAATAAAATCTTTAAAAAAAAATTATTTTAAAAAATGTTGATAGGTAGAATGGGCTGTGGATTTAACATTTGCTACAAGGCAAGAAATGCTTCAATAATGCTTTCTAAGAGAGATAAAACACATATTTTTTATATCTAATGTATACAATTTATATTTTTAAATATATATGCACAGTATATTAAAGTATATTCTAGAAGCAACAGGTTAATAAACTTATGGAGTTGAAACAAACAACTATAGGAAATAATATATGAAAGTAATTATTTTTAAATTTATTTATAATTCATATTTTATCCAAAAAGCAATTATTTAACTTTATAGTAGTGAGAAACATTTGTGCCTTCAAGCTAACAACAACAAAAGATATTTGAGTTTTTGTATTAAAAAATGGAAGAGATATTGTTTGCTTTAGTACTGATGTTTTTTCTTTTGGGTTTACAGGAAGAAGTTCATAAATATGTACAAATGATGGGTGGACGTGTATATAGAGACCTTAATATATCAGTAACTCACCTTATTGCAGGAGAAGTTGGCAGCAAAAAATATTTAGTTGCTGCAAACCTAAAGAAACCTATTTTGCTTCCTTCTTGGATTAAAACACTTTGGGAAAAGTCACAAGAGAAGTAAGAAAGACATTTATGTGTTTTCTAGACTTGAAAAAAAATGATACGTTCAATCATTATTGCATATTGTGGGTTATTACAGGGGAGGTTTTATGTTGTCCTCTTGGGATTTGTTATTCAGGGACAAAAGATGGGGTTATTACTCTTCACTGAGAATAAGCACAATCTGCAAGCTCTTATCAAGGTATAAGTTGATAGGTAGATTAGGCTATTGATTTAATATTAGCTACAAGGTAAGAAATGCTTTGACAGTAGGAATTGCTTTCGTCGGTAAATTCTTGTAAAATAGTTGAGAAGATCACTGAGGCAACTGTAGCTCTTAAGTTGAATTATCCTTCCACTACTATGCTAAGATGGAGAGTAAATTAACCATTTTGATAGTCCTATTCCCTCTCAAAGGTGTCTATGTAAAGTTGAATGTAAACATGTCAGCCATTAACTAAGATGTGGTCATTCAGTAAATGTTAATCAAGTTCATTTTATGAACCTGGCCTGAGGTGGGCATTAGACATGCATACTGAGCAAATCAGGATAGCATCCCTGCCCTGGTGGACCTTAGAAATGGGCATTTTTCCAGTCTTCCTATCAACACTGGCACATCCTAAACCTGTCTCCACGTTGGTACCTTCATTCCTAGCACATCTGTCTTACATGGAAAAACAATGATGATATTTTTGTTGGTATTCTGCCAAAAATCATTGCTTATTATTTATATAGTATAATGGAAGGATAGAAAGTCCATTTTTCTAATAGGCAACCATTTGAGTTTTTAAGTAAATTCACACTTAAAATTTTGGAAAATATACCACTTTGACCAGCATGAACTCAAAGAGTTAACCCTTAAAACAGTTTTATTTGAGAAACTCTATCTGAAATACTACCTTTTACTAGTGACATGGATGAACTAGATGAGCAGTTAGTGTAAGTTTGAGTGTCAGTGCCCCTTTTCTAAAAAATGAGGAAAGCATTAGTGATTTCTGTTTTGTCATTATTCTTCTGGTAAATTTTAAACCTTCTGGTATATTAATATGTTAATTTTTTCCTTGTTACTTATTTTCCCCAGAAAAATAGCTAGGTATACTGATGTAAACATGGAAGACTTCAAGTGTCCTATTTTTCTTGGTTGCATAATCTGTGTGACTGGCTTGTGTAGCTTAGACAGGAAGGCAGTTCAGCAACTCACAATTAAGCATGGAGGTCAATATATGGGACAACTGAAAATGAATGAATGTACACACCTCATTGTGCAAGAACCAAAAGGTAAGACTATGTTTCCCAAATGGAAAAAATGCACAATTTTCTCTAGTATTTAACATTTTAAGATCTTTACAGAATAGCTTTTGCTTCTGATGTGTTAATAAATCTGGTATTTTTTCCCCCTAAATTCTTACAAAGATAGTTTGGTTCATAATCTGTAGAAAAATTACATGACTATCCAGGTTTATCCAGATCATAGAAAAAAATTTTTTTCAATTTCCAGTGGTTTTTATTGTTTGATTTTTATTTTTATTTATTTATTTATTTAAAGAAAAAGTTTCTTACATAGTTACCAAATACTTACAAAACAATAAATTTGGATGAATAACAAAAAGTCTAATAGATGTAGCTAAATTACATTTCTTTCTAATGATAAATTTTAAAAGCTTGACTTAGTTTTTAATTGAATGAATCAGCTTTATTGGATGAACTACAAGTTGTAACTTGAAGATACATCTTGCAGAAATGAGGCAGTTAAAAGAAAAATACATTACCAATAAGAAGAATTCCTTAAAATTATGTTTAATTTTGGTGTCTTATAACCTTTATACCTGTTTTGGAAGATTTTTTTTTTTTCTTTACCAATACCCTTAAAATATATACAAACTGATGAGAGAAGAATTTTGTTAATGTTTTTGTTATTTCCTTATACTGTGTTTTATTAAGCTACCAAGATAACAAAATTAGGGAGAAAAAAAAACCTTCTAAAATTAATTAGTTCTGTCCTTAAGTCAGAACTTTGCATATGGCCAATTATGATATTATAATTGTGAATAGAGTTGGTAACTGCTATTGAATTTCTGAATCTGAAGGCAGTTCATCTCTTAGCTCTCAAGAATGTCCAAAAAAATCCTTTTCATGTTATTGTTTACTATGTATTGACCTCAGTTTCTCTATGACACTGGTTCTAAATACATTGTGTTAAAAGTTGTTTTAAGGCAATAAAAAGATATATTTCTTATAATATGCCTGTCTATTTGGACTTCAAGTCAAATCCTATTGACATTAGAGTAGTCTGTTCAAAGCTGGTATTTTTTATATTGCAGACATTTACAATCTTCACAGTTGTTTTATGCAGTCTTACTAAAGCCACATAATTCTGTGAGTTATTCCCATGTTACAGATTAAGAAACTGGTTTAAAGGAATTAAGCATTGGAGGCTATACTCAAACCAAGTCTAATATTTCAGTTACCCCACATAAATTCCACAATTTTAAGAGATAAACCCCCTTGCATACACTATATAGCATAGTTTGTATAAGAATAGTTACTGGTAACTTTAATTTTGTTTAGGTGAGTTTTTTCCCATAACCTATCATACTTCAAATATTTCTACAGAGATAGATTTTAATGGTTTACATTTCTATTTCTTAATGAACATGATAGGTCAAAAATACGAATGTGCCAAGAGATGGAATGTACACTGTGTGACCACACAGTGGTTTTTTGACAGTGTTGACAAAGGTTTTTGTCAGGATGAATCCATATACAAGACAGAGCCTAGACCAGAAACAAAGACTGTGCCTGATACTTCAACTCCTACTGGCCAGATCAACACAGTTGACAGTAAGTTTCAGTGGGATTAGAGTAAACAGTCGTTTTTAACACCGTTTTCTTTGTAAGAATTGATTTGTAAATAGGATCGGTGAGATATAGTAGGGAATTCATCCTTTCTTGCTATGTTTCCAGGCATAATTGTGTAATACCTAAATTGTATGAAGATCAGTCCAGAAGTCTAGATATTTCTTTTTATAACGGATGTATATTTTCTTTCATATGTTGATTTACTGCAAAAGATGATTAAAGAAATCGAGAGTACTAATAGAGACTTAAAAGAATTTTTCCAAGCTTGACTGGTGGGCAAATGTAATACATTTTTATTAGTTTGCTACAATTACTATAGACCATCTGTATTCATATAAAATTGAAAACCATTTCTATTTTGTAGGTGCCTTGTTGGCAATTTAGCAGATGTTACACTTTTTTCTTTCCTGGACCCTACAGCCAGCAACTTCATATTTTAAATGGAAGCAAGCCACTATTAAAATGTATTAAGTATGTTTTTATTTGAATAAAATAGGAACCTTAGTTTCATTTTCTCTTCTCAAAACTGGCCACCAAGATTTCAGTAAAAACATTTGAAGCTTACTTTGGAAATTATTCACAGCACTTAGTGTATAAGAAAAATTGATCTGTAGGAAAATAGGTAATCACAATTTTATCTCCATAAATTTCTACATCTTTGTTTGATATGTAGGTCGTACTCTTTCAGATGTCAGCCATATTTCCAACATCAGTGCAAGTTGCATAAATGAATCGATGTGTAATTCAGTTCTTAATAGTAAAGTGGAGCCTACACTTGAAAATCTAGAAAATCTGGATGTCAGTGCATTTCAAGCACCTGAAGATTTATTAGATGGTTGTCGGGTATGTCTTTATTATGTAATACATGCAGTGATAATGTACGTTAGTACTTCCTAGCCTGACTTTGAAGACCCCTCAGAGTTGGGCTTGTTCCTTATCCATATAAACCCTTCACTCTAGCTAAGCAGATGCAAACATTAGGCCACGTCTGTCATTAACTGTCATTTTTTAAGTGTTTCTAATACCCTAGACTGTGGTAATCAATTCACATATATTGTTAATATGTTGTATATACTCTCATTTAATTCCCACAAATAACTCTAAAATGGTTATTACCCTGAGGCTGAGGCTTAGCGGATTAAAATTCTTGTTCAGATTCACACAGACATTAAGTAGACAGCCATCTACTCCAAATCCTATGTTCCTAACCATTAGACCTAAGAGACTTTGTTTAATGTCTCTTAGGCTACTTAATTTTTTAGTGTATGAATAAACTATCTTATAAGTGCCTTGATGGAAACATCATATGCTATAGATCTCCTAGAGCTGAATACTTATTTAATATATTTCTACTTTTAGAGTGAATAGGCTATGTATTAGTTGATAAAACATCAATTTATTGGCAGAACAGAAAGTGTCTTATATAATCTTTTATCCTAGACTCTACTAATTATGGATATGACTTTTAGTTGTTTTTTAAGATTTATTTATTTTAGAGGGGGAGAGAGACAGCACAAGAGGGAGGGGCAGAGGGGGAAGGAGAAAGGATCTCAAGCAGACTCTGTGCTGTGCACGGAGCCGAACATGCAGCTCAGTCTCAGTACCCTGAGATCATGACCTGAGACAAAACCAAGAGTTAGACGCCTAACCAAGTGTACCACCTAGATGCCCCTGACTTTTAGTTATTTATGATTCCTGATTTTTGTTACAGTATCTTCTAATAATAGAGGTTATTTAGTTTGGGATATAAATGCAGTTAGAAATAGATTTGCCATTCTTTTTTTTTTTTTAAGATTTTATTTATTTATTTGCCAGACAGAGCACGCACAAGCAGGGGGAGCGGCAGGCAGAGGGAGAAGCAGTTTCCCTGCCAAGCAAGGAGCCCAACGTGGGATTCGATCCCAGGACTCGGATCATGACCTGAGCCGAAGGCAGACACTTAACCGACTGAACCACCCAGGCATCCCTAGATTTGCCATTCTTAAGAAATTTTTTTAAAATGTAAAATACAGATGAGAAGGCTTTTTATATTTATTAAATTAGTTTAAATACATACATACTGATAGTTAAAAATAAATTATTGCACATGTATTATCCTCAAAGCACTGTCCTCAGCTCGACTTAAATTTTTTTGTGTAATCAACTGTGTAAAAGGTATCTCAATTTATAGGTAAGAAAATTGGTTTAAAGAGCCTAAGTAACTTATCATGGTCATGTAGTTAATTATTGGCCTCTGAACCAAAATTTAAACCCAAGTTTTCTGAATTCAGATATGTAAACTCCAGTTTGTTTCTATAATTTAAATTTACAGGTAGTAAGATCTTTATAATTTAAGAAGCTACCTGCATTTTAGGCATTGCTATGCACTAGTATCAGGAAGATAACTGAATTCTAGCTTCTATTTTATTAAAGCCTCACAGTACTTACCAGGTGTCTACTGTGGATAATAATGCTATGGGACTGTGAAGAAGTAATAAAAAATAAAAATTTCAGAATTATTGGGGCGCCTGGGTGGCTCAGTGAGGTAAGCATCTGCCTTCGGCTCAGGTCATGATCCCAGGGTCCTGGGATTGAGCCCCATGTTGGGCTCCCTGCTCAGCGAGGAGTCTGCTTCTCCCTGTCCCTCTGATCCTCTCCCCCCTCCTGCTCTCACTCGTTCCCGCTCTCTCTCAAATGAATTTAAAAATCTTTTTTAAAAAAATGTCGAATTGTTAAAAAAAAAAAAAAGTTTCAGAATATACTCGATTCTTAATATATTTTAAATGTACACAGAGCTGTCTTATTTACACACAATGCATTTAGATATGTATTTTTAATGTGTTTCTGTTGAGAAACAAACCATCTTAAATGCATTAATCTAAAGTAAGTATTTTCTTTCGTTGCAGGTCTATCTTTGCGGTTTTAGTGGCAGAAAGCTAGATAAACTGAGAAGGCTTATTAACAGTGGAGGTGGAGTTCGTTTTAATCAGCTCAATGAAGATGTAACTCATGTTATTGTGGGAGATTATGATGATGAATTGAAGCAGTTTTGGGATAAATCGGCCCACAGGTTTTGTCGGTTTTTAATTTAAAGCAATTTTTACTCTGTAATGATTTTTCTTAAAATTGCATATCCATGCAATTATGGAAACTGCATGGCAAGTGGGATGATGGTCTTTATGGTTTAAACTAATATATAATTATGTACTATTTTTGTAGGCCTCATGTAGTGGGAGCAAAATGGTTGCTAGAGTGTTTTAGTAAAGGTTATATGCTTCCTGAAGAGCCATATATCCATGCTAACTACCAGCCAGTGGAAATTCCAGTTTCAGATCAACCTGAAAGTAAAACAGCTCTTTTAAAAAAGAACAACAGCTTCTCTAAGAAAGACTTGGCTTCTGATGAAAAGCATGAACAAGCTGACGAAGATCTGCTCTCTCAGTATGTAAATAATAACCCAACAGTAGGTAAGAAATAGTTGATTACTATTTACAGTCATTAAGAAATGTTTTAGTAGCAGAATACATACACATGTGATTTCTGCCAGGTTTTCTAGATTTTAAGTTAAACCTTTTTCTTCCCTTAGTGTTTTATGTTTGTTACTTTTTCTAGGTAGGCAAGGCCAGGGGATGCTGAACCCTTTGACCCTCTCATCTCTCTTCAACTCACTGGCTCCTCTTTGATCTGTTTTATATACCAGCATCAGTTTGTTAGTGTGAGTTTGTAACAGCATGAACTTTTTTTTTAAATTTTTTTAAAGGTATTATTTATTCATTAGAGTGAGCACATGAGGTGGGGGGACAAAGGGAGAAGGAAAGGCAGACTCCGTGCTGAGCAGGGAGCCCAACGAGGGGCTCAATCCCAGGACCCTGAGATCATGACCTGAGCCGAAGGCAGACACTTAACCATCTGAGCCACCCAGGTGCCCATGTAACAGCATGAACTTTTATTTTAACCTTATAATTACCTCTTACTTGGTTATTGTGCTCTTTAATGCATACAGTGCTGCACTGTGTACCACGGCCTCTGTATGTAGTCTTCTCAGTGTGGGAAGGAAATTTGCCAGTGAAGAGTTGTGAGCAGAATTTCTTATTTAAGAAGAAGTTTTTGTGAAATATTTAATACATTGAAAAAGATGTCAAGAATAATGTGATGAGTAACCATATACTACTACATAGGTATTAAAAAAATAGAATATTCCACTATACCAAAAGCCCCCTGTGAGTCTCCATTTTCCTTATAGTTTACATGTATATATATCTATATGCAATATAGATACTCTCATTTTGTGTATATTTTAGCTTATATAGATGACATATGGTATGTACTCTTTTGCTGCTCTCCTCCAACCATGAGAGATAATTTAATCCAAGTAACTGGTTGAATATGCCACAGTTTATCTGTTTTCCCACCTATAGACATTTTTATTGTGTCTCTTTTTTTGCCAGTGCAAACAGTACTGCTGAGATTGTTCTTACTTACCCATGTCTCTGTGATTGCTTGGAGGTTTCTTTACATGTACATGATGCCAAGTTTGGTCTACTCTGTATGGATTAATGACACACATGTGTTAAACTCCTCCACTGTAATGGTGGCTTTGACAGTTTCTCCATGTAGTTCTGTCAAATTTAGTTTTTTAATATAGTTTGATGTTTTATTACATGATGATCCTCATTTTCCTAATTTTTTTTTTCCTTAAAATCTGTTTGTCTGATATTAACAGAACTGTCCCTGCCTCATGTGATATGGTATTTATCTGGTATGACTTTTTCTTTAAAATGCAAATTTGGTCAATTTACATTTATTGTTACTTGTTATTTTATACCATCTTAATTTGTGCTGTTTGTCCCATTTTTCTGTGCTTCCTTGTTTAACATTTTTGCTTCCTTTTGGATAGCTTGAGCTTGTCCCCTCTCACCCCAACCTCCCAACTTCCTGTCTTCCCTCTACTGATGTGGAAGTTACATCTATTTATATTTCCAGTGATTACTTGGAACTTGAATGGGCATCATAACTTGAAATCGAAAGTTAATCAGAACTTTTATCTTAATCTTGAATAACACAAGAACTTTATAACACTATCTTCAACAGCACTGCTGATCACACCCCCTACATACACTAATATACTCAATTTATGTGATTTGGGCTAATATTGTCATTCTCTTTTTTAATCAGACAATTAGACACTTACTGTTTTATATGGTCCATACTCGTTTTGATTTACCATCATGTTTAGCGATTTCTTTGCTTCACATTCTTTGTTGTATCTGAGAACTCTCTTCTGGGATCATTTTCTTTCCTCCTATAAAATATATCCTTTAGAAATTCCTTCAGTTTCTGTTAATGTCTTTATTTTTTGCCCTTGTTCTTAAAAAACAGTTATGCTAGGAATATAATCCTAGACAGTTACTTTGAGCTCTCAGAGATGTTATTTCATTGTCCTGTTTCCATGGCTGCTGGATAAGAAGTCATTCAGTGTAATCGTTATTCTTTTGTAGGAAATCTTTTTTTCTTGCTGTTTTTAATATCTCCTTTTTAATGCTGACGTCCTAGAGTTTTACCATGTACTTGTCCTACTTGGAATTCATTGTGCTTTCTGAATCTTAAGGATTAGTGAGGGGTTTTGTTTTTTTTCATTCTAAAAAAATTTCATCTGTTACCTTTGAATATTGCTTCTTTCCCACTCTATATTCTCTAATTCCCATTAGCTCTTTGTGTGGAACACTTAACCTGCCCTTCTAATTTCATCTTTTTGTCTTTCTGTGATTTATTATGTGTAATTTCTTCAGGATTTCCTTCCACATCACTGTTTCTCTGTTCAGCTGCTGCCTACTGTGGTTAACCCATCCATTAAGTTTTTTATTTCAAAAAAAAAAAGTTTTTTATTTCAGTAATTATTTTTTCAATTCCTAGAAGTTCTAGTTCTCTTAATAATCTGTTATTCTGTATTCATGTCTTTTTACTTATTTCTTGAAACACATTAAACATACTGAATGGAGGGGAGGGGTAATTCTCTTTATTGTTAATGGTGCCTAGATTCTTCATGTTTTTCTGATATTGTAAACTCATTCTTATTAGGACTGTGGGAAGTCTAAGAAGCTTGAGGTGAAGCTTGAGGTGAGGGTTTGTTTCTTTAGAAACGGTTCACGTTTAAATCTGCCAGAAGTCTAGGAATTTTCCAACTCCAGACACTTCTCAGTTTATTGACTGGATGTTTTTTGGACCATCAGGCTAGTATAAATTTGTACCCTAACCTCCTTTGAGGACCAGCTTATGATGACAAATTCTCAGGAGAGATGTTTTTCCCCCTTGACCCAAAGCCAAAGTCAGATGTACTTGTTATTTCCTTTACAGGGTCGGTTTTTGTTATTGTTTGGTTGATTTGGGACTGTATTGTAACTAAAGATATTTATTTCCCTTTAGGGTTTCTGGGTTTGTTTCCTCGGGGTATACTCTGGCCCACCTCTAATTTGTGTGAGACCAAAGACTTGACTCTGTTTCCCTCCATGTGATGTCCTTAAATTCTGAGGGTCTAAGTTTCTGCCAAAATAGATTCAGATTCAGGGTAACCATTAGTTTTAGTGACCACTTATTGCTCTGCATTCATTACTACTACTTCATTTTCAGTCCTTGAGGATCTCCCATGCTTTCCTGCAAATTCAGCTATGTATTTGTACTGATGCTTTTAGTATTTTATCCTATATTTTCAAGTAAATGATAGTGAGAGGGTTTCAGATGTCTAGCTACCACATTTCTAGAAGGGAATTTCCAGTATTTCTTTTTTTTATGTTTTTACTTTAATTCCAGTTAGTTAACATACAGTGCTGTATTAGTTTCATGTGTACAATATAGTGATTGAACAATTCCATACATCACCTGGTGCTTATCATGGCAAGTGCACTCCTTAATCCACATCACCTATTGAACCCATTCCTGCTCCCCCATCCCCTCTGGTAACCATTAGATTGTTCTCTGTAATTAAGAGTCTGTTTCTTGCTTTGTCTCTCTTATTTTTTTTTTCCCTTTTCCTATTTCTTTCTTAAGTTCCACATATGAGTGAAATCATTTGGTATTTGTCTTTCTCTGATTTATTTTGCTTAGCATTATACTCTCTACCTCCATCCATGTCATTGCAAATGGCAAGATTTCATCCTTTCTTATGGCTCAATAATATTCCTCTGTGTGTGTGTGTGTGTATGTGTGTACACATACACCACATCTTCTTTATCCATCAGTCATTAAATACTTGGGCTGCTTCCGTATCTTGGCTATTGTAAATAATGCTGCTATAAACATAGGGGTGCATGTATCCCTTTGAATCAGGTTTTTTTTTTTTTTGCCCTTCATCAAATATATGATTTGCAAATATCTCCTCCCATTCCATAAGTTGCCTTTTAGTTTTGTTTATTGTTTCCTTCACTGTGCAGAAGCTTTTAATTTTGATGTAGTCCCAATAGTTTATTTTTGCTTTTGTTTCCCTTGCCTCCAAAGACCTATCTAGAAAAAAGTTGCTGTGGCCTGTGTTAAAGAGGTTACTGCCTGTGTTCTCTTCTAGGATTTTTATGTTTTCAGGTCTCAAATTTGGGTCTTTTATCCTTTTTGTGTATGGTGTAAGGAAGTGGTCCAGTTTCATTCTTTTGCATAGTGCTGTCCAGTTTTCCCAACACCTTTTGTTAAAGAGACTGTCCTTTTCCCATTGCATATTCTTTCCTGCTTTGTCAAAGATTAATTGACCATATAGTTAATGCTTTATTGCTGGGTTCGCTATTCTGATCTATGTGTCTGTTTTTGTGCCAGTACCATACTGTTTTGATTACTACAGCTTTGTAAAATAACTTGAAGTCTGGAATTGTGGTGCTTTGCTTTTCTTTCTCAAGATGCTTTGGCTACTGGGGGTCTTTTGTGGTTCCATACAAATTTTAGGATTGTTTGTTCTAGTTCTGTGAAAAATGCTGTTGGTATTTTGATAGGGATTGCATTAAATGTGTAGATTGCTTTGGGCGGTGCAGACATTTTAACAGTATTTGTTCTTCCAATCCATGAGCATGGAATGTCTTTCCATTTCTTTGTGTCATCTTCAATTTCTGTAATCAGTGTTTTATAGTTTTCAGAGTACAGGTCTTTCACCTTTTTGGTTAGGAATATTCCTCGGTATCTTATTATTTTGGGTGCAATTGTAAATAGGATTGTTTTCTTAATTTCTCTTTTTGCTGCTTTGTTATTAGTGTATAGAAATGCAACAGATTTCTATACATTGATTTTGTTTTTGTTTTTGTTGTTTTGGGAGTTTTTTATGTTATTTTCCTTTTAAGTAGGCTCTACACCTGACGGGGGGCTTGAACTCACAACCCTGAACTTAAGAGTCACATAGTCTACTGACTGAGCCAGCCAGGCACCCTGTACGTTGATTTTGTATCCTGCAGCTTGACTCAATTTATCAGTTCTAGCAGTTTTTTGGTGGAATCTTTGGGGTTTTCTGTATATAGTATATCATCTACAAATAGTGAAAGTTTTACTTTTTCCTTAACCAATTTGGACGCCTTTTCTTTTTGTTGTCTGATTGCTGTGGCTAGGACTTCTAGTACTGTGTTGAATAAAAGTGGTGAGAGTGGACATCCTTGTCTTATTCCTAATGTTAGGGGGAAAGCTTTCAGTGTTTTCCCATTGAGTATGATGTTCACTGTGGGTTTTTCATATATGGCCTTTATTATGTTGAGGTATGTTCCCTCTAAACCTACTTTGTTGAGGGTTTTTCAATTAGCAGTAATCGCGCCTCGGGTAAACCTCATTGGCTACGATACTGCCACTGCGCAAAGCCTGTTGAGGGTTTTTATCATGAATGAATGTTGTGCTTTGTCAAATGCTTGTGCTTTGTCAAATGCTTTTTCTACATCTGTCGAAATGATCATATGGTTTCTATCCTTTCTCTTAATAATGTGATGCATCAAATTGACTTGCTAATATTGAACCACACTTGCATCCCAGGAATAAATCCCACTTGATTGTGGTGAATGATTTTTTTTTAATATATTGTTGAATTCAGTTTGCTGATATTTTATTGAGGATTTTTGCATCTGTGTTCATCAGGGATATTGGCCTATAATTCTCATTTTTAGTGGGTGTCTTTATCCGGTTTTGGGATCGGAACAATGCTGGCTTCATAGAATGAATTTGGAAGTTTTCCTTCCTTTTCTGTTTTTTTGAGCGGTTTGAGAAGACTAGGTATTAACTCTTCTTTAAATGCTTGGTAGAATTTACCTATGAAGCCACCTGGTTCTGGACTTTTGTTCGTTGGGAGTTTTTTGATTACTGACTCCGTTTCTTTCCTGGTTACCCGTCCAGTATTTCCTTTTTTTACCCACACTAATTCTGTTAATGGTATACTGAAAAATGGATTTTTGTGAGATGATTTGCGTATGCTTTAGTAGCACATTATGTCAGGAGATCCTCATGATTTTGTAGGCTGTTCTGGTATAAAAATTGATATAAAAAATCTGAGATTGACTCAAAGCAGTTTTATGCACTATCCTTCAGCAGGGGTACTTGGTGGAAGCAAGTGATCAAATTCTTTCTTTTTTTTTTTTAAGATTTTATTTATTTATTTGACAGAGACAGAGATAGCGAGAGCAGGAACAGAAGCAGCGGGAGTGGGAGAGGGAGAAGTAGGCTCTCCGCTGAGCAGGGAGCCCGATGTGGGACTCAATCCCAGGACCCTGGGATCATGACCTGAGCCGAAGGCAGACGCTTGACGACTGAGCCACCCAGGCGCCCAAGTGATTAGTTTCTTAAACCTTCCTTTCTCCAGGAGCTAGTGGTCTACTGACTTTGAAAGGGTTTAGTGACAGTGAATCTCAGGGAATCCCCAAGCTCCTTAGAAAGAATATAATCAAGTATTTTGTAGTTCTTTTTTTTTTCTTTTTTTTTATTATTATGTTATGTTAATCACCATACATCACATCATTAGTTTTTGATGTAGTGTTCCATGATTCATTGTTTGTGCATAACACCCAGTGCTCCATGCAGAACGTGCCCTCCTCAATACCCATCACAGGCTAACCCATCCTCCCACCCCCCTCCCCTCTAGAACTCTCAGTTTGTTTTTCAGAGTCCGTCGTCTATCATGGTTCATCTCCCCCTCCGATTTCCCCCCCTTCATTCTTCCCCTCCTGCTACATTCTTCTTCTTCTTTTTTTTTCTTAACATATATTGCATTATTTGTTTCAGAGGTACAGATCTGTGATTCAACAGTCTTGCACAATTCACAGCGCTCACCATAGCACATACCCTCCCCAATGTCTGTCACCCAGCTGCCCCATCCCTCCCACCCCAACCACTCCAGCAACCCTCCGTTTGTTTCCTAAGATTAAAAATTCCTCATATCAGTGAGGTCATATGATACATGTCTTTCTCTGATTGACTTATTTTGCTCAGCATAACACCCTCCAGTTCTATCCACGTCGTTGCAAATGGCAAGATCTCATTCCTTTTGATGGCTGCATAATATTCCATTGTATATATATATATAGCACATCTTCTTTATCCATTCATCTGTCAATGGACATCTTGGCTCTTTCCACAGTTTGTCTATTGTGGACATTGCTGCTATAAACATCGGGGTGCACGTACCCCTTTGGATCCCTACATTTCTATCTTTGGGGTAAATACCCAGTAGTGCAATTCCTGGGTCATAGGGTAGCTCTATTTTCAACTTTTTGAGGAACCTCCATACTGTTTTCCAGAGTGGCTGCACCAGCTTGCATTCCCACCAACAGTGTAGGGGGCTTCCCCTTTCTCTGCATCCCCGCCTGTCATTTCCTGACTTGCTAATTTTAGCCATTCTGACTGGTGTGAGGTAGTATCTCATTGAGGTTTTGATTTAGATTTCCCTGATGCCGAGCAATGTTGGGCACTTTTTCATGTGTCTGTTGGCCATTTGGATGTCTTTGGAAAAATGTCTGTTCATGTCTTCTGCCCATTTCTTGATTGGATCATTTGTTCGTTGGGTGTTGAGTTTAAGAAGTTCTTTATAGATGTTGGATACTAGCCCTTTATCTGATATGTCATTTGCAAATATCTTCTCCCATTCTGTTGGTTGTCTTTTGGTTTTGTTGACTGTTTTCTTTTGCTGTACAAAAGCTTTTTACTTAATGATGTCCCAATAGTTCATTTTTGCCCTTGCTTCCCTTGCCTTTGGCGATGTTTCTAGGAAGAAGTTGCTGCGGCTGAGGTCGAAGAGGTTGCTGCCCGTGTTCTCCTTTAGGATTTTGATGGACTCCTGTCTCACATTTACGTCTTTTCTTCCATTTTGAGTCTATTTTTGTGTGTGGTGTAAGGAAATGGTCCAGTTTCATTCTTCTGCATGTGGCTGTCCAATTTTCCCAACACCGGGGGTATAGCTCAGGGGTAGAGCATTTGACTGCAATTTTCCCAACACCACTTGTTGAAGAGACTTTTTTCCATTGGACATTCTTTCCTGCTTTGTTGAAGATTAGTTGACCATAGAGTTGAGGGTCCATTTCTGGACTCTCTATTCTGTTCCATTGATCTATGTGTCTGTTTTTGTGCCAGTACCATACTGTCTTGATGATGACAGCTTTGTAATAGAGCTGGAAGTCCGGAATTGTGATGCCGCCAGCTTTGCTTTTCTTTTTCAACATTCCTCTGGCTATTCGGGGTCTTTTCTGGTTCCATACAAATTTTAGGATTATTTGTTCCATTTCTTTGAAAAAAGTGGATGGTATTTTGATGGGGATTGCATTGAATGTGTAGATTGCTCTAGGTAGCATTGACATCTTCACAATATTTGTTCTTCCAATCCATGAGCATGGAACGTTTTTCCATTTCTTTGTGTCTTCCTCAATTTCTTTGATGAGTATTTTATAGTTTTCTGAGTCCAGATCCTTTGCCTCTGGTTAGGTTTATTCCTAGGTATCTTATGGTTTTGGGTGCAATTGTAAATGGGATTGACTCCTTAATTTCTTTCTTCTGTCTTGTTGTTGGTGTATAGGAATGCCACTGATTTCTGTGCATTGATTTTATATCCTGCCACTTTACTGAATTCCTGTATGAGTTCTAGCATTTTTGGGGTGGAGTCTTTTGGGTTTTCCACATAAAGTGTGTATCATCTGCAAAGAGTGAGAATTTGACTACTACTTTGCCGATTTGGATGCCTTTCATTTCTTTTTGTTGTCTGATTGCTGTGGCTAGGACTTGTAATACTATGTTGAATAGCAGTGGTGATAGTGGACATCCCTGCCATGTTCCTGACCTTAGGGGGAAAGCTCTCAGTTTTTCCCCATTGAGAATGATATTCACTGTGGGTTTTTCATAGATGGCTTTTATGATATTGAGGTATGTACCCTCTATCCCTATACTGTGAAGAGTTTTGATCAAGAAAGGATGCTGTACTTTGTCATATGCTTTTTCTGCATCTATTGAGAGGATCATATGGTTCTTGTTCTTTCTTTTATTAATGTAGTGTATCACATTGATTGATTTGTGGATGTTGAACCAACCTTGCAGCCCAGGGATAAATCCTACTTGGTCGTGGTGAATAATCCTTTTAATGTACTGTTGGATCCTATTGGCTAGTATTTTGGTGAGAATTTTTGCATCCGTGTTCATCAAGGATATTGGTCTGTAATTCTCCTTTTTGATGGGGTCTTTGTCTGGTTTGGGGATCAAGGTAATGGTGGCCTCGTAAAACGAGTTTGGAAGTTTTCCTTCCATTTCTGTTTTTTGGAACAGTTTCAGAAGAATAGGTATTAATTCTTCTTTAAATGTTTGGTCGAATTCCCCTGGGAAGCCATCTGGCCCTGGGCTTTTGTTTGTTGGGAGATTTTTGATGACTGCTTCAATTTCCTTAGTGGTTATAGGTCTGTTCAGGTTTTCCATTTCTTCCTGGTTCAGTTTTGGTAGTTGATACATCTCTAGGAATGCATCCATTTCTTCCAGATTATCTAATTTGCTGGCATATAGTTGCTCATAATATGTTCTTATAATTGTTTATATTTCTTTCGTGTTGGTTGTGATCTCTCCTCTTTCATTCATGATTTTGTTTATTTGGATCAATTTTCTTTTTGATAAGTCTGGCCAGGGGTTTATCAATCTTGTTAATTCTTTCAAAGAACCAGCTCCTAGTTTCGTTGATCTGTTCTACTGTTCTTTTGGTTTCTATTCCACTGATTTCTGCTCGGATCTTTATTATTTTTCTTCTCCTGCTGGGTTTAGGCTTTATTTGCTGTTCTCTCTCCAGCTCCTTAGGTGTAGGGTTAGGTTGTGTATTTGAGACCTTTCTTGTTTCTTGAGAAAGGCTTGTATTGCTATATACTTTCCTCTTAGGGCTGCTTTTGCTGCATCCCAAAGATTTTGAACAGTTGTGTTTTCATTTTCATTTGTTTCCATGAATTCTTTTAATTCTTCTTTAATTTCCTGGTTGACCCATTCATTCTTCAGTAGAATGCTCTTTAGCCTCCATGTATTTGAGTTCTTTCTGACTTTCCTTTTGTGATTGAGTTCCAGTTTCAAAGCATTGTGGTCTGAAAATATGCAGGGAATGACCCCAGTCTTTTGGTACTGGTTGAGACCTGATTTGTGACCTAGGATGTGATCTATTATGGAGAATGTTCCCTGAGCACTAGAGAAGAATGTGTGTTCTGTTGCTTTGGGATGGAATGTTCTGAATGTATCTGTGAAGTCCATTTGGTCCAGTGTGTCATTTAAAGTCTTTATTTCCTTGTTGATCTTTTGCTTAGATGATCTGTCCATTTCAGTGAGGATGATGTTAAAGTCCCCCACTATTATTGTATTGTTGTCAATGTGTTTCTTTGCTTTTATTATTAATTGCCTTATATAATTGGCTGCTCCCATGTTAGGGGCATAGATATTTACAATTGTTAGATCTTCTTGTTGGATAGACCCTTTAAGTAGGATATAGTGTCCTTCCTCATCTCTTATACAGTCTTTGGTTTAAAATCTAATTTATCTGATATAAGGATTGCCACCCCAGCTTTCTTTTGGTGTCCATTAGCATGGTAAATGGTTTTCCACCCCCTCACTTTCAATCTGGGGGTGTCTTTGGGTCTAAAATGAGTCTCTTGCAGACAGCATATCGATGGGTCTTGTTTTTTATCCAATCTGATAGCCTGTGTCTTTTGATTGGGGCATTTAGCCCATTTACATTCAGGGTGACTCTTGAAAGATATGAATTTAGTGCCACTGTATTGTCTGTAAGGTGACTGTTACTGTATATTGTCTGTGTTCCTTTCTGGTCTATGTTGCTTTTAGGCTCTCTCTTTGCTTAGAGGACCCCTTTCAAGATTTCTTGTAGGGCTGGTTTCGTGTTTGCAAATTCCTTTAGTTTTTGTTTGTCCTGGAAGCTTTTTCTCTCTCCTTCTATTTTCAGTGACGGCCTAGCTGGATATAGTATTCTTGGCTGCATATTTTTCTCATTTAGTGCTCTGAATATATCATGCCAGTCCTTTCTGGCCTGCCAGGTCTCTGTGGATAGGTCTGTTGCCAGTCTAATGTTCTACCATTGTAGGTTACAGATCTCTTCTCCTGAGCTGCTTTCAGGATTTTCTCTGTGTCTCTGAGACTTCTAAGTTTTACTATTAGATGTCGGGGTGTTGACCTATTTTTATTGATTTTGAGAGGGGTTCTCTGTGCCTCCTGGATTTTGATGCCTGTTTCCTTCCCCAAATTAGGGGAGTTCTCTGCTATGATTTGCTCCAATATATCTTCTGCCCCTCTCTCTCTTTCTTCTTCTTCTGGGATCCCAATTATTCTAATGTTATTTCGTCTTATGGTATCACTTATCTTTCAAATTCTGCCCTCGTGATCCAGTAGTTGTTTATCTCTCTTTTTCTCAGCTTCTTTATTTTCCATCATTTGTTCTTCTATAGCACTAATTCTGTCTTCTGCCTCATTTATCCTAGCAGTTAGAGCCTCCATTTTTGATTGCACCTCATTAATAGCCTTTTTGATTTCGACTTGGTTAGATTTTAGTTCTTTTATTTCTCCAGAAAGGGTTTCTCTAATAACTTCCATGCTTTTTTCAAACCCAGCCTAGTATCTTTAAAATCATCATTCTGAACTCTAGATCCGACATCTTACTAATGTCCATATTGATTAGGTCCCTGGCAGTCGGTACTGCCTCTTGTTTTTTTTGTTGAGGTGATTTTTTCTGTCTTGTCATTTTGTCCAGAGGAGAACAGATGAATGAGAGAACAAAATGCTAACAGGGTAACAACGTCCCCAGAAAATATACACTAAACAAATCAGAAAAGACCTGAAACCGGGGGAAAAGAAAGGGAAAGAAGGAAAAAAGAAAAAGAAAAAAAAATAGAAAAAGATAAAAACAAACAAAAACAAAACAAAAACAGAGTATGATCAAATATGATCAGGCTGGTGCATAGATCAGTGCCACACACTAGATTTTGGGTGTATTTTGGTCTGTTAGAAGAAAGTGACTCCCAAAATTTTAAAGAAAGAAAAACTTATATATGTACAAAAATAAGGGTAAATACGATGAAGGGATGGAATGACTGTAAAGATGAAAATTATAAAAGATTTTATAAAAGGAATTGATAAGTTGGTTGAAAAAAGAAGAGGGTTTAAAAAAAAAAAAGGGGAGAATGTGATCCTGGCAGGAGGAGACCAGAACAAAGCCATACACTAGAGATTTAGGGTATATTTTGATCTGTTAGAAGAAACTGTATCTCAAAATTTTAAAGAGAGAACAACTTACATACATATACCAAAAATAAGGGTAACTACTATGAAGGCATAGAATATGACTCTAAAAATGAAAAATAAAAAGTATTTTTTTAAAAAAGGGATTGATAAGATGTTGGTTGAAAAAGGGAAAAAGAAAAATTAAAAAAAAAAAATTAACTTTGAAAGACTAAAGAATCATGGTAAAAAAGCCATGAATTCTATGTGCAGTATTCCCCTAGCGCTGGAGTTCTGCCGTTCTCATCGGTAAACTTGGTCTTGGCTGGCGGTTCTTGCTGATCTTCTGGGGGAGGGGCCTGTCACAGTGGTTCTCAAATGTCTTTGCCAGAGGCGGAATTGCCCCGCCCTTGCCGGGTGGGCTAAGTAATCTGCTTGGGTTTGCTCTCGGGAGCTTTTGTTCCCTGCAGCTTTCCGTACAGCTTTGGAGGCTGAGAGTGAAAATGGCGGCCTCCCAATCTCCACCCCGAGGAGCTGAGAACTCAGGGCCCCGCTCCTCAGTGAGCCCCCAGAGAAAAGCAGTCAATCACTCCCATCTCCCGGGTCTCTGGCTGCACTCCGTGCTCACCCGGCCTGTGACCGAGCGTTTCTATCTCTGGCTCACGACCCCGTGTGGAGTCTCCAAACCCAACAGATCCCTGTGGTGCGCTCCCGCGCCGCTCCTCCCAGGGGAGGAAGGGGAGTCTCCCCAGATCTGCCACTTGTTTGGTCCCTGCTGGAAGCGCAGTGGCCCTACTGTGCCGCAGATCCCAGTTTATGGCAACCCCAAGCTGAGAGCCCGCGCCTCGGCTCTGTCTCTGCAGCCGGCTTCCCTGCTCCAATACCTGGGAGCTCTGTTGCACTCAGGCACCCCCGGTCTTTCTGTGACCCTGAGGGTCCTGAGACCACACTGTCCCGCAAGTTTTCCATCCCCCCGCTTAGCCACTGGAGCGACGTCCCTCAGCAGAGCCAACTTCTAAAAGTTCCAATTTTGTGCTCTGCAGCTCTATCACTTGCCGGTATCGGCTGATGGAGGCCCCCTCCCCCGCCGTCTGTCCTCCCGAATATCGCCTCGGATTCACTTCTCCGCACGTCCTACCTTCCAGAAAGTGGTCCCTTTTCTGTTCAGAGAGTTGTTGCTATTCTTTTCTTCGATCTTCTGTTGAGTTCGTAGGTGTTCAGAATGGTTTGATTCCTATCCAGCTGAATTCCTGGGACCAGATGAAATCCAGGTCTCCTACTACTCTGCCATCTTGCTCTGCCCCAAGTATTTTGTAGTTCTTAAAGCAAAATTATTTCTGGGAGAGCTTGTTCAGTATTAGACTTATCAAGAAGTGTGTGTTGGGCTTCTAAATGAGATCTGTTTGGAAAGGGGGTTCTGTTATCCAAATAAATGGAAAGGACTGCTGTAGAACATCTAATTTATTCTGAGTCACTTAATAACTTCAGGGTTTTATGACAGAGTCTTGACTCTGGGAAAGAAACTGAGGATTGCAGATGGGAGGTAGGAGGGATGGGGTAACTGGGTGTTGGGCCTTAAGGAGGGCACGTGATGTAGTGAGCACTGGGTGTTATATGCAACTGATGAATCATTGAACACTACATCAAAAACTAATGATGTATTATACATTGGCTAATTGAATTTAAATAAATAAAAAAATTGTCAAAGAAATAAAAAAAATAACTTCAGGGTTTTACTTGCAGTTTGTAAGAACTTAGTATTGCTAGTTTGTTTTTATAGTACTAGTTTAAAGTTCCTCGTGGTTTCCATCTTCCCTCTCACCAGCAGTATATAGACATTAAACAGAGTTGTTTCTTTTGCCTTCTAGGTGTGATTACAAAGTAATTATAAAGGGAAAAAAACTTTTTATGTTTTATATTAAGAATAGCTATTTTAGGGGCACATGGGTGGCTCAGTTGGTTAAGCGACTGCCTTCGGCTCAGGTCATGATCCTGGAGTCCCAGGATCAAGTCCCACATCGGGCTCCCTGCTCAGTGGGGAGTTGGCTTCTCCCTCTGACCCTTCCCCCTCTCATGCTCTCTCTCTCTCACTCTCTCTCTCTCAAATAAATAAATAAAATTTTAAAGAAAAGTATAGCCATTTTATTTTTAAAGATTTTATTTATTTGAGAGAGAGAGAGTACATGAGCGATGGGGAGGTGGGGAGAGGGAGAAGCAGACTCCCTGCTGAGCAGAGAGCCTAACGTGGGGCTCGATCCCAGGACCCCAAGATCATGACCTGAACCAAAGGGAGCTGCTTAACCAATTGAGGCACCCAGGTGCCCCAAAAATAGCTATTTTAAAAACTATAGGAGTGATAACTATGTTATCGCCTTTGTGTGTCATATCACCTTTGTTTCCATCTAAGCTTATTCATCCTTCGATATCTCTAAAATTATAAATACACTCTTGTCCCTTATTCTCTATAGTATGAAACTGAGGTCAAAGAGTCTCCTGACCTACTGAGCAGTAAACGCTTTAGATAAAACTATTCTTCTTCAGAGTGTCAATAAGAGTAATTTAAATACTTGTATGAAGTAGGAAAGTTTTATTTATAAAGATTTACAACTTTTTTTTTATATGGCAAGAATTAGTTTAAAAATTAAAATGTTAATGTCTTTTGGAGATGAGGATAGAAATAAGAAGATGGCACTTAATATAACATAATGTTATGGTCTCTGAAGTCAGACAGCCTTTGGTTTATGTCTCATTTCTACCACTTAACTATATGACTTCAGGCAAGTTACTTAACCTCTTTAAGCCTGAGATTCCCCTTGAAGAAAGAGTATAGATAAACCATAGTGGGGTGCCTGGGTGGCTCAGTTGGTTAAGCATCTGACTCTTGATTTCAGGTCAGGTTATGATCTCAGGGTCTTGAGGTCAAGCCCCATGTCAGACTCTGCACTCAGTGAGGAGTCTGCTTCTCTTCCTCTTCCCTCTGCCCCTCCCCCCTCTCGTGCATGGGTACGTGCTCTCTCTCTCAAATAAGAATAAATAAATCTTTAAAAAAAAAAAATAAGCCAGTAGTATCATCATCAGAGTATCACGAGCACTAATTACATACATGTAAAGCACCTCAGCACACTGCCTGCATAGGCGGATAAATGAAGAATCCTTGAATAACTTCCAGGCTTCTTGAGATCTCATAAAGCAGGGCTTGGCAAATTTACTTTGTAAAGGAACGGACAGTAAATACTTTAGTCTTTGTCAACCATGTTTTGTCTCTGTACATATTCTATTTTGTTTGGGTTCTGCTTTTTACAACCATTTAAAAATGTAAAAAAATTCCTTTTTTTTTTTTTTAAGATTTTATTTGAGAGAGAGAGTGAGCACAAGCACGGGGGTGGGGAGGGGGGAGGAGGGAGGGTTGCAGAGGAAGATGGAAAAGCAGGGAGCCGAACTTGAGCCTCAGTCCCCGGACTCCAGGATCGTGACCTGAGCCAAAGACAGATGCCTCATAAAGCCATTTTTGTAAAGATTTTATTTATTTGTCAGAGAGAGAGAGAGCACAAGCAGGGAAAACAGCAGGCAGAGGGAGAAGCAGGCTCCCCGCTGAGCAGGGAGCCCAATGTGGGACTCGGTCCCAGGACCCTGGGATCATGACCTGAGCCGAAGGCAGATGCTTAACTGACTGAGCCATCCAGGTGTCCCGCATAAAAGCTGTTCTGAACTCACAGGCTGCAGGCCCAGTTTGGCCCCTAGGCTGTAGTTAGCCAGTCCATGTACACAGCACCACTAGAGTTATCAAAAACTAAGTTTTTACCTTTTTTTTTTAATTTAAATTTTACTTAGTGAACATACAGTGCAATATTGGTTTCAGGAGTAGAATTCAGTGATTCATCACTTACAACACCCAGTGCTCATCACAAGTGTCCTCTTTAATACGCATCACTGATCTAGCCCATTTCCCTCCATCAACTCTCAGTTTGTACTGTATCCTTAAGAGTCTCCTATGGCTTGTTTCCCTTTCTCCTTTTTTAATTTTCCCTGTTTCCATATGTTCATTTGTTTTCTTTCTTAAATTTCACATATGAGTGAAATCATTTGGTATTTTGTCTTTTTTGACTGACTTATTTCACTTAACATAATACACTCTAGTTCCATCCACGTCTTTGCAAATGGCAGGATTTCATTTTTTTGATGGCTGAGTTATATTCCATTGTGTGTGTATATACACACCACATCTTCTTTATCCATTCATCTTTTGATGGACGTCTGGGCTCTTTCCATGGTTTGGCTATTATGGACATTGCTGCTATAAACATTGGGGTGCAGGTGCCCTTTCAGATCACTGCATTTGTATCTTTGGGGTAAATGCCCAGTAGTGCAATCGCTGGGTCATAGGGTAGCTCTATTTTTAACTTTTTGAGGAACCTCCATACTGTTTTCCAGAGTGGTTGCACCAGTTTACATTCCCACCAACAGTGTAAAGGGTTCCCCTTTCTGTGCATCCTCGCCAACACCTGTTGTTTCTTGTGTTGTTAATTTTAGCCATTCTTGCAGGTGTGAGGTGGTGTCTGATTGTGGTTTTGATTTGTATTTCTCTGATGGTGAGTGATGTTGAGCATCTTTTCGTGTGTCTGTTAGCCATCTGGATGTCTTCTTTGGAAAAGTGTCTATTCATGTCTTCTGCCCATTTCATTACTGGATTATTTGTTTTTTGGGTGTTGAGTTTGATAAGTTCTTTATAGATTTTGAATACTAACACTTTGTCTGATATGTCATTTGCATATATCTTCTCCCATTCCGTAGGCTGCCTTTTAGTTTTGTTGACTGTTTCCTTTGCTGTGCAAAAGCTTTTTATCTTGATGAAGTCCCAATAGTTCATTTTTGCTTTTGCTTCTCTTGCCTCCAGCAGCGTGTCTAGTAAGAAGTTGCTAGGCCAAGGTCAAAGTGGATGCTGCCTGTATTCTCCTCTAGGATTCTGATGGTTTCCTGTCTCAACATTTAGGTCTTTCATCCATTTTGAATTTATTTTTGTGTATGGTGTAAGAAAGTGGTTCAGTTTCATTCTTATGTATGTTGCTGTCCAGTTTTTTTTCCCAACAGCGTTTGTTGAAGAGACTTTTTTCCACTGGATATCCTTTCCTGCTTTGTTGAATATTAGTTGACCATATACTTGTGAGTCCATTTCTGGGCTCTCTATTCTGTTCCATTGATCTATGTGTCTGTTTTTGTGCCAGTACCATACTGTCTTGATGACTACAGCTTTGTAATAGAGCTTAAAATCCAGAATCATGCCTCCAGTTATGTTTTTCTCTTTCAGAATTGCTTTGGCTATTTGGGGTCTTCTGTGGTTCCATACAAACATTAGGATTGTTTGTTCCAGCTCTGTGAAAAATCTGGTCGTATTTTGATAGGGATTACATTAAATGCATAGATTGCTTTGGGTAGTATGGACATTTTAACAGTGTTTGTTCTTCCAATCCATGAGTATGGAATGTTTTTCCATTTCTTTGTGTGCTCTTCAATTTCTTTCATAAGTGATCTCTAGTTTTCAGAGTACAGATCTTTTACCTCCTTAGTTAGGTTTATTCCTAGGTATCTTACTGTTTTTGGTGCAATTGCAAGTGAGAGCGATTCCTTGATTTCTTTTTCTGCTGCTTCATTATTGGTGTATAGACATGCAACAGATTTCTGCACATTGGTTTTATATCCTGCAACTTTGCTGAATTCATGTATTAGTTCTAGCAATGTTTTGGTGGTCTTTCAGGTTTTCTGCATATTGTATCATGTCGTCTGCAAATAGTGAATGTTTGACTTCTTCCTTGCCATTTTGGAGCCTTTTATTTCTTTTTGTTGTGTGATTGCTGAGGCTAAGACTTCCAGTAGTATGTTAAATAGTACTAAGTTTTTACCTTTTAAACTTCTAGCCTTGAATCGCCAGTGTTTATTGCATATTAGGGACTATATATATTTTGTTACTGACGTTTATGTTTTTTTCTTCTAATTATCAGCCAACTTGATTCTGAAATGTAATAGTTGAGACTATTTGCTTGGGTCCTTCATCAGTTGTTCTCTTAAATCCATGTTGTAGTAGCTAAGCAGCTGTAATCTCAATATGAAAATTTTAGGAGGTTTTTGAAACGTAAGGAACCATAAAAAACAATAACCATAATTCTCTTATTATATTTATACAGTTATTTCCATGTGAAGGGCTTGACCACTTAGGCCATTACTTCTGTTTTTTCCTTAATGATATTTTCTCAATTCTGTTGTGAATTATCAAAACCAGTTTGGGGACTGAGACAGGCCCAGGGAGTTACTGGAGCTTCATAATTTTCAATTAATTGGAGTTTCTAGTATACTAGGAATACCTAGAACTGTGACATGATTGCTGTTGTCATTCCTAATGGAAGATGGAAATAATGACAGTACTCTTGGTAGCCAAGAAAATGGGATGAGTTTGTATCCTTTCCTCATTGTGTACTTACTGAGCCTTAGTTTTTGTGACTGTGGTCACAGTTCTCAGGCTTCATGTTACCTTTAAGTATAAGATAAATTTTCTGCTAGATGACATTTCTTTTTCTCTTTCAGTTGAAGCTGTGAAGTCTGAAGTTGAGCCCTTCAATGACTCTACTCATATTTCTCTGCAAGAAGAAAATCAGTCTTCTGTCACTCGTTGCCTCCCTGATGCTTCTACAATTACTGAAGAAGGTTTATTTAGCCAAAAGAGTTTCCTTGTTTTGGGGTTTAGTAATGAAAATGAATCTAATATTGCAAATGTCATAAGAGAAAATGCTGGAAAAATCGTGTCCCTTCAGAGCAGAATTGTTGCTGATTATGCTGTGGTTCCGCTGCTGGGGTGTGAAGTAGAAGCAACTGTGGGAGAAGTTGTCACAAATACGTGGCTGGTAAGAAAACCCTGTAGCAGTTGAAATGTAGTGTTGAAGGATATCAGGTGCTGAGAGTGTTAATATTTATTTCCTAAGCAATTCAGTTTAGGTAAATTGGTGTTTGAGCAAGGTTTAGATTTTGAGTTTAGCAAAGGGAATTGTAAGAGGAAAATATGCAAGCTTTCTTGGCCCCAGTCCTGGCAGAGTAGAGCTTATTGTTTCCCTGGGGCCACAGCAGCAGCATTCCTTCTTAAGATGTTACCCCAGGTCATCTCATACTATTTCAGTCCTCCCTGTTTTCTCACAACCAAAGCATGGGTGCACTTTTGTATTGTTCTTTTTTATTGGCTGAACACTGGTAATTTCACCATTTTTTTTAACTTCCAAGAGTTAAGAGGAAAATTTATAAACTAATACTTGGGGAGAAATTAAATTTACCGCAATATTTAGTAAGTTAAATGATAAACCTGCCTGATCTTAATATCCTGTGTAATGAATTAGTTTTTTTAATATAATGTGAAATGTATTGAGAATGAGCATACACAAGGTTATTTTCAAGTAAAATCGCTTTTCATGTAGACTAAAATTACTGCTACTGTAACTAAACCAGTGTTAACCACTAGTTGCTTATTTCAGGTTGCTGTTCTTGTGTCTCTTGTTTTTAAAAGGTAACTTGTATAGACTATCAGACTTTAATTGATCCAAAGTCAAATCCTCTCTTCATGCCAGTCCCAGTAATGGCAGGAATGACTCCTTTAGAGGATTGTGTTATTTCATTCAGCCAGTGTGCAGGAGCAGAAAAAGATTCATTGACATTCTTAGCAAATCGCCTTGGAGCAAGGTATGTAGTATTTTTTGTGCACTTGCTATCATGGTGTACCTTTTGACTTATTGGTGAACATTCAAACTGGAATTGGGCTGGGTGTCTTTATAATGTTTATGGGTAGTGTGTCATGTACCTGTGTGATGGCTCAGTACTACTAGATGGATACCTGGCAAAGGTTCAGACCATGGGCATTAGTGCTTACCTACCAGGAAAGGGAATATGTAAAGCTGATACGAGGTCTGTTATTGAATATTGCACATCCAAGCATTATTCCCTTCCATGGGCCATATGGGAGATTTATTCTTTTTCAGTAATGAATACTTGGGAAGGAAAAAAAAGTACTTGAAAATTACTTCCAAAATTCAAATTAGCCCAACCCCTAAGTGAACCTTAGGTGGTAACTGTTTTAAAAGGAAGTAGAAAAGTTATATCAGTAAATGTAAATGAAATCAACTTTTATTTTAAAAAACAGTTCTTTTAGATTAGATCTTGAAGCAACACTTAAAATGACTTTAAAGAGACACACCTAAAACAAATTGATTCAGAATATCTGAAAAAAAAAAAAAAAAGAAGATGGGCAAAGGTGTGTCAAAGAAATGCAAACAAAAGGAAAGGAGGGGTTGCAGTTCTAATGTCAGACAAGTTTGGATTCAAATGAAAAAGCATTAAGTAAGAAAAAGGAGAGCATTGTAAATAGCTATTCACACTGAAGTTAAAATACATATATGCCAAAAAGAACATGATTATCATCCATAAGACGAAAACATTAGGAGATACAAGGTGGAATCAACAGAAATACATTACTTGTAGGAGACTTTAATTTCCATCTTTTATTTCATAAGAGGTCACATAGAAAACAGGGAAGGATCTAGATTTCAACAGCATAGTCATCTACCCTGAAACAGAAAACATACCTTTTCAAGTGCCTGTAGAACACTTAGAAACATTGCCTATAAAGAAATTGGCCACAAAGAAAACCTCAGTAAATTCCCTGAAGTAGAAAGAGTACAGACCATACTCTCTAATCATGATGCAAAAAGACTAGAAATGAATAGTATAAATAGAAAATGAAAAGACCTGGGGCACCTGGGTGGCTCAGTTGGTTGAGCAGCTGCCTTCGGCTCAGGTCATGATCCCAGGGTCCTGGGATCAAGCCCCGCATCGGGCTCCCTCTTCGGCGGGGAGCCTGCTTCTCCCTTTCCCTCTGCCTGCCACTCTGCCTACTTGTGCTCTGTATCTCTCTGTCAAATAAATAAATAAAAAATATCTTTAAAAAAAAAAAATGAAAAGACCTTATAAACTGGACATTTTAGAACTATTTCATAACTCTTGGTTCCAAGAGGAATTCAAACCCATTTATAAGCCTAGAAATCATTATCAACACAATGGTAATAAGCAATCCCAGTGCCCAGATTGTGATCCAAAAATACCATTTCCTGCTAAAAGAAACTAAAATGTAAAGAAATGATTAATTCCGGGGGCGCCTGGGTGGTTTAGCCCCTTAGACATCTGCCTTTGGCTCAGGTCTTGATCCTAGTGTCCTGGGATTGAGCGCCACATCATGCTCCCTGCTCAGTGGGGAGCCTGCTTCTCCCTCTCCCTCTACCCACCCCCCCCCACTCATGCTCATGCTCACTTGCTCTCTCTGTCTCTCTGCACTCTCTCTCTCAAATAAATAAAGTCTTTAAAAAAAAATTAATTCCAGGTCTGGGGCAGAAAAGGTATCAGTGAGTATGGAACATTTTGTCAGACCAGATAGCAAGAACTGCTAAGGAAGTTGTGTCAAAAGGACCTCCACTGGCCAAAGACAGGAAAATTTAAGTATCACTAAAGGGAATAATGGCAGTGGATCCAAACACATCAAATAATGTTTAAATCATGATTTCATAATGACTTCCAAACAAAGCTAATTGGTCATGTTTGAAAGATGCTGGGAAACCAGCCCATTATTTGAAAGCTGTCAGATAAAGTGAAAGGATCAAGTATTTATTCTGCCTTTCCTATGTAATCTGTATCAGAGTACCATAATAATGGATAAGACAGTTTCTCTTTAAGAGGTATTCCAACAAATAAATGAAGAAGGATAGGGTTATAACTCCTAATGAATGAAAACATCTAGGCCCTGAAAATCAGTAATCACATAATAAAAAGGAAAACAGACATTATATGCCTCCTGATGAAGAACACACTACCACCTTAAAGTGGCCTTACCAAAATGATAAAACCTCAATCTGATGAAGTTTCTAGATTCAACTACTGATTTATAAGAAATAGGAGAATAGGCTCTCTGCTCCTCCCCGTTCGACAGACAGCCGCATCTTCTGGTGCAGTGCCAGCCGCGTCCCTGAGACACGATGGTGAAGGTCGGAGTGAACGGATTTGGCCGTATTGGGCACCTGGTCACCAGGGCTGCTTTTAACTCTGGCAAAGTGGATGTTGTTGCCATTAATGACCCCTTCACTGACCTCAACTACATGGTCTACATGTTCCAGTATGATTCCACCCATGGCAAATTCCACGGCACAGTCAAGGCTGAGAACGGGAAGCTCGTCATCAATGGAAAGTCCATCTCCATCTTCCAGGAGCGAGATCCCGCCAGCATCAAATGGGGTGATGCTGGTGCTGAGTATGTTGTGGAGTCCACTGGGGTCTTCACCACCATGGAGAAGGCTGGGGCTCACCTGAAGGGCAGGGCCAAGAGGGTCATCGTCTCTGCTCCTTCTGCCGATGCCCCCATGTTCATGATGGGTGTGAACCATGAGAAGTATGACACTCCCTCAAGATTGTCAGCACTGCCTCCTGCACCACCAACTGCTTGGCTCCTCTGGCCAAGGTCATCCGTGACAACTTCAGCATCGTGGAGGGACTCATGACCACCGTCCATGCCACCACTGCCACCCAGAAGACCGTGGACGTCCCCTCTGGGAAGCTGTGGCGCAACGGCCGAGGGGCTGCCCAGAACATCATCCCTGCTTCCACTGGCGCTGCCAAGGCTGTGGGCAAGGTCATCCCTGAGCTGAACGGGAAGCTCACTGGCATGGCCTTCTGTGTCCCCACCCCCAACGTGTCCATCGTGGATCTGACCTGCCGCCTGGAGAAAGCTGCCAAATACAACGACATTAAGAAGGTGGTGAAGCAGGCATCAGAGGGCCCCCTCAAGGGCATCCTGGGGTACACTGAGGACTAGGTTGTCTCCTGCGACTTTAACAGTGACACCCAGTCCTCCACCTTCGATGCCGGGGCTGGCATTGCTCTCAACGACCACTTTGTCAAGCTCATTTCCTGGTATGACAATGAATTTGGCTACAGCAGCCGGGTGGTGGACCTTATGGTCTACATGGCCTCTAAGGAGTAAGAGCCCCCTGGACCACCAGCCCCAGCGAGAGCAAGAGGAAGAGAGAGGCCCTCAGCTGCTGGGGAGTCCCTGCCCCAACTTATCCCCCAAAACACTGAGAATCTCCCGACCTCCACCATTTCCATCCCAGACCCCCCGAAGAAGGGGAGGGGCTTGGGGAGCCATACCTTGTCATGTACCATCAATAAAGTATACTGTACCCAGCCAAATAAAAAAAAAAATAGGAGAATAACATGTTAAACTATAGCACAGAAATGCAGTTAGCAAAATCCAGACTCTGAGATAACTTTGTTATAAATAATACAGTGTCTTCAACAAATATGTATTAAGGGGAAAGGGAAAGAGGACAGAGCCTATAAGCTAAAAGACAAAAAAAAACAAAAACCTGTAGTTTTTAAAAATGCACTACGTGGTAAAACTAAAGAAAGGTAAGGAAGTGATTGCCACAAATATCCAAATAGTGGCTACTACTAAGAAGGGAGGTATGGAGGGGTTGTAATTGGGCAAGGGACACATTGGAGAGGTTCTGGAGTGGCTGGCAAGATGCTGTCATCTGATGTAGGTGGTAGATACAAGGGTTTTCACTTAATAATTCACTAAATTTTGTATTTCCTTTTTCGCTGTCTTCTGTATTTGAATTACACTAAACAATAAAAAGCTTTTTGAAAAAAACTAAAGTTGCAGAAAATCTAGAAAGTAACAATAGCAAAAGTATGACACCCAAGTTCCAGGGGTTAAACTAAAGCAGTGCTTGGAGAAAAATTTAGTGAAGTGGCTGTTAATAAATATCAATAAAGTGGCCAATTAATATACAGAAATCATTGACCTTCATACAACCAGTTAGAAAAGCTAATGAAAACTAAGTTTGCAATGAGAGATAAAATACTTACCAACAGGTTTAACATGAAACTTGGAAGAGCTACAGAAGCTTATAAAATGCTATTAAGGGAACAGTAGAAAAGATATCCATGTTCTTGGAAAGAAGATTATAAAGAAGTTTCTATTGTTCAGTCCCCTACATTAATGTATAAATTTAACATCCCAGTTAAAATGCCATCCAAATTTTTTAAGGAGGGCAATAAGCAAACTAAATTCTTGAATTCATAAGAAAAGGTTAGCAAGCAGGAAAGTCATGAAAATTCTGAAATAGAATAGTTATTTAAATATACTTTGTAAAACCTCACTAAATAATAGTGTGGCTTTAATAAGTTGCAGAAAGTTCAGTGAACGAGCAGAAAGTCTAGAAATAGACCAAATACAAACAGGAATTTAGTGTATAAAAGTGATATTCTGGGGTGCCTTGGGTGGTGAATCAGTCAGTTAAGCATCTCCCTTCAGCTCAGGTCATAATCTTAGGGTCCTGGGATCAAGCCCCACATGGGGCTCCCTGCTCAGTGGGGAGTCTGCCTCTCCCTCTCCCCCTCCCCCCCTGCTCATGCTCTCTCTCTCTCAAATAAATAAATAAAATCTTTATTAAAAAAAAAAAAAACAAAGTGATATTCCAAGGCATTGAAGAAGAGAGATGGCTTATTCAGTAAATAGGATTCAATAAAGTTAGAGCCACATCTCATACCAAAATAAGTACCAAATGGATCCGTGAGTTAAATGTGAAAAATGAAATCACAAAAGTGCTAGGAAAAATGTGGGAGATTTAAAGAATCTTAAAAGTGGGAACTAGAGCATAAAACCCAGAAGCTGTTTAAAAAAAAAAATTCTGTTTATATGTCAAGTGGTGGACTTCTCTTTTCTGTCCCCATGTTCTCTGTGTTTAATAAATATTCTGTGATTTTGAACAAGTCACTTAATTGTATCTTTTCCCGGGTTGTATCTTTACAATTGTAAAAGGGACACCTGGGTGGCTCAGTCACTTAAGCATCTGCCTTGGGCTCAGGTCATGATCTTGTGGTCCTGGGATCGAGCCCCACATCGGGCTCTCTGTTCAGTGGGGAGTCTGCTTCTGCTTCTGCCTCCTCTGCCTGCCGCTCCCCCATTTGTGCGCACAGACGTGCACATGCTCTCTCTCTCTGACAAATAAATAAAATCTTAAAAAAAAAAACCAAAAAACAATATTTTGTAAAATACTGCTATTTCACAAATATTAAGGGTATCAAATGAGATTATGTCTGAAAATGCTTTGGGAAGACATCGTGGGCTAGAAAGATGCAGTGTGTTATTCATACCCTTTCTGTGCTCCCTGGCTATTCCATGCCTCCTTTTGGGAAGAAGGGCCAAGGTGGGTAGGTGATGACTAATTAAGGAGGTAATTTTCCTGGTTAGTTCTTGAAAGCCTAGTTTAATTTGCTTATGTTTATATAAAAAGTTTTACTGTAGCAATACATTTTTATCTTTGAGTAAGCATTTGTAAGAGGATTCGAAACATCAACTTTTTATCAGCGAGTATTATATGTAGAACTCTAACAACAGTTGTATTAGAAACTTCCTTCTTAGCTTGCTCACTAGTTGTGTATATGACCATTTGCTTTTATTTAAATATAATTTTCAGCGTTCAGGAATTCTTTGTTCGCAAATCCAATGCAAAGAAAGGCATGTTTGCCAGTACGCATCTTGTATTGAAAGAACCAGGTGGATCTAAATATGAAGCTGCCAAGAAGTGGAATTTACCAGCAGTCACCATATCTTGGTTGTTGGAGACTGCTAGAATGGGAAAGAGAGCAAATGAAAGCCATTTTCTGATTGAAAAGTCAACTAAAGAAGGTTAATACTTTTATTTTGTTCTTTTATCTGTATTTTTACAATTTTATGGTTTCTGGAATATGAATGTGTCAAAGCTTGTTTTTAGAAAAGGTCACTGATTTCTGCTTTTCACATTGAGTGTCGTGCACCACTGTTGAGCATTCCTTATTGGGTGGCAAAATAAACGTGTTCAAAGCACAGATACTTAATTTGTACCTGTTCTCTACTGCAGGCACTGTCTGAAAGCTGGAAAATACAAAATAATCTAGAAGCATCCTGGGGTCTCAGTGTTTGAAGTCTTAAGATGTGGGCTAGGATCCCGTTTATTGTTCCTTCTGTGGCTCACACTGACACACCATGTCAATCATGTGTTCTCTCTTCCTCTCATCTTTGGACTTCTGTGTCTTTTCTCTAGCCCACCTCATGCTTGCCTCTTTGTCCTTATCTTTCAGTTCTCAGTTTGGATATCACTTTCTCTAGGAAACCTTCCTTGACCCACCAACTATAGCCTTTGTCTTGCCGAAACTCCCTGCATTATCCCCTTTAAACCTTTGATCCCAGTGGTGTAATTCTAGTTTGCTTTCACATCTCCCTACTCAGTTACAGGCTCTGAAAGGGCAAAGAATTTGCATGTCTTGGGTGTTACATATTTCCATTGTCTAGCATTGGACCTGGCATGGCATAGCCATCTATTAAGTGTTTTTGTTAAATGTTCAAAAAAGGCTGGTGGGAGGACACAGTACCCCCTCTTCTAAGATGATGGCATCCCTAGGTAAACTTAAGGGACAAGTCAGTAGCTTGGGAACAGCTCTCAGAGCCATTATTGCTTACCCAAACAGACTGGAAATTTTACAGCTGAGGCAAAGTGACATTTAGGTCATGTTAAAATTTCACTAAGAACTTTTTAAAAACTTCACTGTAGTTGTTAACTCAGAGTACATGTAATTGGGTTGTTGTTTTTTTTTTTAACGGCTGTTGACTAAGATGACACTTATATAATATTTGGCAAATCGTGAGGCTTATTAAAAATATTTCAAGCTACAATATGAAATAGGAAGTCTGATTTCATTAATTGTTTCAGTTGATATGCTTTGTCTAACTCAACATGTATTTTAATACATCATTTGGTTTGTTTCTTGGAAAGTAAGTGTATAACTTTGTGATTTAAAGTGTACTTGAGAATTCACATGAAAACTAACAGTATGATATAAAAGTATCACTTTGTGTATGCCTCTTTAGAGATAAAAGATGACTTTAGTGGCTCACATTTGTTTCTTTTCATTTTAAATCTCTAGAACAAAGTTTGGAAACTGAAATAACAAACAGGGTGAATCTAAATCCAGGTACTCCGGAGCATCCTGTTGCACACCTGGAAACTCACAGGAAAACAGCTGTTACACCTTTAGATATGAACCGCTTTCAGAGTAAAGCTTTCCATGCTGTGATCTCACAACACACCAGACAGGTTTCAGTCTCCCCACCAGTGGGACAGCCACTTCAGAAGGAGCCCTCCTTACATCTGGATACACCATCAAAATTTCTGTCCAAGGACAAACTCTTCAAGCCTTCCTTTGATGTGAAGGTAGGGTTTATAGAAAATGGTCCTGGAGTTAACAATAACAATTCATAGTATATTAAAGTTAAAGCTCCAAATTCTGCATCACCTCTAAAGTTTGTGGTAGTAAGTTTTCCAGAGATATTGGCAGGTAGGTTCATATTATTGTGTTCCATCATATACTTAGGGTTGAGATAACAGCTGGAGGTAAAATGGTGTGAAATCAGGACTGGGTTCAAGTCCTAGATCACGAACAGTATGACTCTAGACAGATCATTTAACATATCCAAGCATAGGCTTTTTCTTTTGTACAAAGAGGATATCACTTGCTCTGAAAACTCAGATTATTTTAAGGATCAATGAAATGGTGTGATGAAATAATTTTATAAACTACGATATAAACCCGTTGCTACTTATATTTTGATTCTAGCAGTACACTCAGTGCTTTCTCTCCAAGAATGTGTCTATTATAATCACCTTATTTTGCAGTCATTTCCCTTGAAAAGATGGGTTAAGTCTGCATCTTTGATCTCCTGAGCACTGGAGGATGGCTCCTTTTCTGAGAAATTCATTCACAGATCAAGAGCTTATTTGTCAATAAATGGTTTCCTCTTATTCCCCAAAAATGATTTTCTTCACTATTCCATTAGTAGCTGTTGGCCTTTCAAATGGCTATTAAAATCATTGTTTATGATTTTTTTATCCATGAGCCTTTGCACAATTACTGTACTAATCATCTATTGGAGTTCTGCTGATAGGGTATTAAGAAGCAACATTCCGGGCACCTGGGTGGCTCAGTTGGTTAAGTGTCTGACTCTTGATCTTGGCTCAGGGCTTGATCTCAGGGTCTGGAGTTCAAGCCCAGTGTTGGGCTCCATGCTGGGCATGGAGCCTACTTAAAAAAACATAAAGCAACATTCTAATAATTTTTACTGGTGTGTTTAGGAGTAGGTTTATAAAATTTACAGATTGCTCATCTTCAGAAAATAAATATAAATTGATACTTTGGATAGTTTTCACCAAGCAAAACCTTTGCTCGAAAAAGTAACATTTGGTACTATCATTAACACTGATCATTATGCCTTAAGAAATAGAGAAAAATCACTGGTTTGAGAACAGATCTAGAATCAGGCTTCTGCTTTGCTTCTTGCTATCTTTTAAGGCAGGTCAACCTCTTTGGGCTCCATTATCTCCATCTGTAAAATCATGGAGTATATCTAGATGATCTCTAAGTTCTCTTAGCTCACAGACTCTTTGAATAGTAGATGAAATGATACTAGTAGGCAAGAAAAATAGAAATATTCCCAGTCATTGACACCATTCTTCTTTAGATACCTTGCAGAAAGCTGATGGTTCTGAAATAGTCTCAGTGAAGGCACAAAACACATTTAAAAGTTTTATCATTTAGAATCATAGTTTACTTAGGAGGGTTTTTCTTTTTTCTTTTTTTTCCCTTTCTTTTTGGGGGGCTGGTTTTGGGGGCTTTTTTTCTTTTTGGTAATATACAAAATGGTACTTCATCTTACAATCAGTGGTTCTTCAAATTGATGTAATATGGTACATTGTATTTTTTACTCTGAAAACAGAAGGGCCCATGAAATAATCACAAAATTGAACACGTTAGGCCTCATATTTTAAAAATCTCCTATTTAATTTTTAATTGACATACATCAGAAAAGTACAACAAATGTGCTGCTAAATGTTAAAGTTAACAGCTGGAAGGCCACTGTACATATTCAGAAAGAGATCATTGCCAGTGCCATAGAGCCTTCCTCATGCCTCTCCTTCATCACTGTTTCCTCCTTCTCTCCAGAGGTGACACTCCTGACTTCTAACACTAGCTTTGTTATGCTTGTTTTTTTTTTTACTTTTAAATGTGGAATTATAATATATATTCTTCTTGAGTCTTTTTTTTGTTCAGCCTCTGTTTGAAAGCTATGTCCTTGTTCCTGTAACTTTAGTTCATTGATTTCATTGCAGCGTAATATTCCATTAAATGGGTATACCACAATTTACGTATCCAGCCTACTGTTGATGAGCATTTAGATGGCTACTAGATTTTTGCTCTTACAAATCATGTAGACATTCCTGTGCGTGTCTTTTGAAATATGTGTGCATGTATTTCTTTTTGGTATACACCTAAAAGTGAAATTGCTGGGTCATATTTCAACTTTAGTAGAGACTAACAAACTGTCAAAGTGGTTGTATCAGTTTATACTCCTACTAGTAATGTGTCGAGCACCCAGTGTCCCCCATCCTTGCCAACAAGGAATTATAAGTTGGGGTTTTGGTTTTTGGTTTTTGGTTTGGGTTTTTTTTTTTTTTACTTGTCACTTGGAAATAATTTCTGACTTACAAAAAGTTGCAAAATAAAAATATTAGAATGAATGCTCATATACCCTTTATTCAAAAATAGAATTTTCATTACTTTCCAGATGGAAAGGCTTTGTTTTGTTTTTAATTTCTTGTTTTATTACATTGTGATTAGAGTGTTGTTTGTAATATTTCTACTTCATAGAACTTACTGATCTTTGTGCCCTGATATATGATCAGTTTTTGAGAATACTTCTTGATTTTTGAGAACATTTTATGAGAAGATACATTCTCCAACATGGATAGTCTTTGCTGTACACACACACACAGACACGATATGACTTACTGATTATGTTGTTTAGATCTTTTATATCCTTTCCTATTTTTTGTTCATTGAACTCATACTAAGTGGTATTTTCAAGTTTCCTAATATGGTGTGTTTCTGTTTCTTCCATCTCATGTGGTTTGCTATGTTAATTAGTGCATAGATATAACTATTAATGTAGCTTGAAATATGTTCTTTTTCTCATTTAATACTTTTTGGCTTGAAGTCTACCTTGGTATCAGGATTTCAATTCGTACTATCTTGTGATTTTCATTTGCCTTATAATCCTGTGCATTCCTTCATTTTAGCCTTTGGGGATTGCTGTATTTTAAAGGTAGAATTGAGCATAGAATTGAGTTTTGCTTTATGAGCCATTTAAAAAATCTTTTTCTTTCAACCAGGCGACCTAAGCACATTCACATTTAATATGATTTATATTTGGTCTCAATTCTGTCATATATTGTAATTACTTTATGTTATCTATGTGTGTATGTTACATGTTTCTTCAGGTATCTGTTTTTGTTTTTGTTTTTTTCCTTATTTAGGAAAGGGTTTGTTAGTTTTATTCTTATGGTGCCCTTAAACCCCCTTCTTACTTAACCTTTTGTCAGTTGTAAATGATGTTTTGACCCCTGCTTCTTCTGTTGCAGTCAGTAATCTTATTCTGTTTCTCCATTTTCTCTCTTCCACTGTTTTTAATTACATTTATCTACTTTGTCAGAAAATAAAATATATATATATTTTTTAACCCATGGACCTCACCCTTGTTGAGTCTTAACTCTATAGTCAAATATGTGAAATGCTCACTGTCATTCCTTTGTGAAGTTTCCCTGTCATCTGTTGGTAGGATGAAGTGCATCCTCTAGAATACTCGGGAAGGACACATGTATACAATATTTCCTGAGTTCTGCACATTCAAAACCTTTACCAAGACCTTGATTCTTTGACAGATTGTTTGGATGTATTGTTCCTGATTTGCATTTTTTGTTTCTTGAGTTTCCTGAAAATGCTAATCCACTGCTGCCTTTCTTTGTATATATTGTTTTTGAAAATTCTGATGCCAATCTAACTATGTTGTTTTTGTAAGTTAATTTCATCTTTTTTGCCTGAAGGCCATGTGGAGTTTTCTTTAGAATATCTTTAAAATTTAATAATTTTACAAGGGTATGTCTAGATAATGATTGTTCTCCATCAGTTTTCCCTAGTACATGGCAGGTGTTTAAATGTTTGGAATTTGAATCCTTCTCCAAATTTTTGGTCTGAGAGATTAGAAGAAGTGAGCTGCCAATCAACTGAGTTGAATGGAACAGGTTGGGATCAGGGCCTCAGATCAAGAGTTTGTATTTTTGACACATAAAGTTTGAGATGCCTGTTAGATATCCAAGTACTGTTGTCAAATAGGTAGTTACATACATAGCTTGAAGTTTGGGTAATGATCTGGGCTAGAGAAAGAAATTTGGGGATTCGAGTTTGTAGGTAATATTTAAAGCCATATGAGAATAGATGCCAAGTGAGCAAGAGAAGAAGAATGTCCAAGGAACACTCTGAGGGATTCACATTTAGAGGAGGAACCAGCAGGGGAGACTGAGAAGGAGCCACCAGTGAGGGAAGAGAAAGCCTAGAGATTGTCTTAGAGGCCACATAAGAAAATATTTCAGGAAGAATAGTTAATTGTGTCAGATGCTGCTGAAAGTCAAGAAAGGTCAGAACAGAAAATTGACCACTGGATTTAGCATTATGGAGGTCACTGGTGATCTTAACAGAAAGGGTTTTGATGACATGGTGGAAGTGGAAGCCAGTATAGATTCATATGGGAATGTGAGAAGTTTATAGACATTGAATATAAACAGTGCGTTTGAGGAATCTTACCTGTAAAGGGGAACCAAGAAATGGGGTGGTTGCTGTAGGGCATAGTAGAGTCAAAAGAGGGTTGTTTTATTTTCAAGATAGGACAAATAACTGTAGGGGAGCCTGGGTGGCTCAGTGCCTTCGGCTCAGGTCATGATCCGTGGTCCTGCCATTGGGCCCACGTCAGGCTCCCTTGCTCAGTGGGGAGCCTGCTTCTCCCTCTCCTAGTGCACTCCCCCTGCTTGTGATCTCTCTCTCTCTGCCAAATAAATACATAAAATCTTAAAAAAAAAAAAAAAAAAAAAACGAAAAAAAGAAAAAAATAACTGTATGCCAGTATGGCCAATCTAGTAGAGATCCAGTTGATGTAGACAAGAGGGGAGAATTGCTGAAACCACATCCCTTGAGTTGTGAGAGAGGTTGGGATCTAGTGCTTAAGTGGAGGGAAATACCAGAAAGGAAGCAATGTTAATGGCACAGGTGCAGAAATCAGGTAGATGTGATATGGGAGGTTGATTTCTTTTTTGTTTGAAGAATCCTTTTAAATGCTATATAGAAATCTTTGAAAAACTTTAGCAAATAGAAAGTCTTACCATATTCTCACAAAGAAGGTTAAACATTGTAAAGATCTGTAAAGGTAATATAAATCCTATTAAAAATGCAAGCAAAAATAGTATTAAAAATCTGAAAAGAGGGACGCCTGGGTGGCTTAGTCGGTTAAGCATCTGCCTTTGGCTTGGGTCGTGTTCCCAGGGTCCTGGGATCGATCCCCGCATTGGGCTTCCTGCTTGGCGGGGAGTCTGCTTCTCCCTCTCCCTCTCCCCCAGCTCTCTCTCTCTCCCTCCCTCTCTCTCAAATAAATAAAATCTTAAAAAAAAAAATCTGAAAAGGATAATTGAGGGTAGGCAGTAGCCCTACTAGTTATTCAAGCGTTGTATGAAGTTGCAGTAATTGAAGCAGTGTGTCATCACATGAGTACTCCTATTAATACACAGGATTACACCCCATAGATAGGAGAATGTATTATATGATAAAGGTGGCATTCAAATCAGGCAACTGGGTAACCATCTGAGAAAACGGGAAGAAAACTCACCCCTTACATCAGAATAAATTTCAGAGGATTAGATATTTAAATACAAGAAATGAAGGCATAAAAATTATAGAACAGGCCATGAAAGAGTAAGTTTGTTTTTCAATAATCCCAGCACTAGGAAGGCCTTTCTTTTTTTTTAAGATTTTATTTATTTATTTGACAGAGAGAGCACAAGCAGGGGGAGAAGCAGGCAGAGGGAGAAGCAGGCTCCCTGCTGAGCCAGGAGCCAGATGTGGGGCTCGATCCCAGGACCCTGGGATCATGACCTGAGCTGAGGTCAGACGCTTAACCAACTGAGCCACCCAGGCGCCCCAAGGAAGACCTTCCTAACTATAACATTTACCTCAAAAGAAATAAAAGGTTCATATGAATCTGACAGCATTAAAAAATTCTCCACATCCAGCCCTAGATTTTATAAATGTGCAATAAAAGTATTTAAAAATTCTCCATGGCAAAAATTTGACAAATTGGAAACAAATGTATGTATATCTCAATGGATATGTATACATACAAACTCATACAAATATATTCAGGCAAGTGAATAAAAAAAAAAAAAAAGCGGGATGGCTGGGTGGCTCAGTCCATTAAGCATCTGACTCTGGATTTCAGCTCAGGTCATGATCTCAGGGTTGTGGGATCGAGCCCTGCGTCTGGCTTGTGCTCAGCTCGTAGTCTGCTTGAGATTCTCCCTCTGCCCCTCCCCCTGCACTCTCTCTCTCTAAATAAATAAATAAATAAAATCTTAAAAAAAAAAACAATGGGGGAAAAATGGACAAAAGTTAGGAAGAGATAGCTGTCACAAAAAAAATAGAAGTATTATACATGCATAAAGATGTTTAATCTCGTTTAGTATAAAAGGGTGGGAAATTAAAGCATACAGTTAAATTTTTTTAACCTATCAGATGGGCAAAAAGAAAAATCTCATTACCCACTGTGCTATCAAACATGTTGGGAAACACTCTAATGCTTTGCTCATGAGAATGTCAACATTGTTACATAAATTTTGCTTAAATGTTTCCCTTTACTCTTACGTGGGCAAAATGGTGTGTGTACAAGGTTGTTGGTTGCATCCTTATACTTGCAAAAGATTGTTAATCTAAATATTCATCAGTTGAGCAGTGGTAAATACAGTCAGCTGTGTGCATGGAATACTATACAGATGGAAAAGAGAATGAGCAGCAGTGTCCTGAATAGCAGTGATCCCTTCTCATGAAGGAACTGTGTGTGGCTTGGGAACAGGAATGTATTTTGTCCTTTTGAGGATTTTTCACAATTCTCAGTTCAGTCGACTTACCTTACAGTTCAGATCTTGCTTATATCCATCCTTGCTTGTTTCCTTCCGTGTTTATTGTTTGTTCGTTTTGCTTTTTGGTGTCCTTAATTTTAACTGCACCTCCCACTCTAGGGTTCAGCCAAATATGGTGAGCACAGCTGAAAATGTAAGCATGTTAGTCTCTTCAAACCCATTTGCTGGACAGTATGAAGTTTTTTTTTCTTTATTATGTTCAGATGCAGATAATATTTCATTCTTTTTGTTGTTTGGAGGAAAACTGGAGGAGGCTAAAGCTGTAATCCAATTAATTTTGAGGATTATCTCTCTTCTCTCTTACCTCTCCTTTTTCTCTTTCCCTGTACTGTTTACCTTCCTTTTCCCTTCTGTCCCCTCTTCTTCCCTTCTGTCCTTTTCAATCCTCTTCCTCCTACTTTTCTTTCTCCCCCTTTCTCTCTCCCCTGACATACATATAGGATGCGCTTGCAGCCTTGGAAACTCCAGGAGGTCCTAGCCAGCAGAAAAGGAAACTGAGTACGCCACTTTCAGAAGTCATTGTCAGAAACTTGAAACTTGCTTTGGCAAATAGCTCTCGAAATGCTGTTGCTCTGTCTGCCAGCCCTCAGCTGAAGGGTGCCCAATCGGAGAAGGTAGAATTAGATCTCTTATTAAAAGCAAGTTGTAGATAAAATATTTCAAACAATAATAGTTGATCTGTTTCTTTTCTTTCCTATGGACAGGAAGAAGCCCCCAAGCCACTTCACAAGGTAGTGGTATGTGTGAGTAAGAAACTCAGTAAGAAGCAGGGTGAACTGAATGGGATTGCAGCCTCTCTAGGAGCAGATTACAGGTAGTTGACACATCTTTCTGTTTTGGTACTGATATTATCTACACATATAGGAAAACCTAAAGCTATTGTGAGCATCCACAAAGGAACATTTATTTTGCCTTTTAGCATGTCATATTGTCTGCAGTATCTCCAGTTGATTTTTCATTTACTACATCCTTGAAAAATACCCACTCCCATTATCAGTTCACATTGATATGTGTATTTTTTAGGGTATGTGCAACCAATATTTGAGAACCTATTTTGTGCCACTCACTATTCTAGAAACTTAGAAACTTGGGTTCCATGAATTATGAGTACAAGAAGAATGCCTAATACATTCAATAAAAGATTCATAGCACATTCACTCATGAGATATGAGGTGTGATTTGTACCTTAGTGAGTTTCAGAGTAGAGCCCTTCTGTGAGCAGTGCTGCAGCCCTCCAGGAATCAAATGGTCTTTTTTGTAGGATGATTTAATTTCTATTCATTTTCCCTACTTTAGAGGCATAGATTATCAGATCTGCCCTCCACCTGACAGCCACACTAGAGACAGCCTCTAGCATAGATGGCATGTGTGCCAGGGATTGAGAGAGCCTTATCCATACCAGCCAATCTTGAGTCCATCGTACTCCACTGTCGGCGGTGCTAGGTTTCTTAATCACTTGTATTCAACCATTTGTAGATAGCATAATGATTGGTTCTATAAGTAACAGACAGTTTGAGAAATACGTTTGGCTTTATCTTCACCTTTGGTAAGTGTTACTTTGGTTAGCTTTCTATTTGATAAATTAGATCAGGAGAATAAAAATAAAATGTATCTGAATGCAGCCATCAAAAAGAATGAAATCTTGCCATTTGCAACGACGTGGATGGAACTGGAGGGTATTATGCTGAGCGAAATAAGTCAATCAGAGAAAGACATGTATCATATGACCTCACTGATACGAGGAATTCTTAATCTCAGGAAACAAACAGGGTTGCTGGAGTGGTGGGGGGTGGGAGGGATGGGGTGGCTGGGTGATAGACATTGGGGAGGGTATGTGCTATGGTGAGTGCTGTGAAGTGTGCAAGACTGTTGAATCACAGATATGTACCTCTGAAACAAATAATACATTATATGTTAAAAAAAAAAAGAAGATAGCGGGGGGGGGG